>NW_023276807.1:170556509-170860843 GCF_003668045.3 Cricetulus griseus
TAAGAAACCGGTGCTTTCAGGCCCCACAAAATGCTGCGCTGTCCCGAGTCCTGAAGGTTCATCGTAAGAGGAAAGCGAATGCTCACGTGTTTGGTTTGTCTGTTGCTGCCCTCTGTTGGTTCCTCAGGGGAATTTTACTACCCAGTTTGGGAAACCAGGATAGACTACAAGGAGAATTTTCATAAGGGAACATGAACTAGTTCCTTGTACCAAGCAGAACACTCCAAGATTCCCTTCTCTTACAACAGATGTCTGAGTGCAAATGGGGGGGGGGTGGGTCATAGAAGCTGGGTCCCCACCCAGGTCCAGTAAGCTGTCATGTCTTTCAACCTCATCGTTCCTAATCTGTGTTGTGCCCCCTCCTTCCTTTCCTCCTCCTCCCTTCTTCCTCTCTCCCTTCTTCCCCTTCCTTCATTCTCCCTCCTCCTTCTTTCTTTTCCTCCTTCTCCCTTCTTCCCCTTCCAGGGATCATCTTGTTACCGGGTAGTTATGGGTATGTTACTGGATATTTGCAAGCCACATGTGAGGTCCATGTAGCTGTCACTCCATCCATCAGTGTGTGTAGCTAAGTAGTCCCCATGTACCTGGTAGCATCATGCAGCTCATGATGCCTGTAGATGGTCAGTCCTTTGAAGGAGTACATTGGATCTATTTACACTCCCACAAGCCAACCCTACCTACCACATAATAATGGGCATTTGCTAAATAAGTCTGACAGGTGGGGACATATGTCCAATCTATGATGTCTTGATCCACATTTTGCATCTTCAAGTACAGCACCAGGCTAGTCCAACCTGTGGCTGGTCCTACCCACAACAAATTCTCCGTGATGCCCCCTCCCTGTGACAATGGCAGGAGACACTGCTGGATCACTCCTGTGGTGATTTAGATCAGTTATTTCACCTGGCAACAGGAAACAGGTTAGAGTATGTCAGCGAGATTAGCCAGAAAGGTGTCGATGTGCACATTAGGTCCAAAACACACCACAACAAAAGGGTATGATGCCAAGAGGCAGGTTTCTACTACTCCTGAATCCTTTACTTTTCCTTTCCCATTTCGGCCGCTACTTTCCTGCAGCGCTGTCTGCTGCTGCCCTCTGCTGGCAGTACTGATGACATGCTGTGAAGACTGAGGCAGTGTGACTAGGCAAAGAAATAAAACACTCCCAAACCCAACTAAACAAACCTGGTTGGCTCACTGGGAGCATTTTTGTTTGTTTATTTTGTTTCGTTTCCTCTTTAGGGTTTGACAATTTACTTTAGGATTCAAAGGAGGGGAGAATATCCTTGGGAATATTTCCAATTATCATAAGTTTTAGATAAACCTCAGTTTTCCCAGAATGCTTTGAGGCCACCAGAGAACTAATAAAGATTTGGGGACTTTTAAAACGTTTAAAGCTGCCACATCTTACTAATAGAAAGCTATTCTCCATGTATGCACATTTCTCCTTAAGCTGTGAATTTCTTCCATTTTGAGTGGTTCTGGGACTGGACTGGTTCTCATGCATTCTAGACTAGTGTTCTCCATTGGATTTTTTTAAATCATTTTTTATTTGAATTAGAAACAAGATTGATTTAAATGACAATCCCAGTTCTCTTCTCACTCCCTCCTCCACTACCACTCCCCCAACTAAAACCCTACCTATCACATATCCTTTCTTCTATTCTTCACTTGACTCAACCTTTCTGCTCCCTCATGACCTCTGCATCCTTCCTCTTCTTCCCTTCTCATTCTCGTAGCTCCCTGCCCCCTCTTCCCATGTTCTCAATTTGCTCAGGGGATCGTGACCCTTTCCCCTTCTCCAGGGAACAATGTTTGTCTCTCTTAGGGTCCTCCTTTGTTTACTAGTTTCTCTGGCAGTGTGGATTGTAGGCTGGCAATCCTTTACGCTATATCTAAAATCCACATATGAGTGAGTACATATCATGTTTGTCTTTTTGTGATTTCTCCACTGGATTTATTTGGATGAAAAGTTATGGAGACAGAAAGTGGTTTTGTAAGCATGTCATTGGCAGAATCTAGAAGGTGTTTTTAGATGTCAGAGAGGCCATGCAGTGGAGTAGAGTTTTGATTGTTTTGAGTGACAGGCACAGGACTCACAGGGTCCTAGTTTATGTCAATGGGATCTTTAGCAACACAGACCTCTGGGTAGAATTGAGGATGGCCTCCTGGATTTGTGAGGCTTTGGTCAAAGCTTCACTTTACATGTGGTCTGACTTTGGCTATTTTGGCTCATTTCCTGATGATTTTAAAGTGGAAAGAGGCTTATAAAAGAGTGGGCAGATGTTGCCTACATTAGCATCTGTGTATGTACTGGGTTAGGAAAAATTCCAAATAGGAATTCCTTGAAATCAGACCAATGGAATCAGAACCTCGGCTGAGAGGGCTGGAGTGTCAGATGGGGGTAGCTCAGAGGTAGAACAGGAGAGAACAGCTCTGGGACCCAGGTCTGATTCCTCAAACTGAGAAACAAAAAACACAGGACAAACAAAACAAATCAAGAAGTTGAGTGTGGTGGAATGCAGCCTTAATCCTAGCACTTGAAGAGCAGAGGAAGGAAGATCAACAGTAAAAGCACAGGCTGGACTATATATGTATACATAGTGAGAGCCGAGGGTAACCACTAGGAAACTAGCCTGGCATGTTTCCTGTCATTTGCAACCAGAATGTAACCCTGTGTACATCCTTCAGCATGACTGTATGGAAACACATTCACTCAAAGTTTTAAACCTCTCAACTACTCATATGTCTTACAATTCATTTGTGAGATTAACCTATTTTAATAGTGTATCTCAGTGGGTTATTAAAATACTGCTAGCCAAGTCATTTTACATTATCTAGCTATATTTATCTCATTCAGCTTTAGTATCTTTTCTGAAAGCTGGAATAGTGAGAGATTGAGTCATAATGTCTGTAGGAAACTCCAAATAGAGGATGCAGGTTAGGAATCACACTGGAAGGCAAAGTAAACAAATCCTAGGACATTCGGTATGCACAAATCTCTTTGGGTACCAGATCCATCTAAGTGTTTAGTTCTATAAGGCAGATGCGAATAAGGCAGATGCAGTCTGATGACCTGAGTTATGCTTTCTACTTGGCTGCTCATTTAGCCACCATCTTCAAAATTTTTTAAAATTAATTTTGTGTGTATAGATGCTTTGTGTGCATGTATGTCTGTGTAGCATATGTGTACACTATAGACGTGTAGGCCAGAATAGGGTGTCAGATCCCTGGAGCTGGAGTTACAGATGGGTGTGAGCTGCCTGGTGGGTGTTGGGAATCAAACCTGGTTCTTGTGAAGAGCAGCCATTGCTCTTAACCAAAGCAATCTCTCCAACCCACCAGCTTCTATGTACAGGCCACTTAAGTGCATTGAGTCTCAGTTTTCCCTAATGTTAAATTTGGAGAAAGTCTGTACTCACTATACGATAGAAATCTGCAAAGGTTAGCTTCAGGAGCTCTTTGAAAATGCCAAGAGGCCATGGAAATATGCTAATACTAGCATTTTTACAGGAAATTTAAAATACAGTTTGATAGTACTGACATGGGGATGAAATGCTTTGAAGAAGGGGAACATCAGCTTCCCTTTTTTAAAACCAAAAAATAGTTTGCACATTGAAGAAAAACAATATTCTTTTTGACACAGTTTCTTATTTATCACAGGTTGGCTTTGAACTTGCTACTTAGGCAAGGAAGACCTTGGACTTCTGATCTTTCTGTCTCCACTTCCCAGATGCTGAGATGACCACAACCTTACCAACTGAGCTATATTCTCAGTTCCAAGAAAAACATCTTTAAGATATTTATGTGAGACTCTGATCTGGAATGGGAACACTCAGGTCTGGAGGTTTGACTCCTGAGTGGAGCTCCTTGGGAACTGGTGTCTTCTGGTTACCAATGATTTGTCCACACTGTAGTCAGTAGTAGTGGTGACAGTCCATCTGGTCCTTGCTATTTTCCTGCAGACTGACAGTGAGTCCCAAGGAATATCTTGATGCAGATGCAATGACTGGTATGCCTTTCATCATTGGGTGATAGAATGCAGCTAAACTTACAGGGCATGCATAGAAATTTCAGGGACCATGGCTGGGGAGGCTTTTACTCTCAGTTGGGTTGTCAACAGGAAGCCCTGCATTTAGGTAGCCTGTAGTCAATTCCACAAGAGCAAGAACAGGAAATTGGTGCCTTCATGCCAACTTCCCCATCACCTTTGTGATGAAGTAGCTGATTTGTCACCTCCAGAGGCCACTGAGACTAGGTCTGATCTGATGGAAACAGAGGCTTGATTGGTGGTGGGGTGGGGACTGCTACCATCATGGCTTTCTAAGCATAGGAGCACCCCACACTCATGGAAAGCCTCCTGACATCCTCAACTGTAGTCTCCTGCTCTCTAGGAACTCCATAGAGCCACAGACGGCCCGTGCCCTTTATGCTTTTTCAAAGCCAGCATGGAACTTTTTTTCTTTTTTTTCTTTTAACCTATGGTGTGATTCTCATCTCCTCTTAGAGGAAGTCTGTGTGTGAAGGCTCCAAAACATCTGTGTTCCAGTTGCACAGCCTAGAAAAGCCACTCTCTTCTCTTGGGTTCAGTACACAGCATGCAGACACAGCTCTCCTGACATTTTCTGCACATTTCCCTTTCCACATCCTCACCTCAATGTCTTCCCCTAAAGCTTCTTCTTCTAAAGAAAGAGATGGGCTTCTTGTATGTGTATACGTGTGTGTGTGTGTGTGTGTGTGTGTGTGTGTGTGTGTGTGTGTGTGTGTGTGTGTACATGCTTGTATGTGTATGCATGTGTGTGCAGATGTGTGTGCAGATGTACAATACATTCACATGTGTACTTACACATGCACACCTGGAGGCCAGAAGTCAATGTTGGGTGTCCTCTGCAATTATTCTCCTCTCTATTTTTGGGACAAAGTCTCTTACTGAAACTGAAGCTAGCCAGTTCACCCAGACTGAGTGTCCAGTGAGCCCCAGAGACATTCCCATCTCTGCTTTGTCAGCACTGGAATTACAGGTGAGCAGTGATCCTGGATTACAGATGAGCAGTGCTTCTGGCTTACAAGTGAGCAGTGCTCCTGGATTACAGGGGAGCAGTGCTCCTGGATTACAAATGAACAGTGCTCCTGGTTTCCAGGTGAGCAGTGCTCCTGGTTTCCAGTTGAGCAGTTCTCCTGGTTTCCAGATGAGCTGTGCTCCTGGCTTATTTTTATTTATTTTTTATTTTTATATGAGTTCTGGGAATCAAATGCTTACAAGGCAAGCACTGTTTTGACTGAATCTTCTCCCCAACTTGAAGTCAGCTGCTTCTAAACATTCATTTATTTAAAAGATTTTTCAGAGAAAGCCACGGTTGAGTGAAGTACCCCTAGGTCCTCAGGATGTAGACAGACCATGTGAGTATCCCTAGGTACTTAGAATGCAGACAGACGGTGTGTCTCCCTTACTCTCTGGGAAGATGTCATCAGCTACTGCCTAGACCACATGATATGCCCTTTCTCAGAACCATCTGGCATTGCCAGGAATTTCCTCTCTCTTCCTTTATCTTCCTTCCAGCCAACAGTTGCTGACGGCTTATGTAGACATTGGGAAGGTATATGCGCATGGTAGAGGCAACAGGGACGCTCCTACTCATGAGTCAGAAGCCACCTACCCCTGAACCAGCTCAGAGATTTCAATAGCATACTTGGTAAGTCTGTACAGGTGGAAGCCTAACAACACATTGCTGCCAGGGACTTTAAAAGTCATTTAGAACTGCTGCCATGCAGTGAGATTCAGCACAGGTATTTCTCCAAACACAAGTCAAATAACTCAAGGAGCATGATTACAAGTGTTTCAGAGAGTATTGCAATTAACATTTGTGGACTGAGTATGGTTTCTGTGCCTCACGGAGGCTGCATGTTGAAAGGGTTAACGGCAAATTCCTTGGCAAACTGAAAAATTTGCAGCATAAACCAACCAAACCAACAGCAAAAGGGGCGGGGGAGGCTTTTTGAGGACACGCACCTGGGAAGGCCAAGTTATTATTTCTACATGAGCAACATGCCATTGAAGTCCAGGTGGGAGTCTACTTCTGTGTTTGGCTCTGTGTATTCACAGATGTTTTTTTGTGGCATTGTCAGTAACAGTCAAACCGGCAAAATCCAGAAGTTCATTACAAAGGGGAGATTTTACAGGCATGTGAGATAGAACTCTGTGTGGCTCTGTGAGTTTATAATCTGGAGCCTCCATGTGTCATTCCTCAATGGGCAAAAAGTGTGCACTCATCCTGCCAAATCTGTAATGCGGATCGCTCTTAAGACTAGTAACAGAGTTGAAGAGTTACCTGTACCAACACAAAGAACCTCTTCTTCCACCTCTTCCACACATTCTTACCAATGGTCCATAAGTACCTGTGGGGAAACCAAAGATCAGAGCTGCATTAGTACCTGAGGGAATGCACTGTTCCACACTTCCCAGGAAAACTTGGCTTCATACACTAAGAGGCCTGTGAGCTCAGGAATGCACCCAGATTTGAGAACTGTAAATGAGAAGCAGTACGATTCATGCCTATATAGAGGCAGGGTCATGGCCTGTCATCACACATGGCTTCTATTCCTGGACTGCCTTGAAAGCACTTTGGAAGAGGGTACTCTTGGATTGCTATGCTTATGTGCTAGAAGTCTTTCAGGTAGGGGAAACTCCTGGAAGACTATGCCCAAGCCAAAAAGGAAGGGAGAGAGGGAGGCTTGGGGAGAAAGGGAGAGCACAACATCTCCCATGGTCAGATCTTGTCATCATTCACTCAGGTAAACCCCTCCCCTTGTTTTCTTGGAAATGCAGCACTATTACAGGAAGTTCTCAGTAAACACGGGATGTCCCCTCCTCCCAGTCCCTTTCTACATATGTCTGTTGATGGAAATTAATCTTTATATATAAATAATGAAATAGAAAGAAGAGGTAAAACTGTAGATGCAGAAGTCAGAGAAGTCCAGAGGTGCCAAGACCAGTGTAATGATCCATTCTATGGATAATCCATTAGGCACATAATCTGATACCTGCTACATGGACCTTTATCAAGAAACAGGCTAGAAGCTTCAGACTCAAACAAGAGGAAGGTGGGCGACATTCAAATGCGTTAACCTTCACCTCACAAAATTTAACTGGATGCCTTCTAAATCTATGCTTCTGCTGGAAACAGACTGGGTCTTTGCTTTGGAGCAGAAAGAAAGCACCTGTGTACAGGTTTTACAGCTGACACATCTTCAGGGTTCTTTTCCAGACCTTCAAACCGCATCCCCAAGGTAAGTCTAGTCCACTCTGTTTCCATCTCCCCATTCTCTGGACAGCAGGTAACACTGGGTTTTTACCTCCTTGAATGTTCCCTCCCTCCCTCAATCTCTGCACCTCTCCCCCCCTCACCTTTTCCAGACCCTGCTAACATTACTCTGCCTGTGGACACCTAGAGAGAAGCCTAAGGGGTGTCAGGCATGTGGGTAATTCCCATTCAGCTCTTGAGAACAGTATAGCGCTTACCACACAAGTAAATTCTGTTGCTCCCTTCATTACTGAGATGCTGTCAGTGCCCCCCATACACCTAGATCACATGATGGGAAGCCCCAGACTCCAGCCTCTCACATCTCACTTTCATGGCTCATCCCACATGGCCCAGTTTGTGATTTACTTGAGTTTTTCTTTCAATTGTCTGACATCATGAACTAAATCATTTTGAAAGGAAACTTTTATCACGTAGGCTTGATACACTCATTACACAGAACATACTAAAACACACAATAATCTATTTCTGTGTAGAACACCAAAATGCTCTTATATATATATTATTAATTTTATGAATACACACTTGGCAGGCTTAGTCCAGAGGGCAAAGGCCATCTTGGACCACCATGGAACCCCTATCTGCTCTCTCTACTCTTGGCCTCTGCTCCAGACATTACAGAGAAGCCACAGGGTTTTCTAAAAGGGCAATCAGGCCATATGTTTCTCATTCTAAATAAGGATAGAAGGACCTTAGTCAGGGGATTTAGGGAAGGGTCCTATTTAAGAGGTACATACTAGCTGCAGGTGGAGAAGGTGTTGTGCACAGAGAAGGGGCAGAATAGAAGATGAGGATGAGATGTGGCAGGGCACAGATGGGGCAGAGTGCCAGCTAGGGGGCTGGAAGCTTGGCAGCCCTGTGCTGTGGCTAATGTCAGCTCAATCCCCAGTACTGCTGTAGATCACTCAGCTCACCCAGTCAGCGCTTTCACTACATGCTGCAATCATGTATCAATGTATTCATGGCATTTGTGGTAAAAGGAGGTGTAGCCAGGGCTCAGAAGAGACAGGGTGATATGCAGACACTGACATTAAGTCTTCTGGTTCCTTTTCTGTCAGTCATTGAGAGAGGTGGGACAACTGGCTCTAGTCTTGATGCTTTGCTGCTGGAAGAATTATGTGAGACAAGGCTGATGAAGTATAAACACGAGTTTCCACACTGGCTGGGGATGCAGGTCAGTTGTAGAGGGCTTGCCTAGCATGTGCAAGGTCCTAGATTTTATCCCCAGTACCACAATAGATAGATGGTAGAAGATATACAGATAGACGATAGATACATAGATAGATGATTGATAGATGATAGATAGATAGATAGATAGATAGATAGATAGATAGATAGATATTGTGGTTGACTGTGAAATGTTTCCCACAGGCTCATGTGTTTTAATGCTATGTTCCCAGTAGGTGGTGAACATCCCAGGCTGTGGGATGTTCAGGAGGTGAAGTCTCTCTGGAGGAGGCTGGATCACTGGGCATAGGCCTTGATGCATTATAGTCTGGCTCCTGGCTTAGTCTTTGTTTCCTGAGTGCAGATGCAATGTGTCCTGTGAGCCTCCTTACCTGCTGCCACACTTTCCCTGCCATGATAGCCTGCAACTCTCTGGAGTGTAAGCCAGAGTACACCATTTCCCTCTTAAGTTGCTTTTGTTAGGTTATTTTGTCACAGATTTGGAAAAGAAACTAGGACAATAAATAAATAAAAAATAAATACACAGCAAATGTTATCCTTGTTATAAAGCATCTCTGTGTCTGAAGGATATGACTACTTCTCAACTTAGGGGCATCTTTGAACAGATATACACAAGATACACAACGGTCAAAGAAGGCTGAGCCTGTAACTTTCCTCTTTTCTGGAACTGTGTCCCACAGGCTCATCTTGCCTGGCTATGCCTGATCACCTACCTAGCAATGCACCTGGCTACCACATGGAACAATCAAGCTGTAGTTTTTGTAGAGAAACTTAAGGAATCCACTGGAATCCCTGACAGGATTTGTTTTGAATGGTCAACTTTGCCTTCTCCAGGCACTTGGCACAGATTTATTAAAACCCAGGATATGGGGCAAGACCCTGAATAAGAAATTGTGCCACATGGAATGTTGAACCATTCTGCAAGGAATTTGCAGCCCTGGGAAAAGTGCATACAAAGTCGATAGTTATTAGCCACAGCGTTGTACTATTACTCTTCTTTTACACTGGTACTTGAGGGATAAGTTGCTTTTGCAAGGGACTTCGTGACTTGACCTGGATTTAAACTCAGAGTTACCTCACTGTAGAACAACTTTCTTCTATGCCCTTCTAGAGGGTGCCTCCCATCTAGGTCAATAAAGAGTCAGGGGATAATAGGGATGGGGATGTGGGTCCATGGTGAGGAATGCAGAGAGGGAGGAGTGAGGAGGGCTGGTGTACATTGCAGGATATGGCCATAATAGTTGTGTGCCATGCACTTCAAACAGTGAGAGCAAATAAATGGAAACGTCTTTAATATGGAGAAATGCTCGATGTTGGAGGGGATGGGTAAGCTTATCCTGATTTAAACCACACGGTGTGGGACTGGTGAGATGGCTCAGTCAATTAGGTGCCTGCCACAAACTCCGTTTGTTTCTTCCAGAACCACACACAAAAGCAGGGTTTGGTGCCTTGTAATCCCAGCAGTTGAGGAGGCAGAGACAGGCAGATCCTCAGGCTTACCGACCAGTCAGCCTAACATAATGGGCAAGCTCCAGGCCAATCAATGCTTTAAGAATAAAGCAAGGTAAACAGCTCCAGGGGAATGACAACTGAGTTTGACCTCTGGCCTCTGCACACAAGTGCACTAGCATCCTCCTTCACATACACAAATTTCAGTGCATACATGCACTGAAGAATTACTTGAAAACCCATAACTGTGCACACATTTTTGATTTTACGAATTAGTTAAATACATTTACATTTAAAAAGTGAAAAACAATCTCATGAATTGTGTTTCTAACTGGAGAGGGGTTTCTCTGTTTAAAAGCGTCTGAGTGAAAGCTGGTGGGGTCACAGGAAACTCACAGTCCTCCTTCGGAAAGTACCAGTTGGTTTGTGTGAGGATGGGGCTCTCCCTCTGAGGCTTTCCTCAGGATGGATTGTTAATGTGTCACATGCCAGAAGGTGTCAAAACCGAGATGCACTGAGGGCTGTGAGGCACTCTGTCTGTCTGGTGAGTCCCATGTTTTTCCCACCATGAACAGAATGCACAGTACCTGGGGCAGATGGATGCTATGAGCCTATAGACACACAGGTGGCTTCACACTTTGAGCCCCACTCCCAATACATTGATCAAATGTGGCAGCATTCATGTTCCAATGCTTTCTTCCTGTTGTCTGGAAGCTTGGGCTGACCATCAGATGAGCCAGCAGTCCAGGGTGTAGTAGCAGAAGCATGCCACAATGCTTAATAAGCAGAACTACATCCCAGCACACAATAAAATTACAATGTTATAAAAGCAAAGTCTGTACACACACACACACACACACACACAGAGAGAGAGAGAGAGAGAGAGAGAGAGAGAGAGAGAGAGAGAGAGAGAGAGAGGAGAGAGAGACAGACGACAGACACAGACAGACACACCACAGACAGAACAGACAGAAATACAGACAGAAGACAGGACAGGACAGACAGACAGACACACACACACACCACACACACACACACACACACACACACACACACACACACACACACACACACACGCATGCACACCAGTTACAGGCATTTCTTATGTCTCAGACTGAAGGGGCCATCTAAGAGGGGATTCTGGTGCTGCCACTAACTCTCCTTGAGTTAGTTTTCTGAGTTGCAGCATCAGTATAACACAATGCCAGTTTCCTACACTTATGAGACTGCGGAGACATGCATGCCCAGTGCATAGGTGCTATTATTTGAATTTACATTTAGCTTTTGAGGTATGTGAAGGGAAATAGCGAGTAACACATCTGATTATATTTTGTATGATTTCCTTTGTAACATTTTGTGAAACTTGTATGAGTGGGCCACTGATGCACCTGTCATTTGTTGAGGACATCTGAGTTAGAGGTGAGGCCCGAGTAAGCTACGAAGGACTAACAAACCCCAAACAGAAGAGGGTGGTAAATTTGGGCTGCACTCATTGTAGGAATCAGCTTCAATAGGTCCGTCACTGATGATACCCTGGCCTCAGTGCCTCAGTGTCCCTCTGTCCTAGGACTATGTGGCAGGGTAGCAGTGTGGCAATGCCTGTTGCCTGTAGTGTGTGTGTGTGTGTGTGTGTGTGTGTGTGTGTGTGTACAGCCTTTGCTCTTGCAGCACTGTAATTTTAATGTGTTAGGAATGTAGCTATGCTTATTAAGTAGCATTCATACTTATTACCAAACTCACACGTGGCAGGTGCTCATTAGTGTCTAATAGTGAAAATGTTTTCTTTTCTTTTTTGGTTTTTTGAGACAATGTTTCTCTGTGGCTTTTGAGTCTGTTCTGGAACTAGCTCTTGTAGACCAGGCTTGTCTGAAACTCACAGAGATCTGCCTGCCTCTGCCTCCTGAGTGCTGGGATTAAAGGTGTGTGCCGCCCGACGTGAAAATGTTTTCTTGTGTATCTTCTTCCAGGTTGCCTGCACGTGAGCACCAAGTGCAGAGGAATAACATTTTCCAGAATCCCCTGCCTCTGGGTTTCTTACTTGGGAAGGGTGGTTGAGAGACTAACCAACGTTACATTTTGAGGGGCCCAGGGCCAAGAGGGGGTGGTGCTGCTCTGGTCTAGATGGAGAATGGCCAGAAGAAGGGGCTGTTGCTCTTGTGTTCCTCAGGTGTCTGTGTTCCCACAGTTCCTGGTGCATCAAAAGAGTCATTTTAAATTATTTTATGATTTTTAAAAAGTCACTTAAGCTTATTTTTAATTGACAAATAAAATCATATATATTTATGAAACACACATATAAATGCAATGGTTAAATTGAACTAATTAGCTTATTACTTTATATATTCTTGACTTTTTAATGATGAGAATACTTAAAGTCCACTTTCTTAGTGAATTTTCAGGTGTAGTAACTGTGATTTTTAAACATGGTCACTGTCTTGTACAGCAAATCTCTTGAACTTACTTCTTTTTGTTAGAGGAGATTTTCTTCTTAGAAGAGAGAACAGAGTGCAGCTAGAGCCAGCATTCCCACTAGGGAGCACTCCCAGCAAAATGAAGAACAGAAGGCTTGAAAGGCTACAGCTGAACCAGCCTGTATGAAATGCTCCAGTGGGAAGAAATGTGGTCTGGGGAAAAGGTAGAAGCAGGTGCATCTTTGGGAGCCAAGGTCAGCTTTCTAGTACTTGAGTGACAGGATCAAGTTTAAAAAGAAAATTTCAGAGTATGGAATAGACTACAGGGAGGTAAAGGATGAGAGAGAGGTTATAGGGTAACAAGTGGAGGGGAGATGTAAGGGAGGCTTGGAGTTCAGGGAGAGGGAGAAGAGTGGGAGTGAGGGGCTGGAGTCAGGATCCAGCTTGGAAAGAGTAGAAGGGATTTTGATGATGGACAGTATTCATGTTAAGAAAGTGTGAGGGCCATCCAGCATGACCTCAAGTCTGTAGGCCGAACACCTGGCAGGGGGAGGTGACATCTGTTAAGATGGGATAATGATACTTTCTGCTTCCTGTAGGGCTGTTTCCAAGATAAAATAGGAAGAGAGATATGAATGCACCCCTTTCCTTGAACTTTCCTTGTGGAGGAAAGATAGAAGCCAGGAGGCCACTGGGAGTGCCTAATTCTCAAATACTCCTGGATGCTAATGCTTAAAGCCAAAAGAAACTGTTGATCTTAATTCCCTGGTCCTTAGAAAACTCCATAGAGTTCTTCTGGATGGTGCTGGGGCTTATTCCAGAAACCACAGCACACAGTCCAGGAGTATCCCCAGGATTTCGGACTTTCTGTTTGCATGCTTGAGCAGTTAGGACTGAAGTCTCAGCTGTGTTTCTTCATGACTCTCTCCCATTATTTAAACTGTGACTTTACTCTGTTTTTATCTGCCTTCCCCTTACTATCAGGTTCAATCCCCTGCTACCTGTATTTAAATAGAAAAGATGTCCATTGTTCATGAGTGTCTATATGCACTTGAGTGAGGTTTGTGGCCTCTGGAGTCCAGATATCAGCCTTGGGTGTTATTTCTCAGGTGTTGGCATCCTTTTTATTTATTTTTTTAGACAAGTTTTCCTCAATGGCCTGCAGCTCACCAAGTAGGCTGCAAGTTCTAGAGGCCCCGCTGTCTCTATCTCCCCAGTGCCGAGGTGATGAGCGTCATCACACCTAGACTGTTTATGTGGATCTTGGCAATGACCTCAAGTCCTTGCACTTGAATGGCATTACTTTATAAAACAGGGCTCCCAAGCTCCCCTCAGAAATGATTTTAATTTTCCTAATCATTCCTTATGTGGGTAAGGTTGTTTGACCCATCTGGGGCCACACTGGGTCTGACTTGCTATCATGCACCCCTTGTTCACTCTTTGAAGCTATTCTAGGCTCTCCTGGTATATTTCTTGGCAGGAGTAATTTTTGAATGGCAGCCTAGTGATACAATCATTTGGGAACTTGGCAGACATGAGCTAAATATCTCCTCCATCATTCATACTGTGAAGTTAGCCTATAATATGCTAGCACACTCACCAATGAGTCCACAGAAAAGTTCCTGAATCTAAATCATGTACTTTTTTTCCTCCACAGAGCAAATGAGGAGAATGTGAGAATTTGTCCAATGCAAAGAATACTACTACAGTATTGAGTGTCTGCTTGGGGGTGACCAAGAGAGTGTTTGGAGAGGGCTTCAAAGAACTTGGCCTGTGGGATGGGGCACTAACTCCTCTAAAGATTTTTTTATGGGACCTCCTGAAACTGAGAATCTTTTGGAAGGCAAAGGACACAATCAACAAGACAAAATGGCAGTCCACAGAATGGGAAAAAATCTTCACCAACCCCACATCTGACAGAGGGCTGATTTCTAAAACATACAAAGAACTCAAGAAGTTAGTCACCAAAACACCAAATAATCCAATTAAAAAGTGGGGTACAAATTCCAGTATTTCTTGAAGTCTTTCAAAAACTAAAAGCAGAGGAAACATTCCTAAATCATTTTATAAAGAAGGCATCATGTTCTATACTAAAGCCAGGCAGACATCACAAATAGAGATGCAAGGTTGGTTTAGTATCAATCCATTTGATATCTTATACTGTGGGAATTCTTTTTTTCTGACAAATACTGTTTGAAGTTTGTCTTTACAAACCAAACTTTTACCCAACCTGTAACTAAGTCAACAATGTGATTTGAGATCACCTGTAACTATGTATTCATCTGCTCACAAACTGTGTACCCAAACCTATTCAGAATTAATTCATCTTTAGGAAAAAATCAGTTTAATCAATCTTAATATGATATGGATACCTTGATGTACCGTGTTCCTTATTTTTTGTGTGAACTATTCATATCCTGACTCAACAATGTAGGTGTGCTTAGGATATGTTGAACAGGTCTAAGATTGTGTACTGAAAGTAACAAGGCATTGAAAAATTAAGAAAAAAACTCCTCATTCCTTTTTTATACCATGTTTGCTGTGCTTTTCAATTAATATTAAAGACAGTCTTAGTTCTGGACTCTTAGATTATACGTGTTTTAGATTATAAAAATAGATTATAACAGCCAAAACTTCTGAATAAATCAGGTACTCTTAGATAATCAACACCGAGAGTTAGTCTTTCTTCTTTTACATGCCATTACCATATTACATAAAAAACATGAAATACAAAAATCTCAATGATCTCAATAGATGGTGAAAAAGCATTTGACAAGGTACAATACTGATTCATGATAAAACATCTCAAAACAAAAGTGTAAAAGTTAAATGTCAATAACTATTTATGAAAAGCTCATAGAACATCATTGTCAGTGTGGATATCATCCTCTAAGATTAAATGAAGTCAAATCTGTTCAGTTTTGCAACTTATACTTTAATATTATACTGGAAATACAAATGAGACCATATAAATAAAAGAATAAAGCATATCTGAACTGGAAAGCAGTAAAAAGTATCTGTTTTCAGATAACCATTATCCTATCTGTAGAAAGCCCTAAATAATGATGATGATGATTAATAATAATAATAATAATAGGAGGAGAAACTATAACTAATAAACCAATTCCATTATAGGGTACAAAATCAACATGCAAAATAAGCATTAAGATTCTTTACAATACCAATAATCTCCAAAAATTGAGATTTGAGCAATTACTCTACTAACATTATCAAAGAGAAGAAAATGGTAAATATGAAGTCTCACCAATTAGTAGTTATTATAAAAATAATATGAATTTTGATAAAAAGTAGAGAAAAGTAAAATTGGGTCACTACTGATGACAATATAAATTGACATTGTTATATGGAATTTAGAATGCATGTTCCTTAAAAATGCCCTGAAATTATCATTTGATTGAAAACAGCATTTCCTGGTACAGATACTTCTGAACAAGGGTATTATATCCCAGAAAATTCATCATAAACTGTAAATTGACATTCACTTAATACAGTCAACCTATGTGATGTCTTTGCTATTGGAAGTTTATTGATGGATCTGCTCTGTTGTCTTTAGAGTTATTATTTCCTTGTAAATATCAATACCTATGATTCTTAAACTTTTTCTTCTTCCATAGTGATCTCTGAGCATTTGATGGATAGGACATGATATCCATTTTAGGGCTAAGCATTCCACAGTATCTTATTCCCCAAACCCTGATAATTCATGAATATCTGTGCTAATTACTATCTACTGAAAATAGGAGATTTTCTTATGAATATTTAGAGACTCATTAATATATAAGTATAGAGAGAAGTCATTAAAAAGTCTGTTTTCTACTGTATTTAACAGAAGAATTGAGTCTTTGACCTATTTATTTATAGGTTATTGGTCCATCAAACAAACAATATCTCAGTTTCAACCTGTGGCATGGGCATGTTCTGCTGTTCTTCTTGCCACTATTGCACCAATTTTTAGGATTAAGATTGATGATTAGCTTTATCCTCCAGTTCATGCTTAGCATCTGTAGCTGGTAGAGATGAAGCTTCCAGTTCAGTACTAGCTTGAGATCTCTCTGTCCTATGACTCAAGTATGTAGCATCTTCTGCAATAGGATCTTACAGTCAAGTTGTGGAGGAAAAACAAAAATATTAGCAATAACCTATAATGTCTGTAGGCCTATGGGACCTCAGTGGCAAACATCTCCAAAAGAAGTAACCCATTCCTTACACTGGGCTTTTTATTTGTTATCCTTTTGGTTGTGTATTAGGGGCATTTTCAGTTCATTAGAGGGTCACTCCAGTTTAACTCTCTCAATCCAGAGAAAACACACACACACACACACACACACACACACACACACACACACACACACCCTCTGTCAGGAATATTCTGCAGTAGTAGTAATAGGTAGGTTTCCATGTGACCTTTGCAAATGATCTTTTGTGCTTTATCATCTTGCTTTCAACCTTTGGAAGCTCAGCAGGTCATGGCAAGAGCATGTGGTTGATGGAGTCTGTTCACCAGTGATCAGGGGTATGTGTTGGGGGCTCAGAGTCTAAATAACATTTTCAATGATATCCATCAAATGACCTATCTTCCATTATACTCTACCACAGGCTTTGAACCTAGTCTGTAACACATAGGCTTTAGGAAATGATTTAAAATTCAAATTATAGCAGTCCTGATTTTATTTCCTTTGGGCATATGTAATTTGCCTCTGATTTATCATGAGTCTACTTACAATGCTTTGACATGGTGATTACATCAAAGTAATAAGCAAAGTGGAAACTATACTTTCTTTCAATTTGGAATTTTGAGCTTTTTCCTTGATAGAAACATGTGACTTGATACTCTCTCACAGTTCCTTTCCTCTAAAGACTTTTCAAAAGTCACACAAGGATGGGGCTCTGCATGCTCGCTCTCTCTGATGACATTAGGAACATGGTCCTGTGTATGCATATAGAATGCATGTTTGTGTTGGCAGGTGTGTGTGTGTGTGTGTGTGTGTGTGTGTGTGTGTGTGTGTGTGTGTGTGTGTGTGTTGATGTAAGAGGTGTCTTCCTCGCCAGGTGTTGGTGGTGCACACCTTTAATCCCAGCACTTGGGAGGTAGAGACAGGCGGATCTCAGTGAGTTCGAGGCCAGTCTGGTCTCTAGAGTGAGTGCTAGGATAGGCTCCAAAGCTACACAGAGAAACCCGGTCTCGAAAAACCAAAAAAAAAAAAAAAAAAAAAAAAAAAAAAAAAAAAAAAA
The DNA here is from genome assembly GCF_003668045.3 of Cricetulus griseus. NCBI lineage: Eukaryota > Metazoa > Chordata > Mammalia > Rodentia > Cricetidae > Cricetulus > Cricetulus griseus. Next base: position 170,574,130 of record NW_023276807.1, read on the forward strand.
AAAAAAAAAAGAGGTGTCTTACCCAATCAATCATGTCCCACCTTATTTTCTGAGACATCTTTTCACATTGAAGGTGGAGTTCACCCAATTGACTAGGCTCCTGACTGACCAGTAAGCTCTGGGGTTCCACCTGCCTGTGCTTGCCCAGTGCTGGTATTGCAGTCAAGCATTTCTGTGTGGTGCTGGGGTTCAAACTCAGGAGCTCTCAGGAACATGTATTGCAAACACTTTATTGATAGGGTCATTTCCTCAACACTGCTTTTTTTTATTTTTTTGGAAAGAGTCTTAGCATAAAGCCCAGGTTGACTTTAACTTGTCCCATGTCCGTTTGATAGCATGCCAAATGAAATGAGGAACAGCTGGCTGGTTTCACTAGTGATGGCTCAGTAAGGAGTAAGTATGTTAGTAGCTGGTATCCTCTCTCAGGCTTCTTACACTTCAATCCCATGTCTGGCTTTCAGAATAACCTGGTTTCAACAAAATACCGTGTAACTACTAAAAGCCTGAGACAGGAGTGGCATTCTGAAAGTTGTGTCCGGTTTGTGAGCAGCTTTTGGACGGTATCACAGGTAGATACTGACCACATGGCATGAACTCTGCTAGTTTGCAAGGACGTTCACTTCCTGTCCTGGTCATTATTTTGGACTTCTTGCAGGCTTAGTTTTCACTGGCCTGTGTTGCTGGTTACCACTTTTGGTAACAGGATTCCCACTCCCATAGACTTTCAAGCCATGTGTGCAATCTTGAGTTTTCAACATAACTCACAAGTGCTTTCTAGTCATCAGAAGGCCATGGAGAATGATAGCCAGTTGACAAACAACACCTACACAGCATTTGACAAAGAGCCCAGTTTCTTCTGCTGCCTAGACTCTCCCTTCTTCACAATTCCATCACCAGGTAACTTAGCAGACTATGGCTGCACAGAAATCACTCATCATCAACCTGTTTGGTTTTTAAAAAAATCATCGCTTTGTTCTTTAAAGGGAAACCATGTTTTCCTATTCTTCCTGCTCAATTGCACTCCTGCAAACCTTCACAAAATGAAGGCTGTAGAGTTTGGAGTTTTGGGGGCTGTTACTTTAGTCAACCTGACTGCTTCTGACCTGATTTAGGCACTTGCTCATACCTCAAGAAGGTGGCTGTCCACTAAGTGAGAGGGAGGGACTTCTGAAGGCCTCTGGCAGGAACATAGAACCCATTAGACCCCCACAAGCACAAACTCCATCATGCTTTGGCCAGGTTTGAACTGTACTGGGAGTCCTCTTAGAGGGAGAGTGGAGTTATTTTCCTGATGATATAGATGAAATACAGTGGAGTGCAGCCGAAGAAGCCTGCGGGGACTGTTAGCACCGCATCCGTTAATAGCTGCATTAATAGCTGCTCATGGGCGCTTTCCAGCTCCTTCCACACAGTACTCTGGAGTCCCTTTGGGTTTTGCTTAATTCATTTCTGCACTTCTGGGCATCCAAAACAGAGCCTTAGACATTCCAGGTAAGTGATCTCTCACTGAGCTACATCACCATAATAGTCTATTTTGTCTCTAGAAACGAGTGGACACATATCTCCAATTGGGAAAGAAACACTTACCCAGAGTGCTTCATGTTTTGAGGCTTATCCATTCGGACAGCAAGTTTGATTTTGAGGTCTTGATCGGGGCAGTTTTTAGAGACTGTCATTTTGTGCCACTCAGATTGTTTGGGGCTGTTTGGGGTGGGGTGGAGGATAACCTGTAAAGAGAAAGCATATGTGTTTTTGTCAGAAAACAGAAGCAACACACAGTCATGATTTTTTAGGATTTGGCACGTTGATGTGAAGACATGTAACAACTAGCCCATGTCCCACTGCTGAGATTCCTCTATTAACAGTGGTTGGCTCAGGTCACAGTATAGCTACCGATAAAATATTCTGTCGCTTCCTTCTTTTTCTCACTGGCTAGGTTTGTAGAAGCAGGGAGGGTGACTTTGTGAGCCTGCTTTGGTTTTTCTAAGATTTAGAAGAAGTAGGGTAACCTGGGAGAGAGAATGCTGCCCATCTCCCAGCAACCATGGCAGCTGCTCAAGAAGAAATGTACATTCATAATAGACAGCTCTAGGGCTTTTCCTTTCCATTTTTTAGAACTTTCACCATTATAAGAGAAACATTTCAAAGCCTATGGGGGAGACAGAGGGTGAGAAATGAGAGACTTAAATGGGGAAGAGATCTCTGTAGGGTTGCTCATGAGTCATGGTTGGTGGCACCTGGACTAGGCCTCTTCTCATTGTGCTTTGGGTGGGAGAAGCTTGAAGCGACTTCTGCTCTGGAAAATGCTGCTTAGCAGCCATGTCAGACACCCTTTGAGTGGCTGTGTTGCTGAAATCTTTAGGGTTTGGAGGGTCAGGGCAAAGTTAAGAGGCCACCAAGGGTTCCATCATACTCCATTGCTGCAAGTAGTTTTGATCAATTAACCTGATAACAACACACTGGAATTTTGTGTTATAGTTGTTGCTTTTATATTAGTACACATTCAAAAATATAAGCCCTATACAAAGAGAAATGACTGTACTGGGTTCTCTGGATCTGCGATTCCACATGCACATGCTTGGCCAACACTGTGCTGAACGCACAGAATTCTTTTCCTTGTGTTCATTCCCTAACCAGCACAGAATAAAAGGATTTCCATAGCATTTCCATTTACTTCATGATTCATAGAATATACATGATAGATGAGGAATCTACATGTGCTTTAAAGAATCTGAGAATATGTGTGAGCACAGCACCAACATACACAAGGGACAAAGTATCTGAGATCTGGGGTATGCAGGGCTTTGGAAGCAGCCCAAGGCAGCTGAGTGTGCTCGGCTATCTTTCGGGACAGGTGCCACACTGACTGGTCGCAGGGCTCTGTCACCTCATGCCTGGCACTCTGACAGCTTGTCCTGTCTGTGACATTTACCTGGCTTTTACCTCAAGTCACAATGCTGATTAGGCCAGGGTATGGCCCTAGCATTTCCTTGCTATTTGCCAGGACTCAACATGCTAATGATATCTGAAAACTAGAACTCTCTCTGAGCCATCCCCCCAGTTCCAGAGAATTCTTTAAAATATTTTGAAAATTATATTTGTTTATTATTTATGTATGTTAGTGTGTGAATGTGTGACTTCATGTTCCACAGTGCAAGAGCACTCGTGTGTGTGTGTGTGTGTGTGTGTGTGTGTGTGTGTGTGTGTATACAAGTGTGCATAGGCCAGAGGGGGAAAAAAACTGCAGAAGTCAATTCTCTCCTCCCACCACATGAGCATGGGTCCTTTGGGATTGTACTCAGGTTGTCAGGCTTGGTGGCAAGTGCCTTTGCCTACTAAGCTACCTCACTGACCTCTGCAGGAGATTTAAACAATTTTGCTTAACTGCCTCTATGCCCTTTTTTGGAGACAGTGGGAAGGGAGCTGTCCATCCCAGTAGAGTTGGTGCTGTGTTTATTCTGAGTTAGTCTAGTGGGAGAGAGGGCCAGGAGGGGCACAGGGCCAGGAGGGGTGTGGTGGCAAGCAGCAAAGGAAGGGCTGGTAAGAGTGCAATGGCCAAGCCAGTGGCAAGAAACTCTGTGGGTTCCTTCAGCACCTGCTTGCTTGGTGAAGTCAGTGCAGGAGAGGTCTCTGCACCACAGAAGTTCATTAGCAGCCCCCGCCCCCATATATGGTGTCCATTCAAAATGCAAATGGCCACAGCTTGTTACTGCCACTCCATAGAGCCTTCTACTAGGCTTCCTTGCAGCCATTCTCTGTGAGGCATCTGCAGGAGGATGAAGAGACAGGGTCCACCAGAGGCCTGCCATGCTCAAGGTGGACTGGAAACCCCTTCCTGTGTGTCAGCACTTGGAAGGATGAGGACCCTTCTGGATGAATGTGGGCCACAGGCAGACCTGTCATCTCATTTAGGCATTCCAGGCAGCTGAGTGAGCACTCTGTCATCTTAGACAAGGCCCATATGTGCTGTGCTTTGATGTGGGGATATGAACTGGCTGCCACAACCCACCCCTACAGGAAACTGAACTCCAGCATCCAGAGCCCCTGTTCCTGGTGTGAGCACAACAGGGGCAGCCTGCTGGGACTGCCAAATCCTGTCCCCTCTACCCCCAGGCTGATCTCTGACCTGAGCCTATATCTCTCTCCCTATCTGCTTGCATCCCCCAGAAAAGGCATCCCCACTTCTCAGAGGGCCCACCCCTTGCCTTGTGCTTTCTTCCCAGGACTCAGGCCAGACTGCATCCCACTGCACCATAACACATGGCTTTTAAGCCTGTGCTCTGTAAGTGTTGGAGGTTAAGGATTTTTGCCTGAGCATGTTTCTGTTCAGCCTGTGTGCAGCACTAATGATGGGACCCAGCAGGCCTGCTGGTGCCTGTGTTGGATGCATTTGCTAACCCTGACATGCTAGTAAGGATGTGGGAACAGGCACATTCACACTTGTGCATTTGTATACTGGCATAGTCAACCTGACAATCTGTCAAAATTCAAAATTTGATTGAAAATAGTTCTTAGGAAATTTTATCGTACAGGTATATAAATAAGCACATGCAAAGAAATATAATTAAGGCAATTCAGTAAAGCATTGTTTATACTTCCAGAGATGAAATAGTCTAAGTATTCATCACCAGAGGACCTGTTAAATCAAATCTACATTAACAATCAAATACTATACAACTATGCAAAAGGAAACAGGTTAGTTTGGGCTACACTGGACGGATTTTCAAACTGATAGATCAACCAATGTGTACATGTACAGTTTGTGCCTGTTTTATTAAAAGAAGAACATTTAATCATATATACCGTAATCTCTCTGAGCCTTTTGATCACTTAGGGAGGGTTCCTTTGGCTAAAACTGTGAGGAAACCTGTAAATCAGTGCCCTATAGACACTCTGAAGGGCTGGAATTGGGAGGGAGGGTGGTGCTAGTTAGTGTAGACCTCTCCCTACCTTCAAGGAATGTTTTTAAGAGTACATTAAAAAAGATTGTTTATTTTTAAATTTTCATGTGTATGAGACATAGCATAGATGGAATAAACGAAAGGTGGCTGAAGGGATGAAGCTAACTGCAGGACTCTGGCAGGAGGCTCAGCCCAGCTAGGTAGAGATGGCTCATCAGAACACTGTCTCTGTAGGGTACAGAATGGCTGCACTTGAAAAACATGGTGCTGCCTGCACCTCAGAGTCAGTGGAGAGTTCCTGAAGCATGAAGAAGGAAGAAGCTGGTGTCCAGGCACCAAGAAGTAAGTGCCTCTATGGATAGTGGCAATCTCATGCCCTCCACCACCTCAGTAGAAACCCACCACCTGATTTATTTCTTCCTAGGGATAATGCAGGGTGAAGATGATTGGCAAGCTGCCAGCATCCCTGACAAGTCATTTCATCCCTCTGGGCTGAGTATCTATCTGCCTTGGGGGACACTTGTGAAATCCCAAAAGGGCTGGGGTGCTCCGCTCTCTGTGCCTCTGGCTCTGGACATGTTCTCACATCCCACAGAAACTGGTGAGTGCTTTGGAGAAAAGATGTTGGTCCTCTCTGCCCCCCCACACCCCTTCCGCCCCCCCCCACTGACTTGGGATATCCTGGGGACCAGGTCTTGTAAAGTGCAAACACAGACCTAGATGACATGACCATGCCAGGAAGCTGGCAGCGATCTTAGGCAGGAGGGTATCAGGGTGACACAGTCACTGAAAATTGGTCAACAAAGGTAGGCCCAGGTGGCTGAGGGGGGTGGTACTGTACCAGTGTGGGTCCAGCTGGAGAGAGCAGGGCAGCCCATGTTATAAAGAATATGGACTCACTGAAGCAAGTTAAGTGACTGACTAGTCTAAGGTCTGAAGATGTTGATGATGTTTGGAGCAGAGTTACAAAACAAGGTGCAAGGAGAAACATGTCTTTCAAGAACTCAGCACCATGCTAAAGGGGTGTTTCCACAATTTGGAAGCTATTTTGATCACTGTATCCCTGGGTCTAGTCACTACTGGCACTGAATGGGTGGGGCAGGATGTTCAGCATTGGATAAGAAGTTCTTCTGGACAGGATTACTCTGCAGCCTGTCTGACTCTAGTTAGTGTTCCTGCCTGACTTCAGCAGACATAAAAAAATCTGTTTACAGTCAACTTCATCTACCTCCTAACTATGTGCGGCATTATGGGCATGTATCAGAGTCAAGGGTGCTTTAAAGTTGTTTAACGGCTCAGTCAATTGGTTCACTGATACCCTGGCTTGTGGGTCTGCTATCCAGAGCACCTCCAACAGGTGGGTCTTGAACCTGTCATCTCCAGTGTTCTCCACCTGGGGGTAAACAAAACACTTCAAGTATTTACATTCTGAATGTTCCCATTAAAACACTAATTAATTTCTTTGTTCCTCTTTATCTCAATATGTTGATTTTAGTGTTGCTTGGAGGTTAGGCAGTTAAAAGCAATGAATTTTAGGTTAAGCTAGTCAGAGGTTACATATCTTTGCCTTAACTAGCTCTCTGGTCTGATGGTGTGGAGTCTCCTCAGACTGTCTTCTGAGGGACATTCTTGTTAGCCAGAGTTTATGGAGGACACTCTGTGGCTCAGAGAGGTTGAGAGACTGGCTTGACGTCTCACAGCTAACACAGCAGAGTCCAGTCTGTAGGCCCCTCAGCACTTGCTGTACCGCTTCCTCATGATGTCAGGCTAGGAGAGGCACCACAGACACCACTCTGTGTTCTGTCACATGCCCCTTGCCATAGGGAGCACTCACCCGCCCGAGCTCCTTGTCTTCCAAGGCCAGGACACCAGTGCTCTCTGTGAACAGCTTTACTTTAACAGCTGGCAGCGCATGGGTTGTGGAGAAGTCACCTTGGGTGCCCCAGCTGTGGAGAGAATGTCAGATTCAGTGTAGACAGGCACATCTTGGCAATGGGTCACTCTCCTCTTCCCCAGGAAGAGCAAATGCAGGGTTAATCTGAGGCAGCATGGACTGTCACATCCAGTCTGAGTCCCCTAAAGCTGCCAGAGTGATAGAAAATGTGGATTAACTTGGGAGGTGGATACAAGGCAGATGTTCTGGAAGTTGCCATGGGCCTTCCCACAGTGCCTTGCAGTTAGCACCAGAGGAAGTCAGAGTTTCCGGTTGCTGCTCTCTTCTCTGCAAGCACCAGCACACATTCACCACCCTTTCATCTTGGCCCTGGAACACCTGCTTCGTGGACAGTGGAATTTTGGACTGTGAGATGGGGCCAACACGTGTTCTTACAGAGGGACTTCAATAGTTATGGGACACAGGTAGGAACTGCTCTCAAGGATAGGTAGAAAACTGGACTGAATGGAGCTCCCCCACCAAGAAGGTCTGCAAAAGAGAAGGCCAGGAATATGGGGGTGTTCTCTGCTCAGTCTCAGCCCAGAAGAGAGTCTGGGTTACCCAGCATGGGGGTGGAGCCAGGGTGTGGCTCACACTGGGAGCAGCCCCTCAGATGTGGTTTCTTTATTCACCTGTCCTCACACTCTGAGGCCTTGCCTCCAGCCATAATGTAGTTGCAAATGGAGTGTCTTGTGGTCCTGTTGCCATGTGCACTGAGCCTATCTTCCCCTTCCATGTCACTGTGGGCACTGTTCCAAGGTGCAGCCCTGCCCCTTCTCTGTGCTTTCCCTCTCACCTGTTCCCTTCATGGGCCTCTTGCCTTCGTTGCACTTGTACTGCCTGTCACCTGCACAGCTCCCTATTTCAGAGATGGCCTAAAAGTCACCTTCAAAGAGAAAACACGTTCTTTGATCTCACAGTCAAAGCTGGGCCCAGACATTGATCTGTCATTAATACAGCATCTCATTCTGCATCCAACCACCAGTGAATTGTGGTAACCTGATGGGCTCATGACTACTGATGAGAATTTTCTTACATTCTCTCAGCTCTGTGAGCACAGAGCTCTATTCATTTATGGCACACCCCTTATGACTTAGCATAGTGCTTCACACATGGACGGCATGGAACAAATATTCTGAACAAATACTATCAAATATATGTTCTTTTGCAGGGCCAGGGAATAGTACAGACAACAGCTTTTGTCTACAGATTGTTTTTGCATTATGCAACCAATTTCCCATACTGTCAGGCATTTGTTGAAATCTGGTTTTAATGACTACAGTTTTACATTGTATAAATACATTATAGATTGTGTAAGCATTAGTCTATCATAGCAACTTAGTTGGATATAAGCTACTTAAAGAAATTACCTTGATTGATAATTTCCTTGGGATAGATAGAGACCTAGATGAGAGATGTTTCCTCATCAAGAAACACCTTTATCATTTATGTATATATCGGCAACCATATTCAAAATCTGCGAAAACGGCTCCTCAGGTACTTCACATAAAGACAGTGACCATCCTATATCTGGAGTTGAATATAAACTAACGGTGTCATTCTTACCTTGTACAGGGTGTTGCTTCTTGCCTTTTCTCTGGCCTATTTTGTCATTATCATTTTATGAGTATTCCTTAAAGAGATTTATTTATTTTTGTTTCGTGTGTATGAGTGTTTTGCATGGATGTGTGCGGATGTTCTGCATATATGCTTACAGAAGCCAGAAGAGGGGATTGGATCCTTTGGAACTGAGCTAGGGGTGGTTGTGAGCTGCCATGTGAATGCTGGGAAATAAACCTGGCTCAGCTGAGTCAGGAAACCTCTCTTTAAGGAGCTGCGCCTCTGCTTGCCTCTAGCAAACAGAGCCCAGTTGAGGAAATGCTGTTACCAAGAAGTCATGCTTGATTCTGTTCTTTTGTGTTTAGAATCCCCTTTTAAGCTTTTGTCAGGTTTTACATGGAAATTCTTGCCAAATGTTTGAGTGCCACATGTAGATTAACATTTCTGTTCTGCCCTGTCCCTCAGCTGTTCAATCCCTAATAAACACACATTTATTAATTACAAATTGTTTGGCCGATGGCTCAGGCTTCAGATTGGCTAGCTCTCTCAATTATTAACCCACTTCTATTAATCTGTCTATCTGCATGAGGTCTTGGCTGACTGGTGATGCCCGGACCTCTTGCTCCCTCAGCAGTTACATGGTGTCTCCAAATCCACTTGCTACCTTTCTCTATCCTTGTTTGGATTTCCAGCCTGGCTAAATCCTGCCTGTCCATTGGCTGAAACAGCTTTATTCATCAACCAATAAGAGAGACATATATTCACAGCATACAGAAGGACATCCCCCATCAGATGAGTCATCTCTTCAGCCCTTGTGGATATTTCTTTGAGTTTGAGGGGCTTCACATTTTACTCTGCTTATCAGCTGCTTTTATTTCTTTTGCCATGACTGTTAGTCTTAATGTTGTACTTCATGAAGCAAACTCATGAACTAAACTAAAAGGAATAGGGACCTTAGCAGGAGTGGGCAGATCACCAGAATAATGGAAAGGAAGGAAGGGCCTGATGCCTGGAGATAGAAGTGCATGAAACCACAACAATGCAGAGGCACAACAGCCACAAAAGCATCAGGGAGTGGATACAGACTGATAATGGGACAGAATAAAAAGAACTGTCCTTCAACAAAACAGCACAGCCATGTACAACCAACCAGGAACTTCCACCTGTGTTTACCAGCACCTTCATAAAGACCTTCGGTGGGAGGATCTGTCTCAGCAAAGATGCCATGACAAAGTTTTGAACCAGAACATTCCTGCTTAAATCCTGGCTGAGTCACATACAAACTGTAGGGTGTGTGATGAGCTAACATCCCAGGGTCCTTCAAATGTAAAGTGAGTTGACCTCACAGTAACTGTTATTGTAATAGCTAAAGGCTTGGGACACGATGAGACCCCAATAAATCCTGGCTATCTGTCTATTCCCAGAGTAGGCAAATACGTAGTAACAGTAATACATACCTATAATGTGTCAGTCACCCAACAGTACTTATTAAGCACCTCCTGCATCGTGGCTACTCCAACTTCACTAAATAACTAGGAAAGCATTCACTGCAGCTGACATTTCACAGGTGAGAAAACTCAAAGTGTTGTCCATCCTGTTACAGGATCACAAGGCCCTTCCTTTCCACCTGATCAGAGTGCTACCTGTACTGCTGGGCCCAGCTCACCCTGCAGTGCTGGTTTAGAGAGATTTCCTGGCTTATTTAGCAGAGCCTGACTCTGTTCGCATTGACCACAGCTGCTACCCAAGGATGCTCTGCCCAAAGCCCTGCCCTCTTCTGCTCCTTCCTGTTTCCTCTTCCTCTTCTTGGTCTTTTCTGGACTGAGAATTGAACTAGGGTCTCACACATGTATTCTACCACTGTACTAGACCCCAAATCCTCCCTTTCATTGTTATTTGACACAGGGTTTCTCACTGATTTTCTCTGACTGACAATGAATTCATTTGTAGCCCAGCATGGCCTTTAGCCCAGCGAAGGCTTTTCTGCTTCAGCCTTCCCAGGAGCTGGATTTCAAGCCTGTACCACCCATGCAGCTGGGCCTTCCTTTGCTGCAGAGATTTCTTGGGCTGTTTAGTACAAACCAACTCAGTTTGTGGGGTTCCTGCTGCTATTCAAGGATTCCTTGCCCATAGATCTGTAAAATGACTCAGATGAGGGACAGCATGGCACTTATGAGACTCAAACCTGGATAACTGGATGCAACTCAGGCCATTAGAGGTGACCACCTGGGAGTTGGGTCATCAGGTCACAGCTGAGTCCCAATTTATCTCTCAGACTTTCATGGAAGCATGCAAAAACAGAGATTCTATGCCAATCAAGTTCAGCTACAGATTTTCAGGGCAAAGTCACACAGACAGATAGACAGACAGACACACACTCATGCACAAGCTTGTGTGTGTACACACACAATTAAACATTTAAAATAGTATGTAAACATCAAGGAGTTTTCTTTTCCTCAGCACTTCCTCTGCTCCATTGCCTCTGGGAATTCATTCCACATCCACCTTCACAGACAATGTCACCAAAAACTGCAAGACTGCCACAGGAGAACACTACAGCAATCTGGGGCTCTTCCTGAGCCAGAGGCCTTTGTAGACATCCTGTCACAGGCCTCTGAAGCCAGCGTGGAGTCAATCTCCCTTGGGCTGAGGAGCCTGGCTGGAGGATGGCTGTGCAGCAAGTGTGGGCTGTCCTGGGCTGTTGACAGGAAACTTCTGTGCTGCCTGAAGGATTGGATTCAGTGAAGGCTACTGCCAGCTCCCTCCTACCAAGAAGGCTTAATTTTAATTCTCAGACCCTTTCTATACCTCTATTCTGTAGAGAAAAAAAAGTTATGGAAATGCCTTCTCTGTCTTTTTTCAGCTCAGGCAAGAACTGTCTCCCTTATCATAATTGGTTCTCTGGCAGTTCCATGCTAGACACAATAACTATTTTAGAAGTATCACAAGTTATATTTGCATATTGTCATTTTAAAGAACTTGTTAACTATTCTGTAAAATGTCTACACTCATGAGCCCATATAGTTACAGTTGAGGAAACTGAGGCATAGAGATTCTGTATTGTGTCCCAGGTCCCTGACAGGAAGTAAATACAGTCTAAGTCTACCACTATAGCCCTTCCTTCTTCCACACATACACTCTTGGGTGCTTTAGACAATTATCCCTGCAACTCCAGGGGAGCTCCATTTTGAGACTGCTGGGATTCTGAGTCACCTTGAGCTTTGGACTTATTTCCCATGTTTAATGTGTTTTCTACAACACTACCTTTGACATACACACAAATTAGCCAGAGGAGATGCATCACAAAATTTGGAGTTTCAGTGGGCCTTGCATCAATAAACAAATCTATTTCTCTTTGTTGTGTTTTCTGTGCCCTTTTCTCCTGCTGTGCAATTGACTGCAGCTGCTAAGATGAAAACCTCCTTTTAAAAGCTCCCCAGAATGGAAACACCACTGGGCTTTGGTTTGAAAAGACCAGAGTCTGATAATATTTATCTCAAGCCAAGGCTGGGAAGGTTAACTGACTGACTTCTCTCTGCACACAAGGCAGATAAAATCCGATGGGTGAGCTGTCCTTTCTCTGTGATTCTATCACCAATGGCACTGTAGTGACCCTGTTCAGCTAGCTTACAAAACACTAACAGAGCCACCAATTACACCTGGCTTATATTTGCCAAGACCCTCTGCTCAGAGCTTTATAGGGGTCATCTCTAAGTCTTCTGACAGCTCTGGGAAGAATGCCCAGTTGCAACCTAATTCTGTAGATGGAGAAAGTTAGAGTTGAGGAGGTTTAGTGACTGGGTTGGGATCTCAGCCTATCACTAATAGGGGATTCAAACTCCAAGTTTCTGATCTCAAAATCCCAGTATTGAACTTCTGATGCACCAGTGTCCCACAGTCTGACAGATACCTCTGTGTAACTGGCTTACTTTCCACACACTGAGTTGTTTGAGGATGAGAAGCAACATTTTCAGCAAATCCTACTTCCTGCACCAAGAACAGTTGTTAATATACAGTAATTCCTTGATTATTAGCTAGAAATGGAGGGGTCTCAGGATATGAACCATCATGTCATAGTTCTGGGGGCTGTGGAGGTGAGACAGGAGGTAACCATGACTGTGACAGTCTTCTGTATTTGGGCCTTTATCTCCTTTAGGAGATGGTAGTGTTTGGGGAGCACAGTGACACTGAATGCCTATGGTGTCTGGCAGCATGCAGAGCACAGCATATGATGGCTCTCTGGGGAGCCAGGCATGGAGGCTTGCAGGTCAAACATAGGTTGGCTCACAAAGTTAAGGGATAGAAGGAATGTGGATGCCAGTGACAACAAGGCTAGAAAGTGTCATAGGTTATAAATAGCCACAAGTACATAAATGAATAAATTTAGAAAAGTAGTCACCCATAGATGTACCTCCAAATGAGAATGAATACGTTGTGGGAAACCTGCACCTGTCCACTGTAAGTCCTTTTGTAAGAAGGCACAAGAGACTAACTCGGAGGACAACCAAATTGATTAATACCTAAGCACCACAACTTAGGGATTGCTCTTCATCAGGAACATGTTCTCTAAGTAGCCACCACAAGCAAATCACCATATCAGGTGATTCTAGGTCCAGCATCAGTAGGATATAGTCCAGCATCAGTAGTAAATTCCCTATGTTGCTAGATCCAGCATCAGCAGGATATGGTCCAGCATCAGTAGGACATCCCCCATGTTGCTAGGTCCAGCATCAGTAGGATATTCCCTATGTGTGTCATGTTCTCCTCAGGGAGAGTGCATATGCAGACAGCACTTAAGAGTGAGAGACATGGTTTCCTTCTATAAGTCAGGGATGGTACTGAACCTGGAAGTACAAATGAAGATGTTGAGATTCCATCTTGCCACAGTCAAAAGCTAGCAAAGAACAACAGCAAAGAACAACAGCTGTTGAGGAACTGGAGAAATCCTGTAAACTGATACTTAGAATGTCAGTAAGTACAGACCCTACAGAAACGAGCATACAGCTTCCTCCAAACAAACCTGGATGTACACCTGAATGACCCAAGTCCTTACTGCAGAAATTTTCACAACCCATGTTTACTACTGTACTATTCAGACTAGCCAAGATGTGGGATCAGCCTATGTGCCCATTAACACAACAAAGAAAATATGTGAACACATAGTGGGATTCTAGAAAGTGATAAGGAAGAATGAAATTATGTCACTTAGAGGAAAATGGATAGAACTGAGATTATAATGTAAAGTTTTCTCTCATATGCATTGTGTGTGTGTGTGTGTGTGTGTGTGTGTGTGAGAGAGAGAGAGAGAGAGAGAGAGAGACAGAGACAGAGACAGAGACAGAGAGACATGGAAGTAGAAGAGGGGATGAGAGGTAAGAATCTAAATGGTGGGAAGGGAAACAAGAGAGGATAAGGGGGAAATACAATGTAGCATATATAGGTATATATATGGTATAAATATAATACATAGATATGAAGATATATGTATAAAACCTGTTGGGGAGGGTTAAGGGGAATATAAGCAAAGTACAGGCATGCATAAACAATTACCACATGTACACACAACACACACATATGTATACACACAAGAATTCTTGAAAATATAAAAACTATTTTGGGCCCATGATCTATACATAAGCAAATAGGCAGCTGGAAGTGACCCACAGTCCAGGGATTAGCCATGAGTACATTGATTTATATGTATGATGAAAAAATTAATACAAAGATCAGTAATGACCCCAGAAGGTAACTATTACACACACAGTATTTAAGTCAACAGTGGGCATAGAGAATGCACCAAGCCTCCATTTTCAGGATATAGGCTAAGGATTGCTAAGTCCTCGCCTGTTGGTCACTTCTAGCTGCCTACTTGCTTATGTATAGCTCATGAGCCTCAAATGGTTTTCACATTTTCAAGAAGCCTTGTGTGTATGCATATGTGTTTGCTGTGCACACATGTGGTGTGTATGTGTAGGCAGCCCATGTATGTGTATGTGTGGAGGCTAGAGGAAGAAGGAGAATGTCCTGTTCCACCACTCTCTGCCTCATTCCCTTGAGAGAGTCTATTACTGAACCAGGTTGGCTAGCCAGTAAGTTCCAGCTATTTCCCCATTTCCATCCCCTTCTCACATTGCTGGAGTTAATACAGGTACGTGGGGTTGGAGGGCATGCTAAACCTTTTACTTGGATCCAAATTCTGGTCTTCATACTAATCCAGCAGGTGGTCTTCCCCACGGAGCCATCTTCCTAGACCCAAGTCCCAGTTTCCCCACGTGTCAATGTGGAAAACCATGAAATAAGATTAATATTTTGTGATACCTGAGGCTGCACTGAAATTCAAGTTTGAAGCATGGTGACAGTTTAAGCAGCAAGTGCCTATGCTTGTTCACTCAGCTGTCTGAGGCTGCTGTGGCACTGCAATGCTGGAGTTAGGCAGCAGATATACAGCCCACAAGTCTGAAGTGTGCACTCCCTGGTCCTTGATAGAAAAGCCAGGCCCTGTTGTAAGTGGTAGAATTGCCTGCTCAGCAATGGAACCATGCTTGTTCTCATTAGTGCCTCAAAGGTATGCTCACCTAGCACACCGGTAAGATCAACTCTGCAGTCAAATGTTCTACCACTGATCTATATCCCCAAGATCAACTCTGAATGCATGCTTGCCGGGATAGCTCAGCCCATGTTGAGAAAATCTGCTGCCCTGCATCCCTCATGGAGCTCTTTGCAGCACTGGCAGTGTACTGGCAAATCAGGCCATGGGCCGCAATGCATTTTAGACATGTGGTTCTGGAAAGTGCTCCAAGATCTTCTTAAACCTGCTGACTCACTTGGTCACACTACATTAGTACTAATGTCTAGTAAGAAGCACAAGTAGCAGACAATTCATATTCCAGGGGCAAGGGTGACTCTAAAGTCACAGCACATTATTTCTGCAAATGTACCACATGGTGCCAAGGCTTTGAAAATGGACACTTTGATCTAGGGAGAAAGGGAGTGCAGGGCGGGAGAGCTCCTGGTAAAGCAACCTCGTACTGTGTGTTTGCAGAGAGCATCTGCTCCATCTCAGCCACATCTCTGTTTACTATTTAAAGCCTCTTATTTGCAGAAGCCTCTTTGGACCATATGTTATCAACAAATGTTGCTAATCAAATACACGCAGTAATTTTCATTAGAATTTTACCCCATGAACAACAACAACAAAAACCCACATTTGCCATAAAGGGAATGTACCTCCCCAAACGACAGCAAACATCCACCGGGAACCTCTGACAACAATAATATTTATGAACGCATATGTAAGCCAAGAACACACCCACGTCAGGCATATAAAGACCCTGGGGGAACTAGATTTTCTGCAGGTTGGTGTGGGGTGTGGGGGTGGGGCAATGTCTTTCGTTGCCATGGTGATACTCAGCATAAGGCCATAATTCATGCCACAGAGACTGGATTTGCATTTATTCAAGGTGTACGGCTCATGTGAGCTGGGTGTTAAATCAGTACAGTTCATAAAATTAACTGGGCTTTAACAAGAGAGGAGTGTCATTTTGAGGAATGAAAGTGCCCTGGTCCTGTTGCTAACAGGGAATGTTAATAATTGCCTGGAGGCAACTGCATTAAAATCTTTTGGCCTGCCTTTCGACTGACTGTGTGATAACTTACTCCAAGGGAATCAATTGTGCCATCACAGTGTGTCTCATGCAGACTAATTGATAGGGTGCCATTTGGGGCATTTGGAGTACTAGGAAAGCTAGGGTACTGCTTAATCTACATAGAGGCAAGAGTTGTGTAGAAACCAGGTGGTTGGGAGCTGGAAAGATGAAAGCATTTGTTCATCTCCTTGGTATTTCCCTTGCAGGGTCTCAGAATCCGAGACCCAACCGTATCCAAGCGTCAGTGGGCACTTGGCTTCCTCACTTCTGTAAAACTTCCCTGGCTCAGGCAGACTTTGACAGCCACCCACCCACACATCCTCCTTATTTCATCCTTCAGACCTCCTAAGAAAAGAATGGGTGCTGGGGTGGTGGGGGTGTGAGGGTAGTAGAGGTGGTGGGGGTATGTGGGTGCTGGGGGGGTGGGGATAGTGGGGGTGCTAGGGGTGTGGGGCATAGGAGTGGTGGTGGTGTGGTGAGGGTGTGGGGGTGGTGGGGGTGTAGTGGGGTGTGGGGGTGGTGGAACGGTGAGGGTGTGGGGGTGGTAGGGGTGGCAGGGGTGTGGTGGTATGAGGTGGTGAGGGTGTGGGGGTGGTGGGGATGCAGTAGAGGCCTCAACAGGTGAACTTCAGGGACAATTTGCACCAGCAGGGTTTACTTCTGAGGTCATTTCTCTTGGTCTCTTTGGCTAGACTGGAAAGTGACAAGAGCAAGGTCGCTGTCTGGTTCCTTCACCTCACAATTCCCAGCACGTAGCACAGTGCCTGGATGCAGACAGAGTGCCAACACAGTCACTAGCTATAAATCCCCCACCTGTGTAAATATGTGGGTAAGATTCAAGGTAAGCATGAAATATCAGTGCTTGGCATGGTTGATGGAGTAAGAAAACCAATAAGCTTCCTAAGGGTAGAGGCCAAGTCCACCCTTCTCATGGTGGTGTGCCAATATTTAGCTCTGTGCCCAGTGCACAGGGATCACTGAATCAACACCCATAGGACTGAGACTGGAGGAAACAGTGCACAGAACATTGCAAATATAAAAGACCACACTAATGGTGTGACTTTAGCTGATTGTTTATTATTCAATAAAAAGGGCACCGCCATTTCTGTTAAAACAACCGAACAAACAAAAACAAGTGCTTGGGTATTTGGTTTTTAGAATTTTCTTTTGCTTCCCTTTTTAACTGAAGTTTCTATCTCTGCCAAGATTACATATCTTTTCTTACATACTATCAACACTTTTCCATGGCAGAGGTTCACCTTAAAATGGGTTACACTCCAACAAATGCTTTTGAAGCTGAAACTAATGTAAGATGAAAACACTGAATATGGTAACTGGTGAAGGTCACAGCTGAGCCACATGATATACTATAGGTTCCTGGTGACTTGTCCTCAAGATCAAGTGACTGCCTGGGCCATAATGCTCTTCATTCCTCTGGGTGTCTGGGGCAAGGATTATATAACATGTTAATAGTCCAGCCAGGCACTAGTGAATTGCCCCAACTTGAAGTGTCATTTCTGAGTGCACACTGAATGCATGCTGCTTGCATACCACCTTAAAGTAGAAAACTTGAGGGCAGTGGTGGTGCACGCCTTTAGTCCCAACAATCGTGAGGCAGAGGCAGGAGGATCTCTGTGAGTTTGAGACCAGCCTGGTCTACAAGAGCTAGTTCCAGAATAACCTCCAAAGCCACAGAGAAACCCTGTCTCAAAAAACAAAAACGTTGAAAACTTGAGCCAAAGCACCCGAATTTAGGAACTTTAGAATCTGAGTATGGAAATTATAGTTATAAATTCCTGTTCTGATAGTTTCAACTGTCCTTTTCTAAGTTTAGTTTTAATGTTTGATCTACCTCTTTATAAAAATGTTTGTCTTTTAGTACACCTTGCAATTCCTCCTAGAAGCAAATTTTGGTGAATGTACTGAGAACAAAGAACTCAGTCCAGGGCCAGGTCCAAGGTAACTTCTGTCCCTAGCTGTCAACCCATCCCCCAAACAGCTATGAGTCTCTGAAGCTGCCTGTTCGAACCTCACAGTCAGGTTCAGTGTCTTGCCCTGCAGCTGGAGCTCTGTGCTGGCTGTAAGAGGAGACACTGACTGATTTGCTCAGCTTTTTCTCTTTTGAGGCTGAGAAGGATGCTTGAGTTCCTCACGTGCTACACTGGGAACCAGAGGTCCCACGGCCTGGATATTAGGAGCCTGTCTCCAGCACTGAGAACCTGTATTGTGTGATTTACTCCCCAAAGGTGAACTCACAGCAAAGAACTTAGATGGTCAGCAGAAAAAAAAATCTCCAAAGAAACTGGTTAGTATGGGAAAGAATGGCCATGGTCTGAATCACAGAGTGTCTGTGCCATTGTTGCTGAGGGATCCATCCTGCCAGTCCAAGGAACTCCTGCCTCTCCATTCTTTAGTTGGCTTTCTGTAATCATCTGCTTGCTGCAAGTCCTTACAAATATGATGTGTTGCCCGAGCATCAGAGGCCAAAGGGACAGAAGGCATCATTCTCTCCTGGGTGACCCAGTCACCTCCACATGCATGCATTCCTAACACTGACTGTTTCCCTAGGATGCCTTTTGTAACCTGAGCTAGTTATCATGGCTATACAGCCTGTGATTCTTGGAAATAACTGAGAGATTCCAAAGCTCAATGAGAATCTGCCTTAGGACTCCGTGCAGCATCCAGAAGACTCAAGACAATACAAAGCCCACTCTGTATCAAGTTAGGATAATGTCTCCAGAGGGCCTGGGCTCCTGGAAATTCCAAGTACATCACAGGCCTACTGGCCAGCAAGGTCTACCTACAGCAAAGCAGAAAAAGCAGTGAGGAGAGACAGAGCCCCAAGAACCTCTCCAGCTCCAGCCCTTGTGTACAAATGAGGTGTATCAAGGGAGAACTGCACAGCCAGAAGGTCCCATCATAAAACAGACACATTTATTAACCTCAGCCCTCAGCTTTCAGGTCTGGGAAATGGATACATGAACATCATCTGCCTTGGCTTCCCTATGTGTTTATACTTGTATGCACAAGCACTCACATATATACTGAGCATTTCTCTCAAGGGGCTGTAAGTGCTTATGCATACCAGTATAAACAAAAGTTCATGGTTACCGGTAGTGACCCTTACCCAGGGATTATAGGACCAAGAATGCAAGATATGGAGTCTGGGAGCCTGAGTCTATACTCAGCTGTCTCATTCTCTTGCACTGTCCACTTTCCTTCCCTGTTGTATGAATTACTTTCTGTCACAGTGACAAAATGCCTCAATCAAACAACTTAAAGGGAAAAAGGATTAATTTTGGCTCATGGTTTTAGGGTTATTTTCAATGAAGTTTCCATAATTCTTACTGACAAAGACTGTGGTGACAATCATGTAGTGGTGTCTCAAAGACGTGTAAGTGCTAGCTAGCAGGGATTCAGAACACCACGGTGTGAATTGACCTTTGAAATGTTTCCAAACCATCTGAGCCTCTGTTTCCTCTCTGAGCAAATGGAAAGTAGGCTTTGAATGTGCATTTTGAATTTTTAGCAGTAAAAGCAAGAGAGCAAGTCTAAGAACCCTTTCTCCTCTTCTATGACATTGATCTCCAACCACCTGGAACACTTCCTTTCATCACCAACTCTCTTACCTCCCTGTGATGGGCTTTCTGAAATGGGTCTGGGGTAGACCAAGATTACTTACTGTTCAGTGAAATTATTTCTCTCTTGCCTTCTCCCAAAGACAATCTTCCCTCCTGTCCCCTGAATGTCAGCTCTATCCATCTGACTGTTACTTTGTTCTCTTTCTAGCTGGAGTACACATCCCTGCATCTTGGCCTTGTCATTTGGGCCAATGGAGCATCAGTAGACTGATGTAAACATGATCTTTAGATGAATTTGAAGACTGGACTTCTTCTCCTTGAGCACCATAAGCAAAGCTTCCTCCAGATAGCTACTGTCCCCAAAGACTTGATTTAGAATGGAATGGACTGTTTAGAGAAGGTTTGGACTCAACAGAAAGCAAAGAGCCAAAACCAGTCAGGCCCACAGCTCGAAGCAGTGCAATCCAGTGGACTATCCTGGATCAACCAACCTCAACTAATTAAAGAATAAGTGAATGAGGATAATGAGTATGTCTTTGGGGTGGTTTGTTACATAGAAATAGCTAATTGATAAAGCCCTGTATCTAATAGTTAATAACATAATCCTGTATGTTGGTAGTCTGTGTCAACTTGACACAAGCTAGAGTTATCTGAAAGGAGGGGATCTCAACTGAGAAAATGTCTCCACATGTTCTGGCCATAGGGCATTTTCTTTTTCTTTTTTTTTGTTTGTATGTGTGGTTTATGGAAATAAGTTGCATTAGGAGTTCTTAACGAGCATTTACAAGTAAGAAATAAACAAGAACATACAATATAATTACAGACAAGAGCCAGAAACAAGGGGGATTAGAAGAGTTACATGCTATCTTGAGGAAGTTCATGACACAACAAAGTCAGTTGAAAGCGGGTCAATCACTTGAAAAGATCACACCACTCAGAAGAGGAGGAGATGGGTTGTGGTTGGCACCATAATGATGCTCACAATGGGACAGTTCCCACTGATATGAATGTGACTCTTTTACAAGGCAAACACTCACTGTACATCTGGTCTGATTGTTTTGAAGTATTGGCCCAACTAGCATTAAGACATGTCTCCCTAAAACTTCCATTTTGATTTAAGCACAGGACATTTCTAAAATGACATCAAATAAATTTCAGAACCCAATTCTAGGTTTGATGCTCAAACAGAATGTTTTATTTTGTGAGTACTGTAAAACCACATGTTTCCAGGCTTTGGTGCCTACCCTCAGGGAACTTACTTTCCGGTTCACATATGGTGACAAGTATATGTATTTGTGTCACTGTCTGGCTAGCTAGTGCAATGGAAGACACAGTAGATTTAAGGGATAGTGGTGTTGGGAATGTGGTAGTATGCAAGAAGATTGTAAGCAAAGATAGAAAGGAATTGATGGAGATCAATGGTCATATTGTAGGGCATTTTCTTAATTATTGACTGATGAGGGTGGGCTCAGCCCATGGTGGGTGGGGTCACCCCTGGGCTGGTGATTCTGAATTCTACAAGAAATCAGTCTGAGCAAGCCATGGGGATCAAGCTGGTAAGCAGCATTCTTCTGTGTCTCCCTATCCGTGCCCTGCTTTAGTTCCTGTCCTGACTTCTTTTGGTGAAGAACTGTGATGTGGAACCATAAGCTAAATAAAACCTTTACTCTTCAGGTTGCTTTGGTCATGGTGTTTCATCATACCAATAGCAACCCAAACTAAGACATCCTGTTTCTGTTCCATGCTCTGTAGATTGGTCTGTGTTGCCTCCATGAGAAAAACATATCCCACGGAACCCAGACCTGTCAGAAACCCCCTCCACTGTGATATAAATCTCTTGCACCCACACAAGGAACATACACTTAAAAATGTTGTTGGATTCAAAATGACCTCCCTGTTTTGTAAGCATCAACAGGGTAGAGCCACAATGTGATAACTGGACTGAAGCCTGGCTACTTGGTTAAGGCTGCCATAAGTACTATGGTGGTTCCCTAATGAGCAAGTGTATTGACATGACCCAGGGATAAGGCAGGCAACTAGAGTCTCTCAAGGCTCCAGGGTCCAGAGCTTATACAGAGTCCTAAGAACTATAAAGGCATTCATGACCAAACCTTCTACATGCAATCTATAAGCACAAAGCCAACCTCAGCATTACTCAAGTGACCCTAATATCTATGGCTCTGACCAAGTAGAGGCCGAAGTAGAAGTAGATGAACAGAGATGCTCCTGGGAGGTACAGAAATTGTCATTCAGGGATTTGGCTGACCTCCAAACATCCTGTCCCATCTCATGAGACCTCCTAGATGCCTTTGATGGAGGGGATTACTGGAGTCAACAAAATAACTAGAGTCAACAAACATTGCTCATGAAAACTCTCAATATCAATGTATTAATTCCACAGTAAAAAGACACCGACTAACAGATTGGATACAAAAACAGGATCCATCCTTCTGATGCATTCAAGAAACACACCTTAACATCAGGAATAGACATCACCTTAGGATAAAAGGATGGAAAAGAATATCCCACACAAATGGAAGCAAGAAGCAAGCCAGTGTAGTCATTTTAATATCCAACAAATAGACTTCAAACTGCATGTCTCAGTTGGTCACAGTTAACCAAAGTTGGGCTTTGTTTGTAAAATGCAGAAAACCCCAGATTATGCCTTGTCTAGAAAACAGAACAGGATGCTCTGTCGTCATGTCATTTCTGTCTCACAAATTGGAACCAACACACATGAGTGAGAGAGGGAGGGGAAAGGAGAGAGAGAGGGAGGGAGAGAGAAAGAGACAACACATAGTCATTTGTTAGGAATCTGTGCCACTAGTGTTTTATATCCTCACATAATTTTCAGGTTATAAAACCAACTCTATGACCTTGTGACCACCACTCCATGGATTTACCTCTTTCTTGTACACCATTATGTGTTACTTGACCATTGTACTTCAGCTTCCTCTCCCCTAAAGGAATCTATGTGCCTTTATTTATTTTTTGCCCATTAATGCTCTTTCTCTCTCCAACTTTACTACCATGGCTTAAACTCCTGGCAGTCAGTTCATTATGAACACAATAAAATCAAGTTTATTTCTCCCATCAATGATTCAAGAAAACTCACAGAATTGTGGTCATTAGTCTCATCTCTTTAAGCAGAGGATGTTAACTTCATTACCCATTATGAATGTGTATACATTTTTATGAATTATCTACATCATTAAAAAGTCAATATGTGTCTAGCATGAGAATTCTGGGCTGTTTGGATAGACTCTTCCTGCCTCCTTCTGCTTGTGTCAGGCACAAATGCTAGTGATGTTTAGGGCGTTGAAGCATTTTTCTCCTCTTTTACATAAGGCAGCATAAAACAAAGCTATGTCTGTGAATGAGGGAGCAAGAAAAAACTGTCAAGAAAAATATGAGTGGGACAAGTGATAACTTAGCCCCTCTTTGGCAAGTCTATTGAGGGACAATCTGTAAGTTGGACTTGTATTTACTATTTTCCATAAGGGTTCATGTTGCAATTGGAAGACCACATCTAAGGGCCTTGGCTTGCTCAGTCTATATTGAGGGATCATATTATAGTGTGTCTGAGATATGAGTCTACATTTACGCATTATAGTAACAAAAACCATGCCCCACAGACAGAATTCAGCACTACATACATCAGCTTTTGATTCCTTTCAACAACTTTGTATTGTAGCTTTGACTACTGTTTTATAAGCTGGTGAGTATTTCTCAGTGTCAAATATTAATAGATTTCATTATATGTGATCTGTATGTTGTTATGATGTCCATATTTTATTAAAAGGAGTAAATTTGAACACATTTTGTAAGAAAAATGGGTGTTTTACTTAAATGTTCTTCTAAAATTGAAAAAGAAAAATCTTATAGAAAAAAAAAATGTGCCAGCAAGTAGCACTTACTGGCTTGGAAGCCAGGTCAGAACAGGGACCAGTGCCTGAGGGGTCCCCCCTCAATCATGGTATCTTCTGGCATTTTGAGTATGTACTTTACCCCCACTCAGGTTCTGAGATGGTGTCTTTCCATGAAGTTTAGATCAGAATGCAACTCTTCCCCCACTTTTCCTGTATTCAGAACTTTATTGATTGAACAGATATCTTTTAGATTTTACATTATGGTACCCTGGTAACCTGGGAAAAATGTATGATTACATTCTCAATAGACATGAGTGGATAGTCTACTATTTATAAGCCACATGGTGAGATTTAGAGGCACTGCATTATGTCTTTCTTATAGTTTCTCTCCTAAGTTTATTTGAAAAACTGAGTAATCAGCTGAACAATTAAATCTCTACACAGAGGACCCAGATAGTTTAATATAGTTCCATAGATGTTCCAAGGCAGCATCCAATGAACTGATAAATGAATGGTAGAGAAAATGAGCACTCTAGTTCAGAGGAGAGCAGTGGTGCTGATGTGGGAATCCATCACTATGGGACAATTCAAATGGGTGGTAAGGATGGATACATTGTAAACAATGGGAATGGAATGGGTACTTCTCAAGATGGTCAAGGGAAGTGTGCTGGAAAGCCACTGGATAGCCTTCAGGATTCTCCTTTTGCTTTTACGATACATATTAAGCTTTGTGCTCATTTTTGAACCTCTAAATATGTATCAAGCACTTCCTATATTTGGAGTTATTACAGATATGGTTTCTGCTCTCATGGAACATCTCTAGGCTGTGATAGAAGCTCCAGAATGAACTAAGCATGCACTATCAGATCTATAAAAGCAAAGAAGAGGCGCTATGGGAGCATAGAAAGTCAATAAATATACAAGGAAAAAACCCTCAACATCCTTAACCATCAGGAATATGCAAATCAAAACTACATTAAGATTCCATCTTATTCCAGTAGAATGGTCACTATCAAGGAAAAAAAAACAAGAAGCTGAGAATGAGGGGAGAGAGGAACCCTAATACAGCAATGATAGGAATGCAGCTTCCATAGCCAGCACGGAAATGAGTGTAGTTCTTCAAAAGACTAAAATCAGTTTAACTACTGCTCTTGAATAAAGACTGTCAGTCTAAGCCAACATAACACAGAAGTACCCAAACCCCATGACAGTGGCTTAGAATACGTATTAACTCTCTCTCTCTCTCTCTCTCTCTCTCTCTCTCTCTCTCTCTCTCTCTCTTTCTCTCTCTCTCTCTCTCTCTCTCTCTCTCTCACACACACACACACACAATGCATACAGTTATATCATTTGTAGAAAATGGACAGAACTAGAGGTGAACATGTTAAGTGAAAAAGTCAGATGCAGAAAGCCAAATATCATGTTTTCATTGATATACAGACACTAGATTTAAAAACATATATAAGACGATATGTTAACAATAAAAGGGAGACTATTTAGGAAGAGAAAGTAGACTGGTAGGAAGGCAGGGACAGAGTGACAAGGGAGGTTAATGGATGGGGTGTCAATATGAGCAAAATATACAACACACATTTATGAGAATGTCATAATGAAACCTCTCAATGTGTGCAATGAATGTATGCTGTCTAACAAATGAGATGTATATTGCAGGAGCCTAATAAATACCAGAATGAAAGGAAAGGCTACTTAGGACCCCCATGATAACATTGGCATCTATGTCAGTTGCTTGTTCAGAGATCTTTCATTGGTGATTGTGGAGGAAGGCCAGCTTAGGTGCTGGATACAGGGCAGAGATCTGCAGGTCTGTGAGGATGAATGAGCCAACAGTGGCCAGGCAGTTGACCCAAGGGAACAGAATGAAGTAGGCAAAGCTGCCTGCTCTATGTTCTTGTGACTACAGCATCCCAGTGCTAACCTGGGAATCACCTCTGCTTACTTTGGTCCAAGCATATTTTAGGTAAAGATGATCCCATTCCTGGATTGAAAGCTGGACATTTTTGACATTGTATTTCATAGGTTCCTGACTCAGTTCATTCAATAAGATCAACAACAAGATGTCTGAAATTAGGGGGAAGCAGAGCATTTCTGTTGGAGTCACTACATCATAAAATATACTCCATGAAGTTCTAGCAGTAACCATTGTGCTTCCAAAGAAGAGAATGAGGACAACATGGAGAACACCGCTGAGAGAAGAGAGAGAAACTTTCATTGACATTATTGGGGTACAGATACAGCTGTGCCTGTGGCCTATGGTGTCCACTTACATGGACTGATGGGACCTTTCATTTAAAGCAGGCCAGGACTGTAGATAAATTAGCTTGAGAGAAGGGGCTTTAGTAAGGCAGAGTTCCCTCTGTTTCTTCACCTGCTTCCTGCTTCCACTCATTCCTTCCTGTTTCACATGTGCCCTTTCTTTAAGGAGCCACTGTCATATTATGCAATACAGCATAGCTGGAATTACTAAATAATTTGATATTTCTTCCTTTCTTTTTTAAAATAATTTGCTACTGTAGTGTGTGTGTGTGTGTGTGTGTGTGTGTGTGTGTGTGTGTGTACACTGTGAGTGTGTGCAATCAGCGGCCAACTTTCATGAGTTGGTTCTCTCCTTCCACTGTGGGTTCAGGCATTGATCTTAGATATTGATATTAGGTTTGTGTGGCATGTGACTTATCACTGAGCCATCTCACTGCCATGAACATTTCTTAAAATCTCTTAATTAAGTCTTGTCTCTATTGAGTTCTTTTGGGCTCGTCATAGAGAAACTACTTGGAAAATATGATTTTTCCCCTAGTGTTTTCTCAACTCATTCACTGGCACCCAATAAATTACCACACTATTCTAGATATTCCAGATTTTACAAAGGAATGGTCCCTGCTTTCCTCAGGTAATATTTTGCACTGATGTTCAAGAATCTATTATTCCTGGAATGCTGATGACTGAGGATGGTTTAACCTGAGAACTGGCAAACTAGGGTCTTTGAGCAAAAATCTGTTTATTGTCTGGCTTTGTTTTCTGCAGCACATCTATGTCTGTTCACTTATACTTCTCTGCAGATACTGTCACTCTGCAACTGTAGAGCTGAATGGTTATGACAAATAACACCTGGTCTATAAAACTGAAACATTATGACCTGTTTTTACAGAAAAGTCTCTATAGAATGGCCCTCTATTCTATCAACTTTATAATTTAAGTAAGATATCTGATTCTATACAGAGATAGCCACTGCATAAGTTAAATAATATTTTAATTCATTTCTTCTTAATGACAGGACAAATAAAGAGTGAACTTGAATTCTGAAATCCTAATGGCTCCTAGAAAATTCCACCCACTACAGCATTTATCAGAAGCAACTTATTAAGGAAGACCCTTCCATCTTTTCAGACCACAAGTAACAGTAATGTTTCAGAATATGTCAGTCAGTAAGTTGAAAGATGAGAGAAAGATGCTTCTAGATGAACCTGAGTCCCATCAGTCCTCCAGAATGGCCTTTGTTAGACCTGTCTGTGTTGGTGGGAATGAGAATTAAGTCAGCCAATATGGAGATGAGTACAAGAGGATCCCTAAAACTCAGTGCTACCAGGACTGCTCTTGGCTCTATCAGAGCAAATTAAAGTCAGCACACCACACAGCTACCTACACACCCATGTTCATAGTGGCAGTAGCTGCACAGAAATGCATGAACAGACAAATAGATGCAACACACAGATGCAATGACATTTGAGTCAGCCATCAAGATGAACAAAACTATGTCATTTTTAGGAAACTGGATGGAATAAGACATCTTAAGTGAAATGACCCAGGTCCCAAATGACAGATATCATAGGAGTTTACACCCCCCACAAATTGTGTCAATTGCCAGAAGATGTATGCAATTAGAGATCACAATGTTAAGCAACATAAACCAGATTCAGAAGAGAAACATCACATGTTTTCTCTCATTTCCAGAATCTAAAATTTTAAAAACAGATATGAAAGAGAAGCATCCAACTAGGGGAAAGTGAGGAAGGGGACAAAGAACTGAAAGGAGACTGAATGTGATGGAGGTGCATCTGGTACAGGTATAAAAATATCATTTTGGAGCTTTAGATAATTCATACTAATACTAAAAGAAAAAGAGATACTGTATCTTCATTGTGATGCTTTCCAAGAGAAGGATTTCTCTAATTCCTGCATCTCCTCTGCCTACAATCAAAGAGTGGACCTGCCATTGTTTGACTGCATCTCTCCAGGATTCATGTGCTGGAACTGTAGTTCCCAAAGGCATCTTAACAGTACTTTTGGGAGACAGTTAGAATTTGGTGAGGTCATGAGGTGGGGTTCATATTATGTCATTAGTTTGTTTGAGACAGGGTCTCCCTATGTGTCTCCTCAAACTTGAAGTTCTGCCACAGGGGTGTCCCACCCTGCTTGGATCACTTGTGGCTTTTTAAGAAGAAGGTAAGGGATTCAGGCTAGAACGTTTGCTCTGTTGTCACCTGATGTACCTGCTTCATTGCTTCCAGGGCTGAGAACCAAGCGAGTTCCATCTTTCTTAATCAGGTGGAGTCAGACACTGTTCCACAGCAACAGGATGCTGACCAAGACAGCAGAGTTAGAGACATCCGTTGTTCCCGTTACAATAATGCAATATGGGAACCTTGTGTGGGGGAGAGGGTGAACTAGGCCGAGGGACAAACATGCCAGGCAGACAGAGCTTAAGTGAGAAGTTTTATTAGAAAGGGCAGGGAAGGGGAAAGGAAAGAGAAGAGAGGTAAAGAGAGACAGAGAGAGGACAGAAGAGAAGAGGGAGACAGGAAAAATCCTGTCTGCCCCAGGGGAACAGCAGGAAAGAGAGCTCGAGGAAAGAGAGCGTAAGTGAGGAGAAGTCTTTCTTTTAAAGGACCCTGTGCACCTGGGCTGAACAGGGTACTGCCTGAGTGCATTCTGCCAGGTAAGAGAGGCAGGCAGGCCAGCATAAGGTCTGAATCCTTACAGTTCCTACATATTTTTTGTTTCTTTGGTTCTAGCATCCCCCAGTCCCAACTGCTCAATTTCTAAGAGCCATCAAAACATTTTGATATGCATCTTGTTGAGGTTTTTGTTTCCCCACTCATGTTGGTATTTTTAAATTTGATACCCTGTGTTTCCTCCCTTCTTCCTGGTGACTTCTCTTTTGGAGGGGGCATCACAGGAACTTATCCTCACATTACTGGGGGAAAGAGATTGCTGCAGGCAGTTCCTCCTGCCCCCCCCCCCCGTTTTGAGGTGGTGAATATGGATCATTCTGATGGCTTTGTTTGTGTGGTGTATTTAGGGGCAGAAAGTCTGTTCTGCCTGTTTGGAACACTACATTTGTTTTCAATTTAAAAAGAGCATGTATTATTATTGGGATTAGTGGTCTTTTTTTCTCTTGCAGGACTGAGACATGCTTCTATTATTATGCTTTATTTAACCCTGCTGG
Source organism: Cricetulus griseus (assembly GCF_003668045.3). Classification (NCBI taxonomy): domain Eukaryota; kingdom Metazoa; phylum Chordata; class Mammalia; order Rodentia; family Cricetidae; genus Cricetulus; species Cricetulus griseus. The sequence goes on from NW_023276807.1 coordinate 170,603,081, forward strand.
AAAGAAAACCACTTAGCCAGACAAATCTACACCCTCGTTTTGGCAGGACAAGATGCCAAGCAGGGATGAAGGACTATTATCATTTAGGTTGCTTAACAACATTGATGGAGGTCCATGTGTTAGTGTGGTGCTAAGTATGTTTCCTATCAGATCTTATTAAATCAGCACTGCAAAGTGGAGCTTTCACTCCCATCATGGAGACAGTGAAATTTGGAGTCTAAGTAACTTGATTAAAGGTATTCATCTAAACAACAATTAAAACAAGGATTATATTATTGTAGCACCTTTTCAGCAGCCACCACACTAGGTACTATTTTGAATACTCCACTATATCGTTTAAACGTCCCAACAAACTTATGGGGTAGTAATTAATATTCCTTCCATGTTATAGACCTGGAAACTGAGATTCAAAGAAGTAGAGAAGGGACTAAAGAAGTTGGAGTTCAAGTCCAGACTGATCTGACTTCAGAGTGAGCTTTGTGAAGCCTGTGTTAATGTAGTTATGATTCCTACTTGTTGGGAGTTGACCTAGAATTTAGTAAATGTACTCTCCTTGTAATCCACATCTCTGGTGCTCCAGCTAGAATTGGCTCCCATCATCTGCTAGGTCATGCTTCTGGATTGATGTCTCAGCTGTGGGCTTGGTCAGAATCCCTCACCTCCTGCAGAGATTGCAGACCAGGGGAGAAGCATGCCTTCCTTTGTTTCTTGCAGAATTCAGGCAGTGGGCTGGAGGGACAATGAGCTGAGAAGGTAGAGGCATGGTCTCTAGTCCCATGTCTGTTTTGTGATGCTAAGTCCGTCCTTTCTCTGTTCTCCCACTGCATCTGTAAAGTGCCTAGGGTGAACAAGAGCATGACCTTGAGTCCAGCAGCTTTCTTTCTGTCACTTGATCTCTAAGACATTGAAGATTTTCCAATGCAGTGTGGATGAATGGAAGAATGAATGAAAAGTCTAGACAGATCCATAGAGATCGGAGAATCACAGATGTCTCTAGGAAGTGAACCCTCATTGTCACAAGCTGAGAGCTGCCTATTCCTGTTGTCTAAGAGGAAGGATGGAGAGAGAAGTACCAAGAGATGGATGCTGAAAACAACTCCTCGCAGAGTTGTAGGTACCACAGAGGCAGACCAGAACACCAGCCTCAAAGCATGGAAGTGCTCCTTCCATTCTCCTTTTCAGTCTCAGTGGTGACCTCATCCTCTCCGGATGCCAAGTTCTGTTCCTTGGACTGTTCTTCAAGCCATTGGTAATAGCTCTTATTTTTACATAAGTCCCACTCACCCACACACTACATCTTTCTGGAAAATTCCAGTCCTTATTTACCTCTCTGGCAGTCATCTGTATGATGTGGCTTCCTTCTCACTTGCCTATAATTGGTTCCCTGGTGCTGGTGTGGCCTATTGCTTTGTCTGTATCCCCAGAGAGAGAGTCTGTCTTCTTTCTCAAGGAGACCTTCCCTATATCTCAGAGGACTTGGGACATGAAAGGAAGACAGAGTGAAGTAAAATAACTGACTTTTTGGACACCTTGCACTTTCAGCCACAAATATTGATTGTATTTCCTTTAATGTGGAGTATTCCATACTAGGATGTTACAGACAGCAGGACAAGCAAAATTTCATTGCTTGGGTATCAGACTCCCATTGTCCCTTAGCCCCCGGAAAGTCCCATCAGAAGAAAATCAAGCCCATACCCACATGCAGGTAGGATTTATTTTCCATAACCTGATGCTCACAGGCTTACCTGCCATAGCATGTTAAAAGTAGGCAGTGAGCACTGATCAAATTTAAAATACATTAAAGTATCTTCCAAAGAACCAATCACTGGCTGCTGGTATTTTTTTTCAAATAGATTCTGGTTCTTTCTTATATTACTTTTCATTATTTAAACCCTAAGTAAGAGGCATAAGTACTCTGACATATGAATGATTTTACCCTTGTAAGAGACCCTATGTCATATATAAAAAGTTGGTGAAATGCAGAAACAAAACAAAAAACCAAAACCAAATCAAGAACGGAAACCAGGGCATTATGACAAGATTTAGTCACTAGATGGCAGTCCTGGGCTGTAAATGCTTCCCCAGTTTTGTCATTGGTCAACTTGCAGAGAGTGCTAAAATTCAGCAATGCTGCATTTTAATTCCACATTCTCAAGTATATTTCCATTTACTGCAGCGACATTTTAACTAAGAAAAACTTCAGCTGCTTTAGAGATGTTTAAGAACACAGTAAGTCTTCCGAATTCTTAGCTACTGTTTGAATCCAGTGACTTAAGTGAAGAATAAACGGTAATTGCACTTAGAGTTCACAGTGAAGCAGGACTCGATCCCATTTATATAAAAGCAGAACAGAACAAGGAAAGGATATGTCCTTCTCTGGGAGGAGAGCCCCACACATGAGGGTGCAGTTTCTGAGGCTGCATCTATGTGACATGGCTCTGTCCCAGGCCAGAGCTGAACCCTCAGAGACAGACACTAGATAGAAGGAGGGCCCCCCTCAGGCCTTATTCTTCAGCACCTTGACAGTTAGAGAAGGACACAAAGAGGTGAGGCACAAGGCTTTGGGGACATGCTTGCTTCTTCTTTCCAGGTGGCTGATAACTCCCTTGTGTTTAATTAATACTGAGACCCAACACCCTGCCCTTCAGACTGAAGAGCTTGAATCAGCTTCCATTCCTGGATGGTCTAGACCAGATGGATTTTAATTCATTTTTGGTTCTTAAGACAATATAAGCCAAGAATCACCCCTAAATTGATTTGCTCACTGAAGCCTTGCTCCTAGCTGTACCTCAGCTGCTAATTTGTTCTCTCTCTGTCTCTGTCTCTCTCTCTGTCTCTCTCTCTCTGTCTCTCTCTCTGTCTCTCTCTCTCTGTCTCTCTGTCTCTGTCTCTGTCTCTGTCTCTGTCTCTCTCTCTCTCTCCCTCCCTTTCTCTCTCTCCTCTCGATTTTAGTTTTTATTTATGTGTACAGGTGTTCACCTGGCTCTATGTATGTATGTGTACCATAGGCGCCAGAAAAAGGCATTGTACTCCCTTGGACTGGAGATGCGGATGGTTGTGAGCTGTCATGAGAGTCCTCAGGAAGAACAGTCAGTGCTCTTAAGCACTGAACCATGTCCACATGCACTCCCATACCCACATGTGTACACAAGCCCCCTGAAATCGTTTTGTTGCTGTTGCTATTTTCCAAGAGTATAAAGACTAAAGTACTAAACTGATGGTTTTCTGCATCAACCTCCAGGCAGCCAGATCTTCCTCTGAAGACAAAGATCACATTCTCTAACTCTCACACTTCCACAACCAGTTTCAGTTAGTGAATTGAAACATACAAATGGCTTGAGATCACAGATATCAGGAATTCTTGGTGAAATCAATGATTCTCCAAGGAGGACGACTTTGTCCTTATCTCCCTGGCTACATTTAGTGTATCTGTTGACACAGTCCAGGTTGTCAACACTGGGGTAGGGACATCTATTCAGCCTATATTCTGAACTTACCTCTCTTCTGTCCTTTCTTCCTCATCTTCAAGAGCATTTTAGAACTTGCTAGAGTGTGCAGATGGCGCTAAGTCCCTTGTAACTGAGAATTAACTGCCCCCAAATATGAATCTTGGAGAGTCAGAGAAACACTGGTTACCTCTTCCAACTTCATCCATCTGCAGACAGACCTAGGAGTTGTCCATGTCCATGACAGGACTGGCATGGCTGCCCATCTCTGGTGAGCTGTTAGCATGGGCTGTCTGGCCTGGATGTCTGCAACACTGCTCTCCAGATAGCCCCTCTGTCCTTGCACACTCATTCCAGCTCCAGATGTTGGTGAATTGCATCAGAGCATCTAACTGTCTTATTCTTTGACAATTCAGCTTTTCCTTAGAAAGATTTCTTTAAAAGCCTATCCCAAAGCCTATCTCCAACCTCTGGACGAGTCTGTTCAAAATAAACCTGTGCTTTAGACACTTAGCTGTCCACCTCCTTTCAGATGCACTTGCTTGCTGCTTGGCAGAGATTTCCGGATTCCAATGCACAGAGTTGTCTATTGTCAATGCCCTCTCAGTGCTTTTCCATTCTTTAGGGCAGGTGACCTATGGTCCTGATTTCAAATTGCAACCCCTAGGAAATGTGGATTGTAGTAATGCTGTAGTTCATTTTCACTGTTAACTTGATGGGATTCAGAATCACCATGGAAACAAGTCTCTGTGCACTCTGTGAGGGATTTTCTAGATTAGGTTAATGAGGCTGAGGCTCCTCCTTATATGTGGGTAGCACCTTTCTATGGACTGGAGTCCCAGACTGGATAAAAAGGAGGAAGGAAGCAGAGAAGCAGTGCTCATCTCTCTCTGCCTTCTGACTAGATGTGATCAGCGGCTTCCTGCTTTCCCTGCCATGCCTTTCCTACAGTGATGAATCGTGACCTTAAACTACCGTGCCCTTCCTTCTTTCTGTTGCTGTTGTCAGACATTTGATTATAGCAAAAATAAAGTCAACTAATTCCACCGGCTGCTCATAACTGCTGTGTGTAGAGGGAATGCAGCCCATGAATAAGGGTCTTGCCTCCATGCACTGATGTGCTGGTATGGGCTGTGAGATGTCAGTTTGCCCTCCTGACCATACCCACCTAATTCAAGGATGAGAGTCAGAAAAAGGACAAGCCAGTCTGATTCTCACTCTTGAATTTGAAACCATAAAAGGGGAGGCACAGAAAAATGTGACCATAGGAGCTGGGTTACAGTTCTACAGAAACAAGGAGCCAAAGGGGCTGTATCCTAAGCCTGCAGTGAAGGGATGCTGTCACCAGCCTTCCTGCTGCCCCTTCCATATGTACTTGATGGAGTTTCTTCTCTGGTTCATTTTTAAGGTTCTGTTTCCCCCTCGTAGACATAGTATATATTTATAGAGATGATTTTTTCTCTTCCTCCTTGTACACTTTATAAAAGAACTCTTGTTTTCTGAATAGCCCAGAGGAAGGAGGTTTTGTGGGAATGCCCTTTCCACCCACTCTGTACTTGCAAGGACTTCTTAGCTCAGTGCAGGGGCCATTTCGAAGCGCCTCCTCCTGCTGTATGCTTTGGTTTTCTCCATACAGAAAGCCCTGCAGTTCTTGGAATGAAATGCTTCCTGTCTTATATTCAAGAGGAATGCACAGGATCTCCCCCAATTGTGAATTTCCCAGTAGGCTAAGAGCTAGGACTTTGCTTGCCACCTTGGCTCCCCTTTGCTATTGAGTCATGATTTATACATTGGAGATACTTCTCTGAAATCGACCAAGTTATTACTTTTTATAATGTGTGGCTCATCGAGGTAACCCAATCACAAAAAGACAAACATGATATGTATTCACTCATATGTGGATTTTAGACATAGAGTAAGGGATTACTCAATTACTACAATCCACACTGCCAGAGAAACTAGTAAACAAGGAGGACCCTAAAAGAGACAAACTTTGTCCCCTGGAGAAGGGGAAAGGGTCACCATCCCCTGAGCAAATTGAGAACATGGGAAGAGGGGGAGGAAGCTACGAGAATGAGAAGGGAAGAAAAGGAGGGATGCAGAGGTCACGAGGGAGCAGAAAGTTTGTGTCAGGTGTAGATTAGAAGAAAGGACATATGATAGGTAGGATTTTAGTTGGGGGGGTGGTAGGGGAGGAAGGGAGGGAGAAGGGAACTAGGATTGTCATTTAATTCAATCTTGTTTGTAATTCAAATATATAAAAAATAAAAAAAACTAAAAAAAAAAAAGATGGTCTCTGCATCAGCTTCTGCTTCCAGGATCCTGGTCTGCTTGAGTTCCTGTCCTGACTTCCTTCAATGATGAACAACAATATGGAAGTATAAGCTAAATAAGTTCTTTCTTCCCCAAGTTGAAAAAAATGTGTGGCTCAGGACTGGTAACAGAGTTCAGATGGAAGAGCACTTGCCTAGCATGCACATAGTCCTTGGTTTGATCTTCATACTGTGCAGATTGGGCATGGTGGCACATTCTTGGAATCTCAACACTGGGAAGGTAAGGCAGGAGGTCAAGAAGGTCATCCTGGGCTACATGACAAATTCAAGCCCAACGTGGGCCACATGGGACCTTGTGTCAAAAGAAAATAAAAACCTTGTGTCTTGTTAAGTACTTTGATATTATCATCTGACTTTTGAAGGCTGTAATAAGATACTCATATACATACAACCCAAGTTCTTCCTTTGGTCTTCCCATCAGGAAAGAGTGCTTATGTGCTGTTCCATTCACATAACTGAGGACAAAGCCTCCTGTTGAGGAAAAGGTCTCCTTCCTTTTGTCATGCCTTCCATGTTCCATAGTTACTACCTATGTCCTGCTCATCTACTTTACTTTACGAGCTGACTCACATACTCTAGAAAATAATTGTCCAAGAGAGTAAGTATAAACCAGAGGCATTCAGAGACACTGTCCTTCTAGGAATAAACTCTTGGAAAGGACTTTGGGTAGCATAAAGATGGGTACCAAAAGTTCTCAGAGAGGCTTTCTCTCCTGTAATTCCTCAGAGAGAGTCTCAGTGTGTGAGATGAGCATCAAAAAGTGACCAACATTTTTAGTTTACAAAGAGGACAGTTTTTCTGGAGTTTGGAGAAGAGAATAGATTCAATGTAGAATTTGCTAATGATGTTTGTTTTTACTGACACTGATTACTTCACTTGCCATCAGCTAGACAGGGTCTTTATCTTTCATCTTAAAAGGACAACAAGCCTGGCTTGGTGGAGCAAGCTGATAATCCCAGCTACAAGGAGGCTAATGCAGGAGGATCACAAGTTTAAGATTGGGCTAGACCCTGTCTCAAAACAAAATGTTTTGTTTTGTTTTGTTTTGTTTTTTCAAAAGGGACTGAAATACAACTCGGGCCCTAGGTACATAGTTTAAGCTTAGTACAACACGCACACACATACCACACACACATACTACACACACACGTAATAGCACCACCACCACCACTACCAACAACAACAAAGATAAAGAAAACCATAGAATACTTGAAGTCCCAACACAATGATACATATACATCCAGGGATGATGGTCCACAATAACGAAAGTTTTGGGGAACTACAGTCAGTGCATTTGTCTGCAGTGACTGTTAAAGATCTGTCAGATTTGAAAAGCCTCAGGGGAGTGGGGGGAGGTGTTCTTCCAAGCAGATCTCTCTTAATCCTGCTCAAAGATGTATTTGGAATAGATTTTTCTATGAAATCTCATCATTAATATGTATATCTGAGGATTAATTCTTACGTAACGTTAAGTTCTTAATTCCTCGGAATCATTTCCCTTTTCCTTTCTGTTTGGTGTGTGTGTGTGTGTGTGTGTGTGTGTGTGTGTGTGTGTGTGTGTGTGTGTGTACATGTACACCCTAGTTTCAACAATACCTGTCATATTTCAATTCTGACAAATTATGCAAACCTTTACCTAACCCAATTAGTCTGTACAATTAAAACAGTTAGTTTTAAATTACAACTGAGCATACTTTTAAGGGGAAAATAAATCTCTCTTTTCAATTTTCTAGTGCTTTAGTTTTATCCAGCTTTGCAAACTGTGCTTATGGTCTGTCTATAAAAATAAACTTAAATGTAAATTATGATTTAAATCCCTGTGGACAAGCTGTTCTGCCTTATTTGTTAGACAGCAAATAAGACCTACTTTATAGTCTGTTTACTAAAGTGAAATTTCAAAGTTGGGGTTGTAAAACATTAACTCTATTGTTGCTGTAAATGCAGAAACCAACAAGTAGAGTAAAGCTCTCAGGATAAGACAGTGTGCTCATCTTTAAAACAAACCATTATTTGATGTTTTTCTTTTAATCTAAAAGCTGATACAGGATTTGATGAGTGTTATATGCAATTATATGTGCTCACCATCCCAAGCAGTTGTTCAAACAATCCAATCCGGTCAGGAGACTGCAGTGTGTGAGTATTTTATTTTGATCACTGGATTTTGATCATTTGAACATTCATTCCTGCTCTGCCTTTCTTATCCAAATCAAATCATATTCATGATTTGAAAAGCAGTGAAAACAAAGGGGGTCCTCTTCCCTTAACAACCGTTATATTTGAAGTCTCAAGTATAGTCACCTCAAACTGTCATATGAATTTAACTAAAAACCCAAGGATAAGTGAGAGACTCATAAATCAGATGAATCCTACTCTGTTCTAAGGAAGACTTTATAGGTATGCAGTTTCATGGTAGTAATGTCAAAACATTTGGTTTCTCTCTATTGTAGGTGAAACAGCATGCTTTTCCTTCTCTCTTAAGATTCACAAATTAGGAGAAACTTTAGAAGGGTGTTCTACAGTGACATTTGCTCCAACAGGCACAATCACATTAGAAAGAAACATTCTCAGATGTGAATGAAGGCAGAGGAGTGTAAGCCTTCAGTTCCAGTTTGTAGCTCTGTAGCTGCAGCCCCTGTCTCAGGGCCAAAACACAGATACTGCATGCAGACTAGATGTGACTCTACTTAAGAGCCAACACAATTGTCCTACAGCTTCAAAAGAAGCACTGAAGGTGACAGAAGAATTAGAAAGGTGATACTATAGGCCTAATTCTCAAGCTTATATATTCAATTCTTACTTTTTGGGGTGTATTTATAAAATATAGTGTGTAATTATTAGCACTATCCTTGCTGCTGATAGTGGTTTACCAGCTATGAAGCCACACATAACTATAACTAAGGAGATAGCTTTCCAACTAACTGGTGGTTCAAACCCTGCACATGGATGCTAATTCTGGTTTCCCTGTTGGCTTAATATTCATTCCTTTACACTTGCACACACACACCCCTCACTCAGCTACACGTCCTTTTGTATTATTCTCTGAACCATGTCTGTTCTCTTCAGTCACTCCCCTGTGAACCACTGTCATATCTTGCTTGGATGACAACAGGCTCACATGTCCACTGTCCACTCTCTTAGGAACACAATTTAGGAAGAACTCTTTCTCCAAGAGTTTTAAAATAGCAGATTACTGGGGAATAATTGATGCCATAAATCCAACAATTTTAAGTATATAGCTCAATGCCTTTTGGTAAGTTTACAGTACTATGCAACCATTGTTCAGCTCCAATATTAGAACATGACCCTGTCCCCAGTGTCTCTTGAACCTGTTTGAAGACAGTCCTACTTTCCGTTACAACCAACTACATTGCTATTGAATCCAGGGACATGCATGTTCTTGAGGGTTCATAAAAGCACACAACAGGTAGTTTTGTATCTGGCTGCTCCTGCTTGGTGTAGTATTTTGAATCTTACCCATGTTGACCCATGTATTGGAGCCACACTCCTTTGTAAGGCTGATAGCAAATCCTATATGATATGATTACTTTCTATAAACATACCGGAAGCTATCAATGAACTCTGAATTAGAATGCAGCAGAACTGGTCAGCATTCTGCTTCTCCTCCAACATACAGGCTGAAAAGAATGAGGAGTTAGGCACCCTATAGGCTTTCTAATATCATTGAGATAAAAAACAAGGCCCTCCTATGGCACATAGGTTTGAATGACATGGCAGGTACCTTACTCTTTGTGGTGATTTGAAAGAAAATGGGAGTGGCACCATTAAGAGGTATGGCCTTATTGAAGTAGGCATGACCTTGTTAGAGGAAGAGTGTCACTGTGGAGGTGGGCTTTGAAGTCTCTTTGGCTCAAGTTTCCCTCAGTGTGACATTAAGACCACTTCTTGTTGTCTGCAAGATATAGGACTCACAACTCCAGCTCCAGCACTGTGTTAGCTTGCACACCGCCATATACCACAATGATGATAATAGACTGAACCTCTGAACTGTAAGCAAGCCACTTGTACTGGGTGGTTTTATATGTCAACTTCACACAAGCTAGAGTAATCAGAGGAAGGCCTGTCCTTGAGATCAAGTTGTAAGGTTTTTTTCCCATTTAGTGACCAGTATAGGAGGGCCCAGTTTATGGTGGGTGGTGTCACCCTGGGCTGCTGGTCCTGGGTTCTATGAGAAGGTGGGCTGAGCATGCCATGGGGAGCAAGCCAGTAAGTAGGACTCCCCCATGGCTACTGTATCAGTTCCTGTCTCCAGGATCCTACTCTGTTTGAATTTCTGTCCTAACCTCTTTCAGTGATGAGCAGCAATGCTGAAGTGTAAGCCTAATGAAGCCTTTCCTCCCCCATATGCTTTTTGGTCACGGTGTCTTGTCACAGCAATAGAAACCCTTAAACAAATTGGTACCAGGAGTGGGGTATTGCTGTGACAGATCTGACCATATATTTGGGAGAATTGTGGAAGGACTTTGCAACTTTGGGTTAGAAAAGCCATTGAGTGTTGAGACCTCAGTGGGACATTATGTGGGAACTTGGAAGATAAGAAGATTGAGAGAAGTGCAAAGGATAGAGGCCTGGTTTGCAAAGTTTTAGATGGAAGTCTAAAGAGTCTATCAGGGCCATTTGTTATTTTGAATTAAGATCTTGTGATTCTGGTTAGGTGGGCCTGAAGCTGTGATTACCAATATACCAGAACTACCAAGGCAAAATTTTGCTTTGTTGGGATATTTGATGCGGGCTGGCTGGAGCTAAGAAATTAGTGGTGATTAAGGAGAGACAAGCATCACTGCGATGAAATCTTCTGGGAAGTATTTCCTGAGAGCACAGAGAAGCTGTGTTTCAGAGGTGGCCACGGTTGTACCTTGTTCTGGCAGCTGGACTTGGTAGTGTCCAAGAGTCACTCAGGGGGTACTGGGTGTGAAGGCATGAAGGGGTCATTGAGAGCAGTTGAGGCTTGGCACTGAGAGAGGCCACGAAAGGCCAGTAGTGAAGGTGCAGCCTCAGTGGCCCAGGACTAAAGTGTTCATGGAGAAAAGTTGAGGCATTGTGAGGAAAGCCTATGAGAGGCTATTGGTGAAAGTGCGGCCCTGTTGCAGCAGAAGACTCCGGCGTTTTGGAGATGCCAGTACCATGGGATGACCATCAAGAACAGTAGCAGCAGAGTGGAGCCAGCTGGAACCTAGAAGACAAGCTGAGTGTGCTGCAAAGGACAGAGCTGTAGAAGTGACCCAGGCTCTTTGGAGGAGTCCAGAAGATCACGAATGGATCCCAGATATTGGACAGTTGAAATTTTGTTTTGTGTGACCTGATCTTTTGAAGTAAGACAGTATTTTTACTGGAGCCTGTAGTTGAAAGACTTTGTATTTGAAAAGACTTTGAATTTTTAAAGAGATTGGTTATTTTAAAGGAATTCAAGTTTTAAAGTGTTTTAATTTGTAAAGACTGTGGGACTTTTAAAATTATTTAAGATCTTGAGGATGAATAAGAAAGGAAGGGTTGTGGCTTGATAGTGATATGTTTGTGTGTCAAGTTGACAAGGGGTCAGTTGTACCGGGTGGTTTTGTGTGTTGACCTGATACAAGTTAGAGACATCAGAAGAAGGAGCCTCAGCTGAGGAAATGCCTCCATGAGATCCAGCTGTAAGGCATTTTTTTCAATTAGTGATCAATAGGAGAGGGCCCAGCCCATGGTGGGAGGTGCCATCCCTGGGCTGGTCCTGGGTTCTATGAGAAGGTGGGTTGAGCATGCTATGGGAAGCAAGTCAGTAAGCACCACCCCTCCGTAGCCTCTATATCAGCCCCTGCCCTTGGGTTCCTGTCCTGTTGTGTTCCTGCCTTCACTTCCTCCAGTGATGAAACACAAATAGAAGTGTAAGCCTGATAAAGCTTTTCCTCCCGACCTGATTTTTGGTCATGGCGTTTTATCACAGCAATAGAAACCCTAACTAATACACTCTTACTCATTTCCTCCTTGCTCACAGACTCTGGATACAGACACTCTTTCTGTCTACAGCATGACCAACTGACTGCACTTTGCAGCCTGTGACCTTGCTCCTTCCTCTTGCTTGACAATGCTTTTTCCCAAGAACGAGATCTTGATAACTTGAAGTTACAATTCAGGGTAGCTGTTCCTGAATATTCAGTCTCAAGGGAGCCTGCCCCCATCTTCTGCATCCTATTACTCTGGCTATTGGTCTGAAACCATATCCACTCCTACTTATTGATCTTTTCTTACAGACTAGTAGCAAACCCTTTACTAGTGTACAGGGCAGCTGGGATGAGGAATCACAGGTTTAGAGTCAGTTATGACTGACTACCCCCTCTCCTTGTTGTGTGTTTATGAATGCTTGCTTGTATGTTCCTGAGCATGTGAGTTACTTGTATGTATGTATGTATGTATGTATGTATGTATGTATGTATGTGAGTGCATAAGTGTGTAAGGTGTACTTGCATGTGCACACATGTGCATTGTGTGTAGAGGCCAGAGGTTGACACTGGGTGTCTTCCTCACTTGCTCCCCACATTATATATTGAGGCAAGGGTCTTTTGTTGAACCTTGAGCTCCCACTGATTCAGCTAGTCTATTTATACAGACCACTTGGGGGTTCCCTGTGTCCTCCTCCCCAGTTCTGTGATTGCATGTGGGCTGTCAAAGCCACCCATCATTCTGTACCTCTTCAGTGCCTTTCTGTCTAGAGAGTCTGAAAGCTAGCTATTCCTCAAGTGTCAGAATATTTCCCTTATGGGTCAGGTGTTCTTCTCAGCATATTAAAAGAAAACACAAAAAAAATCCAAAAGAAAAGAGACAATTATACAAATGATACACACATATACACAGAAATACTTTTCAAAACGTAAGAAATTTGAACAGATAAAACATTTTCTCTATCTAAAAATGAATATGGGGGTAAGAAAAGTTGAGATGGTGTGTAATGAAGTTGTAACTGAACTCAGTTGAATTAATCTCAGTTCTTAGACTTGTTTGGCAAACCTACTTCACTTGACACAGCAGGTCCTATCTGGATTTGGTATCTTAGTTGCTGATAATGTAAGAAAGAAACCAAGACCCTATGTTAATTTTGTATTATATTTACTTAATTATTTACTTCTTTGTGTGTGTGTGTGTGTGTGTGTGTGCGCGCGCGCGCGCTTGTGTACACACAAGTATGTGCACGTGCACATGTGTCCACATGTATAGGTCCATGCCACATTGTGTGTGTGAAGGTCAAAGAAGAATTTGTAGGAGTCAGGTCATACCACAAGGGTCCTGAGGGATTGAACTTAGGTCATCAAGCTTGGCAGCAAGTGTCTTTATCTGCTGAGCTGTCTTAGACCCTGAATGCCCTATTTTATAAAGGACTTAAATGGTCACTAGTAATTGTAAGGTACATGGAGCTTTCCCACAATGTCTGGTTTGTCTCCTGTGCACTGCCACTCATATATTTTAATCCACAACTGTTTTTTTCCTGATGTTTCTAGCACAAATATAACCAGGGCATTAATAGATTTCACCTCCAGGCCCAAACCCACACTCTTGTGCTTAGCTCCATGAAGTGTCCCTCTGCTGTTAATACAATAATTCTAATCAGGCAGTTCTTTTCTGTAACCAGGCAAATAGAGCAAATTGAGATTGCTCAGTGAGACCAGGGGATGACCTTCATTTGAGTACAACGATTTGCTTGCTGTTTGTACACAAACAGCTGAACTGCATCTTAATTCCAGACTCAAATTTGAAAGCTGCAATGAATTCCCTGAGGTTGCCAGACACAAAGACAGATTCCTGACGGCGAGGCTGAAAAGACAGAGGTCCCCCCAAATCAATTTCAGCAAGCACTTGTCAGCCATGCACCACCTTCCCCCTCAGGATATAAGATAATGGAGGTTGACTTGATGTGTTCATTTTAATCAAGTGACCAAATGTCTCCAGTTTGTCCTAAGATTTCAGACTCTCAGAGCTCAGTCTAGAAAGTCAGGGTAAGCCTGGAGGAGTTAATGACCTTACTTCTCAGCATGTAAGAAATGACTAGCAGTGGACTAGTAATATCATCTCCATGGGTTTATGCAAAGTCACCACCACACTGAGTGTAAGGGGTTCCATTACAACATTCTCCATAACTTGCACACATCTGTGGGTGGATAAAACATGGACACAGCAAAGCAAACTGGAAAATAACATCAAATATTTACAGTGATGCTTGCTGGGTATGGGGATCATAAGCAATATTTAATTCTCACTATATTCTGCCTGCTTTGCAAAACCAAAATATGAATATCTTTGGTTAAAACATATAACATCAAATTTTATCTCTAAAAACTATGCTAACATGAAGACCAAGCATGCCGCCTTACACAGAGGAGGTAGCAAATAAACACTGTTTGAAGTGTTTGCATGAAATACAGACTTTCCTTTCAGACTCTTCACAGAAGCAGCTGTTAGGAGAATTGTCCACTGTAAAGCTGGAGTCCAGCTTGATTCATTTGTATGTAATTAAATGTTATATTCATGAAAGGCCCAAGGAGCACCAGTGACAACTCCTGCAGAAACCAGCTCCTTTTTTGGGTGGGTTGGATGTACTATAGGTTGTTTCTCTAATTTTTTCTCATTAATGCCTCTATCAGCTGCAGGCTTCACTTCAGGCACAGTGCAATCTGTTGTTGTGGAATAGAATATTTGTTTAACTATGTAATAATGTGTTGCATTTGTTTGTGATGCAGAATAATTGTTTAACTATGTAAAGATGTGTTGCTGTTTCACCTTGACTGCCTAAGGCACCTGATTGGTCTCATACAAAGCTGAATGGCCAAGAGCCAGGCAGAGGAAGGATAGGTGGGGTCCTATCCCTCTGGCAGGTGGAGAGAAAATGGGAGCCAGCAAGTCAGCTGGTGGCAAGCTAGCCAGACTTGGAAAATACAGATAAGGTTAAAGAGCCTCAGGGTAGCACATAGATGAGTAGAAATGGGCTGATTTAAGTATTTAAGAAAGATAGCTATATATTGAAAAGCCAACTGCAATGTATATAAGTGCATTCAAAGTTCCGTTGTGCAAGGGAGAGCTCATGGACCCCAGACGGATAGCTGGGAAACCAGCATAGGACTGACCCAGACCCCCTGAACGTGGGTGTCAGTGAGGAGGGCTCTGCAATCTATGGGACCTCAATCAGTATTTATCCCTAGCATACTAATGGACTTTGGGAGCCCATTCCTAGACTCACGGGGAGAGCCTAGAGCCCACTCCAAATGATATGACAGACTTTGAAGATTCCCCATGGAAGGCCTCACCCTCCCTGGGGAGCAGAAAGGGGATGGGATTGGGGGTTAGTGGGGGACAGGGGAAGAGGGGAGGGAGAGGAAACTGGGATTGACATGTAAAATAGGTTTGTTTCTAATTTAAATTAAAAAATACAAAGAAAAAAATAAAACATTAAAAAAAAAGAAAGCTAGCTAGGAACAAGCCTAAGCTAAGGCTGAACATTCATTATTACTTATATGTTACCCAATAGCCCTCATTGGGTGGAAGTAGAAGCTGACACCCACAACTTATCACTGAACTGAACTGGAATCCAGATGCAGAGAAAGACGAGTGAAGAGCAAAGAGGTCCAGACAAGGCTGGTGAAACCCACAGAAACAACTGACCTGAACATCGGGGAACTCTTGCTCCCCAAACTGATAGCTGGGAACTCTTGCTCTCCAAACTGATAGCTGGGATACCAGCATGGGACTGATCCAGACTCCAGGAAAATGGATTTCATTGAGGAAACCTCGGAAATCTACAGGACCTCCTGTAGTAGTTAAGTACTTATACCTAGCATAGGTATGGACTTTGTGAGCCCATTCCACATAGAGGAATAAATACTCCCTAAGCCAAGACACACAGGGTGGGGGGGCGGGCTAGGCCCTATCCCAAAGGATATGATAGACTCTGATGACACCCTATGGAAGGCCTCACCATCCAGGGGGAGCAGAAAGGATATGTGATAGGTAGGGTTTTAGTTGGGGGGATTGGTAGGGGAGAACAGGAGGGAGAAGGGAACTAGGATTGTCATGTAAAACAATCTTGTTTCTAATTCAAATAAAAAAATCTGAAAGAAAAAAAGCAAGCCCCCATGTCATGATTTGGGGGATCTTGGAACAAGAAAGCCTGCTATTATCTGCTTTACAAGCCACATAGGAAATGAAGCCAGACAGGGGTAGAGGATGTCTATTTTCTCTTTGAGTTTGGTGTCAGTATCACATAATGTCAGCATGTAACATGCTGTAAATGACATTTCTGCTAATTTGGGAAAAGAACACATTGGTGGGCTGATCAGGTCTCTTTGAGACTGTAGGATGAAAGACTGATGGAGAACCCAACTGTACACCTGTTACTTAGCTGTAAGGTTGTAAGAGACTCTGAGCTGACTTCAACTCACTGGAGGTCATTTACCAAGATGACAGCATTGCCACTTGCAAATGGGCAAGGGGAGTATGAAGAAGAGATTGGTGAAAACCATGACTGTAAATGTTCAAGAGAAGAGCCAGATGCTACTCAGTGTAGACTGCCCGGTGCTTTGTGCTATGCTTACAGGGGTACCAAGTGGAGGTCATTGTTGTCACTATGCCCCAATGATTTCGAATCTGTTCCTTTCATTCCTTTGTCACTATGGCTACTACCTCTCTCACTTGATGACAGCCATAGTCTGCTAAAATGAAGTTATAAGTAGGTGAATACAGTATGAATATTCTTGGACTAAACCCCAAACTTCTTTTTGTGACCCCAGACCCTGTGAGTCCAGTTCTGGCCAGTCTTATTGCCTCACATTCCTCAGCATTCCTTCACTGAATTCTAGGCAAGCTGGCTTTTCTTCTGCCCCTCAAAATCCCAAACTCCCTTTTAGCACCTTTTTGCTCATTGTGTGATTTTTTCTTCTGACAATGTGGTGCAGAATATTTGTTTAAATATGCAAAGATGCGTTACATTTGTTTAACTATGTAAATATGTGTTGCATTTGTTTAATTATGTAAAGATGTGTTGCTGTTTTACCTTGTCTACCTAGGGTACCTGGTTGGTCTATTAAAAAGCTGAATGGCCAATAGTAAGGTGGGGCTTCCAGGCAGGAGAAAAAGATGTCAGGGAGATGCCAGAGGCCAGACACACAGACATGGAGGAAACAGGAAAGTCAGACTTACAGATGAAAGGTAAAAAGCCCCAAAGCAAAATGTAGATGAATACAAACATGTTAAATTAAGTTAAAAGAGCCAGTGGGACAAGCCTAAGCTAAGGCCAACCATTCATAATTAGTACATCTCTGTGTCTTTATTTGGGAGCTGGTTGGCAGTCCAAAGAAAAATCGCAACTACAATCATGCTGTGCTCATCACTGATTTCTTCTTGTGTTACTCTGACTTCAATATTCACAACTTAGGGATCCTTCTGACTTCCTAAATTCAGACAGCTTCTCTATACCTTTGTAAATCTCCATGGAATAACAGTCTTTGTGTCACCCTGCACCTGTATTTTGGCTAAATGGTCAAGGTCTGAAAGCAGATATATGGCTAAAGATGAGAATTAGTGTCCCCAAATAATTTTCTAATGATACAAGAATAGAATGAAATTGCTATCAATTTAAGTATTCCAATTTGATCATTAAAATGGTCTAATGTAAATTTCTACAAGTTCTGAAGTGCATATGCATGTGTACTTTTCTTTTGCTGTGTGCATACATGTGTGTGCTGGTATGCATGCATGTACATATGGAGGTCAGAGGTCAGACCTGGGTGGTTTTCTCAATCTAGCTCCACATTATTATTGTTATTGTTGTTGTTTTGAGGCAGTATCTCTTACTGATTGGAGCTTGCTGGTTGGCTATAATGGTAGCCATTGAGTCCCAGGGATCCTCTCTCTGCCTCTCTAGCTCTTGGAGGACAGACATGCTCTACAGTGACTTTTTTTTTTGAGTGAATACTATTAAATACACTTGGGCCTCCTGGTTACCCAGCAAGAACTTCATCAGTTGAGCCATCTCAGCAGGCCTTGAAATGAAAACTTTAATATCATGGTGTAGAAACAATACATCTGTTTAGCAAACAAGCTGGATATTTTCTATGGTGTCTCCATGGCAGACAGTAAAAAAGATGTTTACTTTGACTTGGGGGTTGATGGAGAAGTGAAACAGTTTTGTCCAGTTTTGGAAATTTCCGATCATTGTGCCAATAGGAAGTTGTTAAGTTTTTCTTCTTTCTGGATAGGAATGGATGGAGGTTGACCTTCTGTGAGTGTGACAGATTGACAGAAGAAGAATGTCAAACAGGTGTACAAAAAGTAGAACTGGGAATACATCTAATCCTTACTTTCCTGTCTGGTGTTATTTAAATTTGATTAAGATTTCTTTGCTGAACATGGATTTGATATTCTTCCTAATGACATAAATTTAACATACTCTTTTACTTAACTATTCATTTGTTATCACAAAAAATATTCTCATAAATCATTACAAATATTAATATCTTGATAATACATATATGGGCATATTAATAGTTCTTCAAGCTAAAAGAAAATGTGAAATAAACACAGGGTATTTTGACTACAATATGCATTTGAGCATGAATATTCAGATACTAACATTAATCAGAATAATGGACTTTCCTTATGGACATTATCCTGTCAGTGGTTATAATGGTTTTCTATATGGTTACATGACTGCTGAGTATGTACTAGCTTAGAGATGACTGTGAAGCTACATTTGATTATCAGATCTTCTAAAGGAAAGACAGAAGTCACAGCCATATAATCAAGCCAAACTCTGCTATATTTCTACTCAAGTTGCTATCTTAAAGCCACAGAGAAACCCTGTCTCAAAAAACCAAGACAAACAAAACAACCCCCCCAAAATAAACAAACAAAAAAGAAGACAAATTTCCCAAGCAACAAAAACGTGATTAGATTGCCACCCTATAGATAAGTATCAAGATTATTTCTAGATTTTCAGACTTAGTTTGTGTTGTATCTGGCTGTTTCTTGGTGTGTGTGAATGTGTGCATGAGTGTATATGTGTGTGCATGTGTGTGTGTGTGTTCATGTGTACACACATTGAGTATGTACATGTGTATGCAAAAATTCCTTACTTGAAAAGTGATTGTTGCCTGAGCCTGATGGGTCTTGTAATCCCAACTACTTGATAGTTGGAGGATCTCAAGTTCAAGGCTGACTGTGGCCTCAGAGTGAAATCTCAGGATTGATGGAACTACTTGGTGAGAAGCTGTCTTAACCAAGAAAAGCAGCTGTGTGGTAGAGCACCTCTGAACATGTGCAAGACCCTTGTTCCAACCTCCAGTACTGAGAACAGCAATAAAACTCCAATAATATCCCCTCTATTGAGCAAACACCCCTCACCCAAGCACAGTGCTTTTGGGTTAACCGGGTTTACTTTCTAGCCTTTCCTGTTCTGTTGGAGGGTGAACATTCATATAAGTGGCGAAATTGATGACATATTATTTTAATGGTGACTGGTCCTCAAAAGAAGGCATCTGTCCAGCCTATCCCATTATCCTTCCCCACATGCAATTGAAGCTTTATTCTCCATCAGTCAAGTTTTAATGGCTTTTTTCATGTCAGGTCTTATATGAAGGCATGCTCATATACAGATTTTCTAAGTACAAAGGATGTACATATAAATTGCTCTATGGAAAACTAAAGGTCATCTGGTGGAGAGACTAAGTATCTTTTCTTCTTTAGTCAGACTGGCTTGATGTCCTGTGTTTTTTGCCTTCATATACAGGGTCCATTTCTAATGTTTATACAAGGTGCTTTGCTTAGTCATTACATTCAAGCCCTTACCAGCTAGTCTTTGGTGTCAGTGCAATGAGCCTTATTTTGTAAGGGAAGGAACTGAGTTTCAGATGGATTCAACAACTCACCTAATACAACAATGTTAGGAGCAAAAGTGGGATCTGAACCAACTGGATGTCTCTCTTAGAACATTGTTGTCATGCCAGAGCTGAAGATTTATCTCTTAAGACTACCTTGGCCCAAGTACTCTAAAATGGACTCAAGGACATGGAGTGAGAGTTTTTAAGGTCTTCCCAGGGCACCAAGAAACTCAGAAGGACCTAAGGGTTGAGACATGATGGGCCCAGGACTCTCCAACACTTAGAGCATTGGCATCCACCATGATGTTCTGTTTTCCTCAGAGGCCCCACTCTCATCAGCATCAGCTCAGAGAGTGAGGTGATTTCTAGATCACAGCACAGGGACACAATTCAGAGCAGCAACTTAGGAATGCATAGATGGAAATAGCTCCCTGCTGTACTCTACCTTTTGAACACTGGCTTTGATCAGAAGGAAGGTGGATGAGTGGGCAGGTGGAGACCGGCTCATGGGGGTAGGGACTTGATTAAGACTCAAGGGGGATGCATCTGTAAGACATGGAGAGATGTTGCACTCTGGGTTCCTCTTGACTTTGAGAAGCAACCCTTGGGCTATTGGATCACCACCACCCGCCCCCCCAGGCTCCCCTCTGCTGGAAAATCCCTGTTCCCAGGGTGCTCACATCTCCTTTGGCAAAATAAGCTCCTTGCTTTCCAGGGGTGGTTGGAGGACTGGGCAAGGTCTTTTAACATCTCTGTTTCTTTCTATTTAATGAGAGGGTACTGATTTCTTGTGTGCATGTGCATACTCAGGACTGTGTGTTCATGTGCATGTATGTGTGTGCAGTGTGGAGGTCAGAGATTAACCTCAGGTGAGGTTCCTCAGGAGCCTCTACCTTGACTTTTGAGACAGGGTCTCTGAATGGGACCTGGCAACTCTTTGATAGGCAGGGCTGGCTAGACAGTGAGCCCCAAGCATCTGCCTGTAACTACATTCCCAGCTCTGGAATCATATCTGGGTGCTACTGTACCCCATTTTTTACATGAATTCTGGAGAACAAATGGGTTTTTGCAGCAAATCCTTGGCCCTTTGTTTTAATATAACTTTGTGGTTCTTAGTGAGATTTTGGCTAACACCACTCCCTGCAACATGCTGATGCTTTACCTTTAACAGACAGCCTGATAGTAGAGTTTTTCTTTTTTTTTTTTCCAATCCCACAGGCAGGTTGCCCTCCTGTGAAATTTGGAGAAACTGAAGAAAAGAGAGGAACATCTACTTGTCTAAGGCTACCCAGCTGGTGAATGGTGAAGGTAGGACTTAAGGCTGCGTCTATTTTGGTCATTCGGCACCTCTAGCTTTGTGACTGACTGGTTTTAAAGGAATGGTGGAGCATTTGTGGCTGTAATGGTTTCCGGGAGGGTGGGACTCATTATATTTAAGGCTCCCTTGGGGCTTACTGAGGGCCTTATAGTATCTCTGTCTCATCTTTGAAGACTGGAACAGTGATGATGCGCATTTGTTGAGTTACACCTGCTGGAGGCACTGACCTGGAACACCTGTGCTGAGTTAGTGACAGCAGGAACATTGCTGTTTAAACACCTGCAGTGTTTTACTCCACAAAACAGCTGAATTTGTGGAAAGGAAATGAGCCTTCAATAGTATTTCTAAATGCCCAATCCTATTTAAAAATGCCTTCCTTCCCTGGACTTTTAGGAAGGCAAGGTAACAAGATAGTGAAAAGTACCATTTTGTGTTTAGTTTTTGGCTCAGCTATTTATTATCAGTGCCATTTTGACAAACTCATGTAACCTCAGTGGATCTCAGTATTTCCATCAACAAATGGGTACAGCAGCATCTTGTAGGCCTTAGCTTAGCACCTAGTCATTAGAATGGACTAAATCAATGTTAATGGTTACTATTTTAGCTCTAGGCCACCTCTTATTCCCATCTCCCTTTCCTCCCTTGAACAGTATTAAAGCCAACACTGTAATGCCTAAATGACTTCTATGAAGTTGACAGTGTTTAAAGAATCTTAGTTAATTTTCATGAGTATAGTGAGGCACAGAGAGTTAGACTGTTGGCCTAAGGTCATAGATGAGGCAGGAGTTATGACTCCTGACCTTGTGTTCTGATCCATGGTGGTGAACATGTTGTTCCATTCACTGTGCAATCTATCGTTGTCTCTTGTCTTCTTTCAAATGAGGGGTTTAGAGCAGTGTTTCTCAACCTGTGGATCTCAACCCCTCTGGGGATTGAATGACTCTTTCAGAGGGCGTTACCTAAGACCATCAGAAAATAGATATTTACATTATGATTCATAACAGTAGCACAACAGAAGCTACAAAGTCTAGGGCCCAGTTGATGACAGGCAGGGTGGCTAATTGCTGATGGGATCAGAGGCAGAGCCTAGAGTCTCCTGCCCAAAGCTTGTTCTCAGAACACAAGCTTTCCTCCATCTCTAGTTTCATTGGTTGTTTCCCGAGCTAGCTAATCTTGCCCTTCCAGCTGACACACAAACTGCTCTTCTGTGAAGCTCTGGGTCCTTGACTTGAGCTCGCTGACTTGAGAAGCAGGGTATTCTCTGAGCATCCTGAATGGTGGTTATCACTTTACTTTTTCTGAACTCATATGTCTTCTGGGATTGTGGCAGATTTAAATTTCTACGTCAATGTTGTCTTTTGCTATTTGTGATTTAATTAACTCTAAAAAGCCCCTACGCTTTATCTCTGAAAGGAAAACCAAGAGAAATGGTGCCTGCATTCCCACTACACAGCGTCTTCCATCTAAATGTCTTCAGGACTGTGGGGTGTGGGGTGAGGAGGAAGCAGACCAGGACGGTACTGCTCTCAGGCGACCTTGTCTCTTTTCCACATGTGGATCTCAAGTCCTAAAAAGCTACAGTGGCACCCGGAAGCCAATACATGTTTTCCCATTTGCTTTGCTGCATGGCTCTAGAACTCAAAGCTCAACTCTTATTGCAAGCACCTTGGCAGAAATGGTGGCTTCTAGAAACAGAGCCTTCCCTCTGACTATCATACTACTGAAACAATGGTGCCTAAGAAATTGGGATTGTCCTGGGAATCTCATGCTGAGAGAGGGCAAAAGAGGAAGCCTTGTTCCAGCCAGACAAGGTAGCCATTTCCCAGGAAAAGAGCTCAACACTCTGATATGTCAGGTAAATTTTGCAGAGACTGGAACAGGACTGCTTAGATATGCATAACTCTGGCCCTCATGTCAGGAATGCAAAGATGGACATGGGAGTCACTGAGTCTCTTTGTCTCTCTTCCCAATGTGGCCACATGGAATATATCCTTTGTCCCCTGCTTTTTGCTATTTGATTGTCCTACAGGGGTCAGGAGGCTGAGCACACCTTGTTAGGTCTGCAGGATACAAGTTCTGAACCTAATAACTTGGTAGGTAACATTATAATTCTTCATTTTCACACCAATGCCTGGCCAGCAGTATGTACTTACTATGGATTTGCAAACCAACATAGCTGTGATTATAAGTTTACTTTTATTATTATTTTTTTAGATGTTCTGGTTTTAAGATAGAAATCCAATCATCTGCTCCCTGGCCTAAAATATCCCCAAGCTTTCGCCAGAGCCTTGGAATAAACCATGCTTCTCGTGGCTCAGAAGGCCCCAACTATCTGGCCCTGCTGTGTTCTTTGGGCTTTCCTTAGGGATGTTTATTGGATAATACCTAGTGGCACTGTTTTCCTTTCTGCTGACCACATCTGGTCTCAAAGCCTTTGCCCTTGCTCTTCCTCCTCTCTAGGATGCATTTCCTGTGACTGACTTTTCCTTCCTTGTTATTTGGATATTAGTGTAAACATTCTATACTTCCAAGGTGTCATTGGGAACCTAAGTCACCTGTACTCTGGAAGCTTGTCTGTTCTCTCAGGGGCACAGATTATAATCTGGTTATTGTCTTATATACCACTCTGTGTGTGATGATATATTATTTATGATCTAATAAAGCCACTGGAGATCAGAATTCAAAGCCAGCCACACTAGTTAGCCATAGAGGCTGGGCAGTGGTGGCACACACATTTAATCCCAGGACTCAGGAGACAGGCAGATGGATCTCTGTGAGTTCAGGCCTATCCTGGGCTACAAGAGAGTGAATCAGTCTAAAAGAGAAACAGAGCTCATGCCTTTAATCCCAGAACTAGAGAGAGTATAAGGAGCTCAGTGCAGTTTCTGGAGCAGTCTGAGATTTGGTGAGGAAAAGTGCATTCTGGAGATGCAATCTGAGGACAGGATCACCCTTTCAGTCTAAGGTAAGAGCTAGTGGCTGCCTGCTTTGCTTCTCTTATCTTCAGCTTGAACCCCAATATCTATCTCTGGGTTTTATTATCCATGTTATACTTGTATTCATTGCTGATGCCCTTTGTTAGGATGTTCCACAAAGTCCCAAAGCTGGGTATATGCACTTCACCACTGTAGTGCCAGCCCCAGCTAGACAGATGGGATGATTTCATGGAGGAAAGACAGATGCTTACCCCATCACACTCTCCTTTTCACATTTCAATTGTGTGAAGCAGAAAAGATACTCTGCTCCCTTGTGAGCCATTCCAAGGCTCTAGGCACAGAAAACATTTGGTTAAAATGAGAAGGGAAGTTCAGGAGGCCAACAATGGGAAGAAGCAGGCTGCTTTGTAGCAGGCTAATTGTGGAGGTGACTCAGCAGAAAGCCGTATCTTCACATAATCTGGTCATGAGAGCCTGACTCTTCTCTATAGTGCTATAAAGACCAAGAACATATTTCACAGGAGAAAAATGGTGTACAAGTCACTGTACTTTCTCTTTTGTTTTTAGATACATACACAGCAGACAGGTGCCAGTTAAAAGGGACTATTGTTGTGGCAAGACACTTTACCTTCCCAGTCTCCCAGAAATGGCAGGAAAGAATCTGATTGTTACTTCTAATCCACAAAAAGGACAGAATCCACACATGGTGACTTGTCATGGCTATGAACTTGTCACGAGTAGAATCTTGGGTTTTATGCAGAGGGGTGTGGGTTCAGGTAAATGAGAGAAATACTGTGCTGTTATTCAAATGTCCTTTTGCAGAAACATTAAACACTCCAGTATTTAACCTTCTCAGATTGTGCATGCTATTTTAGAGCAGAAACTTACACTGTGCAAAATTCCCAAGAAAGAGTGATTTTGGCCAGGTGGTGGTAGCGTATACCTTTAATCCCAGAACTCCGGAGGCAGAGGTAGGCAAATCTCTGTAAATTCCAAGACCAGCCTGGTCTATAAGAGTTAGTTCTAGGACAGGCTCAAAAGATACATTGAGACACCCTGTCTCAAAAAACAAAACCAAACACAAACAAAAAGGGGAAAAAAGAGTGATTTTGGACAAAATTATTTACTCAGGGAAATGTCATACTTCTTTTATTCCAAATTAGAGTGGCTTGCAAGCCAGCTCCCACTTTTCTATCTCTAGACCTCCATATTCGTTCCTGTCAGCAGGGTCACCTTTATCCTGTCTAGGTGCCATCTCTGTTATTATGCACTCAGTGCATTTTCTTTAAGTTGATTCAGCCTTGAAATATTAGCATACTTCTCTAAAAAGGGAAACTCATTTCCCTGTTGGCAAAAAGACACCAGCAGCAGTAGTCATGAAGAAGAGTAATTGCAGGGAGTCTGAGCAGAGTAAATGCCAACTGTTCTTGTCTGCTGTAGGAGGCTCTGAGCCTCAGGCCTGAGGAGTGCCAAAGGCCTTTTAGTACCAAATTAAAATGACCTCCTTGTTCTGATCAGTGGAGTGGGTCGGTGAAGAAGTGGAAACAAGAAATTGCTTCCTATTTGATTTGATGTCATCCAATGCTATGCTTAGGTAATACCTAAAGATCTCTTGTTATTCCTGGAGATAAGATCTGAAAAATATCACCCACAGCCTACAGCTCTGTCCCAAAGATGAACAAATCCAGCCAGGGTCCTGGAATCACAGACTGTCCCTTCTCTGTGTGTCTTCCTGAGGGGACTAGCTTACATAAGGATCCAGTTCCTTCTGCTTCTACAGGAAAAATGGGATGCAAATGGAAATATGATTTCTAGTGAGTCTAGCTCACAGCAGCTTTTGAGCATATACTGTTGGCTCACTATCTTAAAAACCCAGAAGAGTAGAAAACAGCTGAGTGGATATGTGGAGAAACTAAAGAGTGAGGAGGAATCATAACTCAGCTGTGAGTATGAAAGACGGCCGCACCGCATTTGTAACTGTAGGGTTACAAAATACTTTCATTTGCTATGAAATAAATTTAGCTCATGGACACAGAACACTTAGATTATGTAACTGATTCAGTATGACCTTGCTGAGATGTTGAAAGTTGCCCCCGTTACAAGGGAATAGAAACAATTCCTAAAACAAGTGGGCGAGAGCACAAATTCTCGATTACCATGGCTGAGGAATATAGACCAGGGTTTCCAATGACTATTCAATGGTATCAGTTCAAATAAATTTTGAGCGTGCTTTAACTTTAAAAACCGTTACAATGAAGAGTTCACCAGGAGATGTAATGTCTCCCAAAGCTACTCGCCTATGCTATTACAGTCCCTGCCTCTGTTCTTGAGTATGCTGTACAGAGACCACATTTCTGGGTAAACTGAGTTATGCAATAGCCTCCTGAATTTGTAACTGCACTTGAAAAAAAAAAGACCAAAGACAAATTCCTTGTGGATGTGTGACAACCAAGATGGACTGTGTAGCTACTGGCTGATATTTGGTAGTAGGGAAGGTACAACCTATGAGTAACAAAATGGGCTTGAATAAGATTTTGGTTTGGGAACATGTAAATGGGAGCATGGGCAACAGCTGGTTGGAAGAAAACTTGATTCAGAAGCTTCAGCAATAAAAGGGCTGCCCTAGGGGGTTACTAGGTAATGAAAGACACCCTTTAGGATAACTAAAATCAAATGCCAGAATTAACACAGAGATCAGCAGTCAGGATAATTGCAAAGAGAAGAAGAAGAAATAAAAGCCCCAAAGGAAAGAAATGATGGAGAAGATCCCAAGTAAGTCCAAATGAAAGAGGTAGGATGGATGCAGAACTGTACAAACAAGGCCATTTATCTTTCCAGGTTAAAGCAGACAGAAGCAGAGGAAATCTGTCCACCCTGAACTAAGACAAAAAAGAAGATAAGACCTCCAGGGAAAGAATTATGCATTTGGAAGAGGGCAAGTGCAGGGTGAAAGAAGACTGTATCACAGGGACAAAGAAAGGGACAGGAAGAGACAGACATCAGAATCAGAATCCATGTCTTTAGCTTTGTAGACAGGCTAACTCTCACCACACCCCTTCCTTTCTCATGGAAGACATTACAAGTTGATCGTGACATAGTCTCTTCCTCCTGGATGCAGACTTATCATTAGATCCTCAACACAGCACACTAGGTAATGCCTAGTAATTTGATGGACTTGAGCTTGATTTTGAAGCATGCATTCTATATGTATTAAACAAACCAGTAAACCCTCTGTGAGGGTTCTGTAATATTCTCTGATGAATGGGGATTCAGAAGAGCATTGTTTGCTACAAAAGCACATTTTAATGTGAATAGTTTAAGTGCATGGATGCTATAACCTCCACAGATGTGAGCAGATGAGCTATTTCAGGTGTACCTAACATTAACAAGCATTTTATACTAATTTCTATCAAGAAACTCTGTTTTAAATATTCACAAGGGCATAAAAATCCATTCACCATTTACCTTGGAAACTGACACCCTTTCACCTATGAAAGTCATGTGTTACCTTTGAAACAAAATATTCCCTATGAAACAACAAATGGGAAAGCAGAGCCCCCTTGAGAATTCTCCTGTAACACCATGCTGAGTCCCTCCTTTAAACAGTTTGGCAGAAATATTACAAAGTCCCTAGCCACTCTCCACTCTTCCAACCATGTAACGCACTCTGAAAAAGCTCCTCTAAACAGCAAAGCACAACAGCACTGATAAAGATAGGGTCACTTGAAACATTGGGCTTTCAGCACTGGCAGTAAAAAGAAACAGCAGGCATTGTCAGGTGGAACAAGGACTAAAAGGGAGAGTGGGGATGGCATGTGACAAGTCACATTAGCCTCCATTTTCGCCTGAACGTTCACTAGTCCCTCACCCCAACACACACTTCTGGGCATCTGAGGCATTGCCTATTCATACAAAGAACACTTGGCGGCACACGATACCCTCAGCCCTTCTCCAGCCTGAGAAACACTCAGTGCTTCCTTTGAACTATTTTGTTTGAACATCCTGGTGAGCTATTCATGTTCTGCCAAACAGCTCTTAATGCTCTGGGGAGGAGTTTGGGGATGGTTATTTTCTGATGACTCTCGTGGATTAATTCCAGCCATGAAGATGAAGATGCTCATTCATCTACAAAGGCATTCTGGAGATTGGGAAAGGAAGGATGGGAATGGTGGTGGTGAGGGAAGGGAGCAGTGATCTCTGTGAGGCCTGGGACATCTCTTCACCCAAACAGATAAATCATCACTGCTGTCAATCATTGCCACAGTATCCTAACTCACGGACTGCCTCACTCCGGGCCCTTCAACTGCAGGAGCACATCTCTAGTGTCTTTCCCATTACCACCCGTTCTCTTGATGAGTTTAGGGAACTCCTTGTTCCACAAACTCCAGCCCCAATGGAGCCTTCTTTTTTCTCTCTCCATTTTTATTTGAATTAGAAACAAGATTGTTTTACATGTCAATCTCATTTTCCCCTCTATCCTCTCCTCCTCAGCCACCCTCCCAACTATCACCCTACTTATGCCATACCCTTTCTGCTCTCCAGGGAGGGTGAGGCTTTCCATAGGGGGTCTTGAGAGTCTATCGTCTCCTTTGGGATAGGGCCTAGGCCCTCCCCTGTGTGTCTAGGCCCAGGGAGTGTCCCTCTATGTGGAATGGGCTCCCAAAATCCACACCTATGCTAGGGATGTGTACTGATCTACTACAAGAGGCCCCATAGATTTCTGCGGTTGCCTCACTGTCCAATGGAGCCTTCTATGCATTCCTCTTTACCACAGGGCCATTGCTAACCAAGCACCATTCATAAGCTCTTCATTCTCTGAGCATTTTATAATATTGAAGCAGATGTCTCATGCACTGAAAAAAGAGCCTATTTAAAAGCTGATTCAGGTCCCACATCTTCTCAAGCCACCTTTTTCTCTACTTATAACTATATTTGTCCCTAAGTACCCATGGGGTATTGGGTCTGACCTCACCCTTCATGTATAACCATTGATGCTAGAGTCTCATATCAAATCACAGAGTACCTTCAAGTAGCCTATGTACATCCCTCTATAGGCGCTGGGTCACAGGTGCCTAATATGAAGCACTGTGGAAACAGTTGCACTGCAGTGTTTAGAGACTGATAGCAATTCTATAAACAATCTGTGCCCAGACAATATTCCTTTCTATTTTCTCTGGTTTTTCTTGTTTTTATACGACAGGGTTTCTCTGTGTGGCCCTGACTGTCCTGGAACTTGGATTAAAGACATGTGGCACCATGCCTAGCATCATCATCATCATCATCATCATTATTTGTCAATAAATTTCAGTCCACAGTTGATTGAAGCTAAAGATGTAGAAACCACAGATAAGGTAAGCAGACTGTATTTCTAAATACACATTTGTGATATCCCTACTAAACTGTGAGCACTGTTTGGTCCACCGCAGCCATTTTCCTTTCCACTGTGCAGCAATACCTTGCACACACCCAGTGTGATATGTGACTAAAGGCTTCAAAAATGGGACTGTTTCTTCAACTCTCCTTTTTAACTTTGAAGCAACCAGGATCCTTGTCATAGCTGCCAAATAAAAATGGTGTCAAGGCTGCAGATGTGTTTGACTCCCAGTACTTCATAAACCAGGCATGGTGGCATAATCCTGCAACCCAGCCCTTGGGAAGCAAAACGAAAATGATCATAAGCCCAAGGTCATCCGAGGCTATATAGTGACTTTGAGGCCAGCCTGAGCTACATGAGACTGTGTTTAAAAAATGGTGCCAAGTCGCCTTGTTTGTTAGAGAAGGTGTGATTCCTCTAGACTCCTCTGGGAAAACAGGCCTTCCTTTTGGAGTTGGTGCAAATAAAACCTGCCAATAACCTCTGAGATGAGCCATTGAGAAAGTACTCACGTTGGTTTAGAAGCCTCGGCTTGATCAGTCTGTAGTTTTTCTCCACCCTCTACCTCCATTGTGCAATATACAATGCGATTTGGAGCCAAGGATTTCAGGCCTTGAACTTCCATGATCACTACCTGAAAACAGAATCACATAAGATGGATTCAGTACCAAAGCCAGAGGCAGCAGCATCCATGGGAAGGAAAAAGCAGGAAGCTACAGTGAAAGTCAACAGGGAGGCCATGGCTTCTGCTGGGCTTTACCAGTCACCCAAGGGCCTTCTAGGGAGAGTGTGTAACTGCTTACAATGTAGCCGCCTATTACCTTCCTGATGGAGCAATGTGACTCATTCCGCCACTCTGCTGTAGTGTGAAGGAAGTGAGGAGCCTTGCACAGGTGAAATAAGCATTACAGCTGAGCTAGACCCTTAGTCCTTTTTCCCTTCAGTCCTCTTTCTCACCCCTCCTTCCTTCTTTTTTTCTAGACAGCGTTTCTTTGTGTAGCTTTGGAACTTGTCCTGGAACTCACTCTGTAGACCAGGCTGGGCTTGAACTCACAAAAATGCTCCTGCCTCTGCCTCACGAATACTGGGATTAAAGGCGTGCACCACCACTGTCCAGCCTCCCTCCTTCCTTCTTTCTTCTGCTCCTTTCCTTTTTTATCCATCTGTCTCTCAACTTCTCCTTGTGTCTGTTTCTCTCTTCTCACCTCTTTCCCTTTTCCTGTCTCTCCCTCCTTATTTTATTTCCTACTCTCTTTCTTGACAGGGTCTCTATTTAGGCTGATCTTACACTTGCTGTGTAGCCCAGGCCTTGAACTTGGCTCCTCTGTTGCAACAGCTAACATTATAGGTCTGGCTCAGCGATTGCCCTACCGGGCTCAGCAAGATTTGCTAATTCAGATGCTCTCAGGGTCAGACAGATAAGGTGAACCAGGCTACTCTTTTCATGTTGAGCAAATAGGAAGGAAAAGGCTTCGTTCTGTTTTCTTTAAAAATATGCTATCTTTTTAGGTCAGCACCTGATAGAAACTCAGTGTGTGTATTAGCTTTTCTCTTGATAGCAAGATAAGCAATAGTGAAGAACTAAGGATCAGCTGGTGTCACCACCTCGTTTTAGTGCCACAGCTGGGGCGAAGCAGTGGAGACAATGGCAACCTGGAGAGCACAGGCTCGATCCACAGCAGGCACTGCCACTTGTCTGTCCCCAGTTCAGTGACCAGATACTCTGCTTTGTCCTGCTAGAAAAGAGAACGTTCCATGAGAATTATGATCAGAAATTTGAGTTTGAAATGTCTGAATCTGAATAGACAGGAATAAAATGTGCCAACTCTATGTATACTACTTTCATAGTTATTTATGATCTTTGCACACCAAGGCTGTTGAACCCAAACCCCATCATGTGTGCAGCTATATTGACTCTGGTTTAGCCTAAACTCACTGACAACTTCTGGGATTTCTTATCCCCACAGTCAGTCACCTGCTATTCTGATAGTAATGTGATGGTATACTCTGACATGGCAGCGAGGGAAAGAGAGAACAATCAGAAAAAATGTATCTGTCTTAGTGACCTACAGTGAGAAGCATCCAGGGAAAACCATCCTTTCTAAGAAAGGGGGGAATGGCATTACAAAGGAGAGAGAAGTGGGTATAAGAAAAAGTCATGCTTCTGGGGGATTTTGTTCATGTGATAGCCCACTGATTCTCAAGCAGAATGAATCTGGATCACTGATTGAGCCTATAAAGCAGAGGTCCCTGGTTACCCCTCCTGAGCATCTGGCTTTAACCCAGGCCTCCTCCTTTTATATGGTTTTCTTCCTGCTGGGTCAGAGGCCACACTAACTTCAAGAGCCCTGTGCAGCTTCTGGGATGTTGGGAAACCATCTCCCATATAAGTCCCTTTTGGTTTTGTCTTTTCAAATCTGCAAGGGCTTAGCTTTCTTTTTCTTTTATTCTTTCTTTCCTTTTTTCTTGAGAGTGTGTGTAGAGTTCACGTGGAAGTCAGAGGACCACCTCAGGTGTCTGGCCTTGCCTTCCACCTTATTTTACACAAGGTGCTTTGTTCACTGTAATGCCAGCTCTGAGGAGTCTCCTGTCTGCGGTAAGAGTGACGGATACAGATGCTCACTACAGCTTCCAGACTTAGGTGGATTCTACAGATCAGAATCTGGTCCTCATACTTGTGTACAAGTACTTTTCCCACTGAGCCATTTCCTTGGGCCCACCTCAGTGATATTACCTGTGAAGTAGGGATATGGCACATATGTGTTACCGCATGCTATATACTGGGGAAGAACCAGGTCAATAAAAGAATGTGGAATACAGGTGGAAAGAGAACAATTTAGAATCTGAAAGATCTCACTTTACATTGGATTCTGGGCCTACATTAGCTGTGTCATTTGCAAGTATCAGGCTTTTTTGCACATCTGCAAACACCTCAAAAGCCCTTTGTAAAAAGTGTTCACACAGCAGCCTTCTGCAAATACCTGTTGCTGTAGTACTCCCTCACCCCTCGCCCACATTCACAGCACAGCATGCTGGGCCTCTTTTCTTCTGCAAACTGAGCCTGTGTCTTCCGGGCATTCAGTTCTCTAATTACTTGGAACATGTCTTGCACCAATCTGCAAATTCAAACTGTAGCCTGCCCTGCTGCTATGACAGTCCTGTCTCTACCTGCTCTTATTGCCTCCACTCCCTGTACTCCCCAAACACATCCATGAATAGATGTGCAAAGGCTTTGGCTGGCAGTTTTACTATGGCGTGCCATTTAGTTTTCCAATTAAAAAGTGTGTGGGGACCCAAGGGCATTGAAATCTGCGCTCGAGTTTAGAAGGCAAAGGCATTTGAGTCCTGTCTACATAGAGTACTGCCGAGGTCTTGCCTACACCTATATTCCAGATAATCAGCTGTTTAATATTGAGAACTAATAATGAATTAGAAAATTACATACTTAAAACTTCATGAAAGTCAATAAAATACTTTTTTTCTTCTTTCATCTGCTGGAAGACAAGAGGGAATAGGGAATAAATTGCCACCTTTAATTGGCAATAATCAAATTCAAAGACACCTAAGCAACAGCATTCAGTATCTCAGGTGGCAGCACTTAAAAAAAAATAAAAGAAAAGAATGTTTCTGTGAGATTACACTGATGATTTTTCTCACACGAAGAGTTCTATATTTAATTAAGATTTACGTCTGCTGACAGCGGAGTGCACGTGCAAACACTGCAATGTGAAGAAGGGCTCCCTATCTGAGCTGAGCAGAAAAAACAATTTACCAACAGTTAATGCACAACATTCTTAATGGCAGTTCAAAAGATTAAGTTAGTCTTTCCATACTCTAATTAAATGTACAGAAAGCTGATCTGTTCTCTTGATTTCCTTAAACCTAGGACCGCCAGGCAATTCTCATGGATTGACTATGTTCTCCCTCCCTCCCTCCCCCTTCCCTCCCTCCCTATCTCCCTTCCTCCTCTTTCTTCTCCTCCCTTTTCTCTAGTACAAGAAAGGATTTTGAACATTTTACCATGAAGCAATAATAAATATATTTGAGGGAACAAAGTGGATTATCTTGACTTAAACATTATAAAAACTTTCCAAAATGTCATGCGTATAATTTTATGTGTCAGTTTTATAAATATATATGTATTTGTGTGCTTACAAATTTTTGAGTGCTTTTGATCTTTGATAAATTGTATGTGGGTCTCTAACTGTGGAACACATAAAAATACCTATATTCAAGTCTACTGGAGCAGGTCCATAAACCCAGTTATTCAGGAAGCTGAGGCACTGGGCAGTAGGCACTAGTTCAAAGCCCAAAAGGCATATACAGTGAATCCAAAGCCAGCCTGGACAACTTAGGGGGGCCCTTCAGAATAAAAGGTAAAGACTAGGGATACACTAGTGCAGTAGCAGAGGGATTGCTGCGAACACACAAAGCCTGTGCTCAATCTCCAGTATGGCAAATCAAATAGCCCCTGTGCTTAAATAGCTTGGTAAAGTATATCTCAGGCT
The DNA here is from genome assembly GCF_003668045.3 of Cricetulus griseus. NCBI lineage: Eukaryota > Metazoa > Chordata > Mammalia > Rodentia > Cricetidae > Cricetulus > Cricetulus griseus. The sequence goes on from NW_023276807.1 coordinate 170,636,852, forward strand.
GTTCTGTTTTCGCACAGCTTTCTTGATGCACATTTCATGTGCTGTACAATTATCCCACTCTGGGTATACAGCTCTGTGACTGTTTGATAAGCTTACCAAGTTGTGAGGCAATCATCTTAAATCAGTTTTGTGATACACACACCAGCAATACACCATATGTATACCCATGTCTACCTTACATAATATACTACTAACCTCTCTCATCCTGTAGATTAGCCTTCAGGATGTTGAGTATCAGTGGAATCATACTACATGCTACATGTTGCATCTGATTTCTTAGGACTAAGTATAATATTGATGACGTTCATCCATACCAATGTGAGTTTCAGTAAGTCTTCTTTTTACTTACTGTATAGTATTCTGATGTACAAATATGTTGCATTTTCTTCCTATCCATTCACCCACTGAGTGGGACTAAGGGTGCTACTATTTCAGGATATCATGACTATGCTTCTAAACATATTTGTGGGTACATGTGTTTTCACTCCTATTAGGTGGGTATCTGAGCATAGAATTACTAGATAACATTTCGATTGTATATTGAACTTTTTGAGAAAATGCTAACTTAATTTCTAAAGTGACTGTGCCATTTTGTACCTATCACCCATAGACTTGGGTTAAGTGGGATTTAGTGGTACTCAGCTGAGGATTGAACTAGTTTCCCAGTGAGTTTTGATGCTTGTGGATGAAAACCACACAATAGGAAAATATGAAGAGCCAATGTGTGCAGAAACATTATGGAGGAATGCACTGGCATGCAGAGTACTTCTCTGTGTTAGCCTGGACAGATTCTTCCTTTGGAGGCAGAAATAAACTAAAACAAAACACTAACAAGGAATTCTACCAAACAGCCACTAGGAAAGATGATGGGAAAAAGAAATCTGGAACTCATTTCAGTGATGCTAGACCATCCCTCTCAACAAAGTCTTCTAAAAATGTAAGCTTTCTAAATTGCCAAAAATCTTTGCAGAAACTCTGAGTACTGCTTTAAGACAGGGAAAAATAATTCAAAATTTCATTTGGCAGGTGGCTCTTTGGATTGCACTTCTGTAGGAGAAATGTGGTTCCTGGCAAGGGGGATGGCATACTTGCTGACTAGGTGACCTATCCTAGCAAGCTGTTACTTTAGTAACATTCTAGGACCAACTTGGGAAAGCAAGTTGTCTATGATGATTTCCTTAGCTGGCTTACCACAACAGTACATTTTTAGGAATTTGAAGCATTTTACCTCCAAGGAGAAGGACAGCAAGACATCTGACTTGGACAGCTGGTTCTCACTCTCCTCGCCCATGTCAATGATGGAAGCATTGTGACTGCGTTTGAGTTTCTGCAGCTTGAACTCTCCACCCTTGGACACCGGCATGCTCTCCAAGTTGGCCATGAGCAGGTTGACAGAGGATTTCAGTTCTTCAATGTACATGTTCTCCATTTCTTTGGATACAAACTTAGGAAATTTACGTTCCTTACAAAAGAAAGGAAAAGGGATAATCAGAAATAGAAATATTTTAGGAAAATATTCCATCTAGATGTGGAGATGCCTGTCTTTAGGTATTTATAATCTCCAACAGGTAGGAACACAGACATAAACATCTAATAAAAAAGAGGAAAATGTTTGATTACAGTTCTAACTTTTTACCCTGGTTTTCTCCAGAAAATTTGATTTGTAGGAAGAAAAATTACAATGTTTTTTCAAATCCAGTCCCAGTTCTGACAATTTTTTTCTTCTTTGTCAAAATGGCAGTCAACTTGTTTTTAAGTTCAGAAACAGAAGCACACCCTATTTCTGGAAGTCGGTAGAGTTTTTTTCACAGAAATAATTTAAAAATAGCCCATTTGAAATGTTTCAACCATAGCCTGTGACTATTTCTAAGAATACTTACTATTTTCAGGAAAAATTAAAAAAATGAAGTAAAGAAAAACATGACTACAGTTGTTCAGGAAAGTAGCAGGGCAGCTGAATGTGGAAACTGACCACTGCCGTTCTCCCTCCTGACTCACAGCTTCAGCTGGTAAGGCAAGAGACCTGACCTGCTGCTTGCTTGTCTGCTTGACCCTATAAGCTGCCGAAGTGCCTTGAATATTCAAACAGCTATTTCCAAGCTGGAACATGAAATTGTCCTGTAAACCTACTCTATAGTCTACTGATAAGGTAAGGGGCAAGCCAAATCTGTTTGGATTTCTTTTTATTTTATGAGTTACAAACAAATCTAATTTAGACTGGTCTAAACAACTCAAGGGTCTGATTGGCTTAGCGATGTCTTAGTTTTAAGATTCCGGTGTCGTAGTTAGTCTTAATTGCTAACATGGTGGGATTGATGATCCCCATGGAAACAAATCTCTGGGTACATCTTGCAGGGTGTTTCTGGATTAGGTTAATTGAAAACCCACCTATTCCATGAGTGAGTTTTTGGGACTGATTAAACAGGAAAAAGTGACTATTAACATCCACTGTTCTCTGCTTCCTGACTGGACACAAAGCAATCAGCCAGCTCACACCCCAGTTGCTAGGCCTTCCTCACCAATGGATTCCACTCTCAAAGTATGAAACAAAAGAGTCCCTTCCTTCCTTAACTTACTTCTGGTCAAATATTTGATCCTAGAAACAGGAAAATTAACTGAGAAATCAAAATTGGCTCCATGCTCAGTTCCCGAAACATTGCTGCAGATCTAGATATCATGTATCATATAACGTTATTTATGGGAAGAATAAATACATTGTCTTTATGGGAGATTAAGGACTCTTCAGGATTAAGGATTTTGTCTCAGAACTCCTACTTAAAGTCTGACTCATTGGCCTACTCTGAAGTGATGTCTATGCATACAATCCACTGTGCTGATTTACCTTGGTGTGAGTCTTATTTTCCTTCCACAGGCTGGGGCAGAGCTTGATTTAGAGCACATGGAACATGAATTTATTTGATAGTTCTGTGTGCCAAGGTATAAGATGTCTATTATACAGATGTTCAACTCAAAGTCAACTAACTAATTCTGCTGAGTGGCCAGCAATCAAGCAGATTCATTGTCTTAAGCAATTGACTTGAGAAGCATCAAGAATGCAATGGGTCATCATCGATGAAAGTGAAACAAAATGATCATTTCACTGAGTGTTGGCTGTCATACTGAATCAATTCAATGATGAGGAAGACATTCAACAAAGAAGAGAGAGGAAGGACAAGCCACAGAGAAAGGGGGATAAAGAGAAGTAGAAATAGAGGAAGGCACACAGAAAGGAGAAAGCACAAGAGAAGCAGGAGAAGCTGTTTAGAATCATGGGAATGAAATTTGACTTCTACTAGTTTTCTAATTCCCACATGGCCTCATATTGTCTCTTGAATGTCAGTTCTATGGTATTGTGATTTAAATAGAAAATGTCCTCCATAGGGTCATATGTCTGAATCCTTGATCCCCAACTGGTGTTTGGGAAGCATATGGAACCATTAAGAGGTGGAACCTTGCTTGAGGAATAGAGCACTGGAGGTTGCTTGTTCTCTGTAAATGTTTGTCACACATATTGGTTTAATAAAATGCTGATTGGCCAGTAGCCAGGTAAAAAGTATAGGTGGTGCTACCAGACCAGGAGAATTCTAGGAAGAGGAAAGGCAGAGAAGCTAGATGCAGAGGAAGCAAGCTGAGAATGCCTTACTGAGAAAAGGTACCAAGCCATACCACTAAACATAGAGAAGAATTATGGGTTAATTTAAGTTGTAAGAGTTTGTTAATGATGAGCCTGAGAAATAGGCCAAACAGTTTATAATGAATATAAAATGCTGTGTATTTATTTGGGATTGAGTGGCTGCTGGATCAGGCAGGACAGAAACTTCCATCTACATGTGGTGGGCTATGAGGTTCAATAGTCTGGCCTCACTTGCCGTTGTCTCTCAGTATCCTGAATGTAGATGCAATGTCATTAACTAGTTTCCTGATCCTGTCTGTGGCCATGTCTTCCTACCATAATGGATTCTATCCCTCTGGAACTATAAGCCAAAATAGGCCCTTTCTCCCTTGAGCTATTTTTTTTTTGTCAAGAGTATTGTTATCACAACAAAAGAAATGAAATGAATATACCTGGGAATCCCTTGTTCCTTCAATAATTCCCCTTAACCAAGAGTTGGCTAGAAGAGCATTTTATTCTTGCCAGTGTATAAATTTCACTCAAATACATGCTGATCTTCCTACAAAGCTTGACGAGTGGTGTTTTTGGGCTGTGCCAGTCTCCAGCCTATCTAGAGGGTATTTCTTTAGGGCTAGCACCCCTTTCTTTCTTGCTCCCCTGTTTACTCTCAGCGTTCTTGGTTTCTTCCACATTCAAACACAACTCTTCTCCATGTTGGACATCTGCTTTCTGGGCATCACTTTTTGAAAGGGCTAGCTGTGTGTGCAACATACATAATTACAGATAACTATGTGAAACCTAACCCTCAATGTGATGACATTTATGATGAAATATTTAGAGACTGACTATGTCTCAAGGCACAGCCCTTATGAACTTGATGATTGCCTTTAAAAGAAGCCCCAGGTAATGTATTTGCCCTTTCTTCCATGTGAGGACATGATGAAAAGATGGCTGTATAGAGACCAAGGAGGGGGCAGAGAACTTGCTGCTTTCTTGACCTTGATCTATCCATATTCTAGAACTAACAAATTTCTAGTGTTCCTTTTAGAGCACCTTGAATAATTATTGTCAACAAATCATCTATGGAATGTATTTGCTTAGTGTATGTCTTTCCTTCTGGGTTATAAATCAGGATCATACCATCTTGACATCCCACTAAAACTCTTGATATCCAGCATAATGTGTAACACTTAGTAAGCATTCAGTACACATGAACTGAGTGAGTGGGTAAATGGCTTGTCAAAAAGTCTATATGAAATATTAATGTAGCTACCACTCAACCGTGAGGGGAAATGGGGTGATCATGAATTAGGTTTTGGAAGAACATTGGGGTTGTGCTTTTCCATAGCAAATGAGTACAAGTGTCTCAAATCTACTCAACAACCTCAGTTTTGGTTCCTTTGGGAACCTCTGAATACAGCACTTCCTGCCTAAGGGTTGTACTCACACTGTGTGGTACTTTCTAAGCACATTGTGGGTGGATGTGAGAGCAGCAGGGTGGAAATGATGCAGTCATGGTATTGACAGAACTTAGTGGTGAGTCAATGTGAGAGGCTCCCCAAAGCCTAGTATCTCTAAAACTTCCATACAGCACTTAAACTTCCCCATTCTTAAACTCCATCAGGGGACAACAGGGATTGTTAAAACTGGGGCAAACTCGTACAGAGCCTTGAAGGCAGGGAGACTTGAGTGATGCGCCAGTCTGACTTAGAAAAACATAAACCAGTGAACACTGTGCGTGTCACTAGGATGATTCTGGTGGGAGGATATTACCATTTTCCCGGCGCTTCACAGTAATTAGGAAAGGATGAATACAGAAACATCCAAGTCAATATTTCAATAGATGTGCAAGAGAAGTGAATGCTTCCAGGGAGAGCTAGTGGGTCTTCACAGAGGAGGGACATTTGGCTAAGGGTCTGACCAATGAAGGAGAGTTTGCCTTGAGGTCCAGTTAGCTGAGAACAGAGAAACTGGCACTCGCTTCTTCCTATGGAAGATATAGACAACCATGACTCCAATAAGATTTAGATGACTAAACACAGTCCACACAGCATTTCCTCATTTTCCCTGCACATGTTCCTTCTGGAGGGTGAAGAGTATTGAGATAGGTTGACTCATGGTGTGAGTAGTCCCTATATCACACAAAGGCTGCCAAAGTTTACATTTCAGGAACTTAAAATACAATGTTCTGACCTATCACCTTTATCTTCATTTTAAAGTTCAAATGTTAGTATTCATAGAATATTTGAAAGGGAAGTGGAAAAATAGGATTTTTCATTTTTACTGCCAACTTCTGTTTTTGTAAGTGGACAGGGAGAGAAAGAATAACATTTATGAAATAGTTTATCTTTGGCTAGTCAGCCTTGAGAGGGTACACCGAGTCTGCCCTCCTTTGTCACATATTTCCTTGGGGTATAAGGCTCTCTCTCTCTCTCTCTCTCTCTCTCTCTCTCTCTCTCTCTCTGTGTGTGTATGTGTGTGTGTGTGTGTGTGTCCCCTTGCGCATGTGTGCGCCTGTGTGTATCTGTGTGTGTATATGATGTATATGCTTGCATATATGATGTCTCTGTGTGTGTTCATATGGGTGCAGGCACATATGTGTAGAGGTTTGAAGACAATCTTGGGTGCTGATCCTCACTTTCTCCCTTTTTTGAAGTAGGATCTCTTTGTTATTCACTACTGTGGATGCTGGTCTAGCTGGCCCATGAGTTTCTACAGGTTCTCCTGTCCCTGTCTCCCATCTTGTTATAGGAAGTTTGGAATAGACAGACATGCTCTACACATTTGTTTTTATGTGTGTTGTGGTCCTCAGGTCCTCATATTTATGCAAATGCTACTGAGCCATCTTCCTAGACCCACTTTATTCCTTTAATCCCTCTGTCTTGACATGTTGGAAGAAGACCAAGTGAATGATTGCAGACCTCACCATTCTGTTGCAGAGTTATTTCTCACCAAACTCCACACGAGACCACTGGAAAACCTAAAGAATGATGACTCTTCCCAGAAGCTGGACAGTTTCAAATGACATCATAAAAAGAGCTTCATAAAGTTGAAGCCTGCAAGGGAAAATGAGGCCATTTTTCCCCCTTCACTGAGTACTTGAGCCTTGAGAAGAAATAGTTTTCTGTCAATCTAGGCTGTGATTCTTGAGGGGAATTTTCAGTGGCAGACTCATTACAAACACTATTCAAAGCTGTAACTGTTCCCAGATAAGAAAAGTGTAGCTGCCCTTTTTCATTGTCCCCATTCTAAGCATAAAAATGACAACAAGTTTTTTTTATTCATATTGCTTTATGAAAGACAGTGTGTGGGTGGGATGGAGTCCTCCAAAGAAAATCTCTGTTGGCCTGACAATACTGCTCAGTGAGGACAGTCACCAGGGTTAACTATGTCTAGCCACACTAGTGGAATATTGGAACATCTCTAAAATTAGCATCTGTAAGCACTATAAGACCCTGTAACCATTGGCTTTTCCTTCTATTTACCCAGAGGGAATGAATGGGTTCTGGGTTGAAGCTGACAAGTCTACTGTTACTGAAAGAGTTTCCCAAAGGCTCAGATGACATCCTTAAGTGATCAGGAGGAAGAAGGCACAAAGACACTTTAAGACTAAGGTGCTCACCAACAGTCTTGCAGCTATTTTATCCAACTCCCCAATGCTTTCTGGGGTCCCTCCTGTTTCAGGTGCTGTGGTTGTCAATGGGAAGAGAGTGCCAGCTGGGGGTGATGATCATAGGAACACTTGCCACAAAGCCTCTTATTAGATAATATGGGGTACATGAGATTATAGATAAATCCACAGAAGGCATCAGGAACATTAGTGTACATTAATGAACTCAACTCTGCATCCTGGGTTGATGCTTGCTGTCTTTGTGATGTTTTCCAACTAGTTGGGGTTTGCTTTCAGATTTGAAATGTGAAAGTAAAACAAACCCAATGGAGTTCTCATGAAGAGCAAAAGACATTAAGAAACATGGATACTTACTGATCTTTGCTTCAGTCTCATCTGTCTGTCTCCCTCTCTCCACACACATACCAAGTGCTAATCTGCCACCATCATCAGAAAAACTACTAGTAAAAGTGACAATGGCTGCAGTAAAGGTAATCAGGCTAGCTTACATTTACAGGATTCTTTGTGCTGCTCACTGGTCACATGTTGTACCTCTTGTAATCCTTCCTTACAACCTAGACCTGAGACAATGGCTGTTATTTTTCTCCATTTTTCTGGAAGCAAATGAGAAGGAAAGCTATGGCAGTTGTAAGTAGAGCTTGGTATCAAGCCCAGAAGCCTGGCTCCAAAGCCCATGCAAGCTCTAATGAGCAGGACTATCTGGCCCCAAAGGTTAGCTGAGGGAGAGCTGAGGTGCTATGGTGATATCCCATTGCATGAGCACCCTGTGCCATTTTATTTTTCAACCCTTGATCCGCAGAGTTTGTTTAAAGACAACTCCTCCACAGCAGTGACTGCTCCTCCATTTCCTAATCAACATGCTCTGTGTGGGGTAAAGTGCAGCGATGAGGAGGGGGTGGGTACATCAACTGAAAAAGGACCATCTTGGCAGGAGCTTGTCAGAATCAGCATAGAAGATTTTAGGAGCATTCTGGAGTCAGGGATAGATTCCAGGGTCAGTTCCTTTCCACATTCATTCTCATCTTTTCAACTGCCCTAAACTGATGGATTCTTTTCCCCTTTTGCATTCCTTCCACTTGGAAGAGCTTCAGAGTACCTGCTGAGCACGTAAGTGTTTTCCTCACACTCAGATTTTCCTGGGTTTTCCCTGCCTGACACAGGTGACAATTGGATCTGCCTATATGCATCTATTTGGACAATCATGTGACTGCACTACTGTGTGCTACACATTTGTGCTGCCACATAACACAAGGTGAGTGCCAAGTACAACATTAGCTTGCAAGCTGGGACTCTCTTGTAGTCCTCTGATGGGAGACCTCCATTACCCTTTGATGCATAGCAATGTGTAGACCAAACTTCTCTATCAGGGAAATATTTGGATATTATTCCTAATTGATATAACAGGTTCATGTATAAGACAGTAATTTTGCTTTGCTCTGCACAGAGTAGAGGCCCAAAAAAGAATTCTACCAAATTAAACTAGATATGTAGCTGAGGATGACTTTGAACTTCTGATTGTCCTGCCTTCACCTCCAGAATTCTGGGATTGCAGGCATGTACCATCATGCCCTACTTATGAAGCACTGGGGACTGAAGTAGGATTCCATCCATGCTAGGCCAGCATGCTACCAACTGAGCATTGTCTCCATCCCCATACATCTACCATGAAATGATGGCTTGAGAAACCACTGGTCTTTTGGTTTTCATCACTGGTGGCTGATATCATAAAACTCTACTGTTTGTGTTATATATAACCAGCTGGACAATTGTGGAAATTCTCCCCAAAATATGGCCAGAAGAACTAGCAAGTATCACAGATGAGCTATTGCCTCAGGCTGCCTGCTTAAGCCCTAAAGTCAACTTTTGATCACACAACTTAAATACTTTAGACTTAATTTCTAGGTGAAATCTAGGAGCCCTTTAATATCAGTGTGAGAGGATTTGGAAAATGTTTGAACAGGGATTAAGAGTCTTTTCTATGAGATAAAAAAGTGTATTCAAATCTCTGATTCCAGTCTTTTAGGGAATGTGAGTGGTGCTTGGTGAAGCCACACCTGATTTGTGTTCTGGTGCAGCTTCGTCGTCAGATATTTCAGGTGTGACTGAATTTACAGTTCACCATTTAGGGCCATGACCATCAGTCAACTCACTCTTGCCTTCCTTCTGTCTGAAGCAGAGAGGACACACACATGCTGAGTGTTGATGCATCTGATGGTGAAAGTGTTTCCAGCAGAAACAGCAGGGTCTGTACAGCCCCCTTTCCAGAGTCCAAATGCCATAGTGGAGAGCTTTCTAAATCCCAGGAGATAGTTCTACTCATCACTGCTACTTCCCTTGTGCATCTATGTAAACTGAAGGGGATACAGAAATGTCAGTGTAGATGGAGAGGTATTTGCTGGAGTGGTGGTTGTCAGGGAGAGAGGAAGGTGGAGGCAGGTCCTCCTGTCCTGTCCTGGAGGCTTCTCCTGATTGTCTGAAGGCAGAACTTGTCTTCTTTTTGCTTGCTAGCCAAGTGAACTCAGGCACAGCAATTAAACCTTCTGATTTACCTGTTCTGGGTAGAATTACTGCATGCCAAGGGCTGGTTGTAACAGGTCTAAGTGACAACCAATGTGAAATCTCAAAGCCAGTGCCTGGAACATTATATAAACAGCTCATTAGCAAACAGAGAAGAAAGCCTGAAAGAGAGGTTTATTGGACCCTCAGACTTGGGTCAGAAGGGAAATAAAGACCTTAATTTGGAAAGCAACTCAGAAAATCTAGAAAGCAAATTAGTCAAGAATACAGTTTTCAATCAGAGTAACCTTGGGCATATCTTCCAATGCCTCTGTGCTGAAAGAGGACCACCTAGTCCATTAGGTTCTGAGAGAGTTTGAGGATTATCATGTAAAACAACTGTAAGAGAGTAGAGCTTAGTAAATAATACACCAAAGGTAATTAATAGTATTAGACATATCCAGGATAACCTCACTTCATACTGATCCCACAGTACTACTGTTTAGGTATCAACTCATCCTGAGGGTGCATTACCAGCACCCATGTGTCTCAACAAGGCTATTAACTGTACTCCACAGTGGGTTGAAGGTACATTACAAGCATCTATGTGTCCCAACAAACCCTGTACCTGTATTCCACAGTGGGCTGAGGGCTATATTTACCAGTACCCATGTGTACAGTGAGACCCTTGTTTTTATTCCACAGTGGCTTGGTCAACTGTATTAGGATTAACTTTGAACAAACTTAGGCTAATCCTAAGCTTGATACTTAGAACTGTGATTCTGGAGGAATTAGGGAAACAAGGAGGGAGGGAAAGGATCTGGAGAGGTAAGAGAGTGGCTGATGGTTTCCCTTTTGTATATTTAGAAGCTGTGGGATAGCCAGACTCCCATCTGGAAATCTAGGAGTGCTGGCTTACAGAGGAAGAATGGATAACCAATGTGACACAGACAGAGAAAACAGAGTCCTGTCCCTCCATGGCCACTGGTGCTAGCTCTTTCCAGAAGTCTGGCTATTCTTCATCCATGTTCTCTGAGTGTCTTGATCCTTGCACTTACCCTGTCTTTCACATAAGCTGTCTTTAGTTGATGTCTCTAAGTTGCAGTTAGATGTGTTCAAACTATCTCGTAAACCCATCACAGGAGAGAGCAGAGTGGATTGAATATGTGGTATCCAGCAACTTCTGCTTGTAACATATATAGGAACTGACCTTCAGTCATATGGGTTGAACTGTACATCCTCACTAAAATTCACTGTGATATTAGTAACAGATGAAAATAGAAAACCAGGGCATGCCAAAGAAAGATAAACAGAAGTATATATTTTAAGTTTGTCAAGAGCTAGCTGATATGCAACTTCTTCATATTTTATTTAATGTCTGGTAGATCCAGCTAAATTTAGGGAAAAGTAGTCACACAATTAAAACTCAGAAGTTTCTTGAATCACATATACAAACATTGACTCTACTCCTTGGCATCACAATGGATTTCCTGACTGTCCTTTTCTGTGTATTTATTCTTTCAGCATTACTCTGTAGACATCTTTCTAACAATATTATCATTTTAGCCTGCTGTTCATGGTCCCCAAGAAAGGGAATCATTGGTTTGGTTTGTATCAGACATCATTTATGAGTCAATTAGTCATGACCAGCAAAGGCTAAGAGTCATGTTTAGTTCGGCAAGAATGAAGAACTCATTCTAGACCAGGTGAGTTTAGAGCTGGGGACAAAGATCAGTGGTAGAGCAAAGGAGGTCAGGACCAAGCCAGTGAGCCATGACAAGGGTGATAATGGCATGAAGGAACACTCCAGAAGATGACAGGAGAACAATAACAGCAACGAGAAGACATCACATAGGAGCCCTTCATGCCTTTAACTGTTTGGAGACTCTGCATGCAAATCTGAACTGACTCTATTCTTAGTAAATAAGAACCAGAAGTCGTTTGGATTGCCTGGTTCATTTTCTAAGGAAGCTTAATTTAAAGTTGTTAATTGTAGTTTACCTTGGATGGGAATATTTACCATGAAGGCTGAGGAGAGATAAGATTTTTTCCAGAGATAAGAATGTTGATTTATAGTACATCAACTGTTTATCTTCACTTTTGAAAAGTTAAAATTAGTCTAACACTAGCTTTCTGAATTATAATATTAAGCCTAACCCCCTCCAAACAAAATCAAGATGTGTGAGCTTATTCACAGGGAGTTAATAGTTATTCCAGGCAGGCAAATGGTCCAGACTACCTTGATTTTCCAGAAAAATTCACTAAAGAAGACACTGAGTTTAGAGAAGATGAATATTCTAAAACCTAGTGATGTTTACTCCCTCCATGGTAAGCAGATTTCAAAACATAAGAGCCTCCCACACTACTGTTAGCCAAACCCATAGCTACACATTATTTATAGCTACCAGACTGACTTGACTATAAACTTTAAAGGTGTTCAAAAAATAAGATGCCAAACATTTTGTAAAATGGATCCCAAACAGACAAGTATCCTTCCTGGAATTTTTCCTTGACTTTTCATCTAATAGGACACCTTTCTATATAGCCAAACCCTGGGCTACTTCCCCCTGTAGCAGGGATTTCAGCATGAGGGTCTCTTCTATCCACTCTCCCTGCCACTTCCAACAGCCTTCCACCTGCCCCACAACCAGCAGGCAAGTGGGGGTTGTAGAAATGTTTGACACTTAGTTTGTAATAGATATTTGACATTAATTGTGTTTTTAATGTATTCCATAAATTATTATTTTTAATTAGAAGTTTCTTGGGGGCATCCTTAAACTCTTTGCTGAGGTAACTATCTCAACTCTTTTGACAGCCTGTGATTTCATGAGGCCTACGACAGTTTGAATATAAAAATGTCTGTCTAAAGACTAAAAAATATTAAAGGCTTAGTTTCTGGCTTTTGAGAGGTGATTGGATCATAAAAGCTCTGACTTCATTAATGGATTAATCTACTGATCAGACCATTGCTGAATGGACTGTGAGAAGGCAGGGCCTGTTTATAGGAAGTAGGTCATTGGTGGTGTTTTCTGAATGTTAAATGTCTCTGGAGGCTCACCTGTTTGAACATTTGGTCCACTGCTGTGATGCTTGCTGCATGGGAAGGTGGTGAACCATTAGGAAATGGATCCTTGGCTGAAGAAGTGAGTTACTGGAGCAGGCCATGAGGCTCCAGCCTTGTTCTACTTCCTGTTCACTCCCTGCATCCTGAGGGTGAATGTAATGTGACCACCTAACTTCCCATGCCTGCCACCATAACTCCCCTGCCCTTGGCCATCTCTTCCCCACTGTGATGGGTTACATAGCTCTAGAAGTCCAAGACAAAATAAACCCTTTCTGTCTTTCAGTTGCTTTTGCTGGGTTGTTTTATGGTAGCAACAGAAAAAGAAACCAAGACACATCTTTGAATGGTACCTATCCCTGAACTTTTGTTATTTGTCCTGGAAGACGTGAGGTAAGCAGCCTCCTCTACCACCTGCCCTTACTGCCTCAACTCAGACTCCAAGTAGTGTTGCAAGGACTGATATCTCTGAAGTCACAGAAGAATATAAATTCTTCTTCTTTGAAGTAGTTTTCTTGTCTATTTTGTCATAGCTATAAAAATTGACTAACATGAAATCTCATCTGAGAGTCCAGTACAGCTCCTTCATTAGTGCCTATCTTGCATAGTCTGCATACTTCAATTTCTAAAGCAAAGATGATAAATAAAATGTCCTTAGAGAGATGTTATAATTATTGACGCAAAGGGAGCATGTAAACAGCATGTCTGACATAGTCAGGACCCAATAAATGCTACTAACACAAATACTAATTATTCATAACATGAATGTCAACAACAGAAAAAAAGATAGATGACAGCAAGCAATAGGCATCAACAATAAGATACGATTCCAAGTTTAGACAAGCCTGTTCACCAGGAGACTCAGTCAGGTAGGCAAGAGTCTGCATGTGGAATGTGCATGAACTGCTAATTGCTCAGGGAGATGTCTGAGGCCAAATGCTGAAGGCTAAGGAAGGGCTTTGCTGGGTGGAAGGGAGAAGAAAGAGCTTCCCAGGCTAAGAAAGCAGTGGGCACAAAGACATGGAGCCTGGGACAGGTCTGGTATCTTCAGTGGGAAGATACCACTGGGTCCTGGAGCTGTGGAAGCAAATTGTGATGCATAGTGATAAATAAAGGGGGGCACATTCTGCTGCCTCAGAGCCTGGGATGTCCTTTGGAAGTGGTTTTATTGTCCTGGAGCTATGGACGTTTTGCTGAGGGATTCTAAAGCTCTGTTTTAGATGGTCACATCTGGGTTTTAGAATGGCAACTGGGTACTTGTCACAGTGAGCCATATTCTCATGAGAGGCTATTAGAACAACGAAGGCTTGTTTCCCCTCCCCTCCCATCCCTTTTCCTCCCTTCCCTTTCTCTCCCCTCCCCTCCTCTCCCTTCTCCTTTTTCTTTCTTTCTTTCTTTTTCTTTCTTTCTCATGAAGCCAAGGCTACTATGTAGCCAAGGATGAGTTTGAACTCCTGATCTTCCTGCCTCTGCTTCATGTTGACACTACAGGTTTGCACTGCACTGTCATTTCTGGTTTTGTTTATGCAGTGCTGAGGATAGGACCCAGGGCCACATACCAACTGAACTCTGTTCCCAGTCCCCCTCCTTCATCTTTTGAAGGCCTTACTAGTCAGGGTACTTCTTGGGTGGGACCTTGACCTGGTGCCAGGAAAGAACCTGAAAAGTCTCTTACCCTGGCTATTTGGTCTGCCATTTGGAGACGTCCATCCAGCTCTCGTCTGATCTGGGCTGCCTGCTCATCTGGATTGTCCAGCTGCACAAAACACAAACGTAAAACAAGGAGACTCTCAGTTGGGGCCATAAAAGACAATAACTTTGTAACTTTTCATCTTATACCACCCTGTGCCCACCATGATCCATGAATTTATTTTATTTAAAAAATTTTATAACCAACAAATTCGGTCTGGGTGAAATTCCAAATAAATATTTGAAGGTAGAGCATGCTAAGCTGAATGTTTGAATGGCATTGTGCAAGATCTGTCAATCACTTGATTAGCTCTAAGGTGAGGGTCTGAGATAGTCTGTTGAGGCCCAGTGACAATGTACATTACACAATGAATATTGTTCCACAAGAAACTAGCATAACTCCCCAAAACACATGGCATGGCACAGACAGAGGGGTTCTTCTTTCCTGGTCCCTAGGAGATTAGTCATTGCACTTCTTAGTAACCACTAAGGCACCCCCAACCATTCTCTGGATGACTACTTCCAATTAGTAGCTCCTAGATCTAGGACCAAATCTTTTCCTGCCATTGCTTTTCATGAAAACAACTAGTATATAAAGATCAGAAAAGCCAAGTCCAGGGCAGTTCCCAATTTCTCTGGTTCCAATGTGCCCATCTTTAGAATGAAGGCTTTAGTCATGTAATCCTTGTTGCTCTCTATAAATCATGGGGGATCTTGGGAGACATTCCTATAAAGCAGGGTGTAGTTGGGGCTTCACTGCTGCAATTCTCTGCAACTGAGTCAACTTCTCTGTTGTATGAAGTCAGACACAGGTCACCTATGAATGAATGAGCACATGTGTTCTAATAAAATTGTACTTACAATAAGTGGTAAGCTATAGTAGCCAATTCCTTTTTTAGGAACTGAAGGTTTCTAAGCAAGTTTTACTTCTAAGCAAACCTAACATTAGGCTTCAGGATATATTTGGGCCTTTGTTCAGTAACTTATGTCACTCACAGAAAATCTTACTAGGAATCAGTGCCATTTAAATAGGATGGCTGTCATTCCTCTTTTTTGTACATATTAACTACCCGCTAACAAACCAACTCAGTATTTTAAGTTCCTTTCTTTTAAAACAGGCATGTGTGAGTGCAACCATATACAGGTGTGTGTGTGTGTGTGTGTGTGTGTGTGTGTGTGTGTGTGTGTGTGTGTGTGTGTGTGTGTGCATTGACATGTAGGTGTTTGTATGTGTTGATGTGTGCATGTGTATGTTCGAGTGTGTGGTGTAGGCCAGAAGCTAACTTCAGGTACTGTTCCTGAGGAGTAATCTATCCTGTATTATTGAGACAGGGTCTCTCATTATCCTGGAAATCACCAAGTAGGCTAGGCTGGCTGGAAAGGAGCTCTGGGTCCTCCTGTTTCTATCTCCTCTGTGCTGGGATTACATGAGTATGTTATTATGCCTGGAGTTTTACATGAACACTGGGGATTAAACTCAGATCTTTGTGCTTTGATGACAGCACTTTACTAATTGAACTCTCTTTCCAGGCTTTACAAGCAAACTTTATTCAAAAGATTTTGGCACAACCATCCTATGAAAATGTGCATTTTCTGGTTTGATTAAGTGACAATTCTTTGGAAGAATCATGACTATTAACTTTCTTTGGTATATTTTATAGAATCTATTAAAACATCTACTGGACTTTGTGTTGTGCATTTTATATATTTGTGCATGCACATGTGTGTAGTGGATGTGTATGTGTGCATGCATATATGTGGTGTGGTATACATGCACTTGTGTGCACATGTTTGTGGGGTCCAGAGGTAGACATCTTCCTAGGTTACTCTGTACCTTATATGTTGATAAAGGATCTCTTACTACACCAGTTGTCTACACCAACTGGCCAGTGAGCTTCATAGATGCCACTGTTTCCACACCACCTCACTAGATTATTGGCATAGGTGACTATACTAGGTTTTTTATGTGGGTGCTGGGATCTCAGGTCTCAGGCTCACACGGCAGGCACTTTCCTGTCACCTCCCCAGATCAGGACTTGGCAATGATTTGTCCACTCCACTTCTTGGGAGAGGAACTATTGCTTTGCTCATGATAACTGGACTGAGGCACGTGGCTATGTGTTCTGAGCCACCAACACCACAGTGGCTCTGCTGAACAGTTTTACTAGACATTCTGGAAGAAGCCATCAGAGAAGTGGGAAGCTATGATGCTGCAGTACAGGAAGCCCTGGAATAGTTGTGTAGAAGGAAAATGGGCAAAACGTTGGCCACTTGACTGCTTCTTACTAGATTTATACAGTTTTTATTTTTATTATGCCTCCCATGGTTACCTACTCAAAATCTTGTTCTAAATGAACACAGAGTTACAGCACAATCAACAATCCCCCCCATATCTGCTTCTGATTGGTACCACAGTTGGCAGGTCCCCAACCTAATCTCTATTTCTGATTGGCACACATGGGAATCAGTGTCCTCAACTGCCTTTAAGTTCCATTGAGTGGCTTTTATGGTTTGTCTCTGAACATGTTCATTTCTGATCCAGGTGCAGCATCTACTTAGACCACTCAGTAATGTCTTGTTCCAAATACACTTGCAAATGAAATACCCAGTTGCTCCCTGCCAAGCAGCAAAGGGAACTGTTTAGACTGAAAATTGAAAATTCTGCTGGAAAAGCAGGTGCTCACAGAGGTGACACTACAGCACCAATAGTTGCCTGACATTGAGCTTCACAAGGGCACTGGTGTTCTCCAACCAGTCTTGTGGAACCAAGTGGCAGAGAAGAGGATGAGCAGGCAAGGTCCACCCTGAGCTTCATTCATTCACACATTTACACTCTCATTCATGAAAATTTTAATATATTAATACAATAACATGTAACAGGGGTGGGAGGAAGAGATGGCTCAGTGGTTAAGAGTGATTGCTGCTCTTCTAGAGCACCTGGGTTAGTTCCCAGCATCTTTATTAGGAGGCTTGTAAATGCCTGTAACTCCAGCTCCAGGGGATCTTCCCAACTGGCCTCTGAAGATACCCTCAGACAAGACATGAACTCACACAGTTACACACGCATATAGACAAATGAAAATAAGTTTCTGAAAGAGAAGAATATGTAAGGGAACAAGTCAGAGTGGGTCTCTAGTCCCTGGAGCTCAAATGTGGCAAGAACTGGTCCAGCTAAGTAAAGTCAGCATTTACTGATGCCTGTTCAAGTCCCAGGACCCTCCCACCTGTTTCGTGCCTTCCCAAAGATCCCGAGAAACAAATGCTGATAGGCACTACACAGAAGGAATTCTGAGTTCAGAAGTTCTCTCAAAACTAATAATTAGCTTCACCCAAACCCGAAGAAATCGTTCTTGCTGCCTTTGACTTTGTTGTTGTTTTTTTTTTTTTTTCATACAAAATAGTTTCATAGCAGACAACCACTCTGCGTGGCCATTTGAGAAGTTCTGCACTTCTTAAAAGGAGCACCACACTTTAAGAGGTAGTACATTAGTCCTCGCTCTACAGCAGAGGAAACTGAGCCTCTGGAAGGTAGAAGGACAGGCTGGCACAGGGTACTGGGCACCTCAGTTTTTCTTGCTTACACATGAACACATGCTCAGCAATATGTTGGCTTCTTTCCTGTCTCCTGTTTTCTGTGATACTGGAGAGAAAATCCCAGGCCTTGCACATGCCCTCCCACTCAGTCAGCTTTTCATCCCCTGCTGGTCTCATTTGAGTTTTTAAAAATATTTATTTATTTATTTTTAAATTTCATTTGCATTCTAACCCAAGTCCTCCTCCTCTCTAGCCTCCCTCCCAGCACCCCCATCTACTCCTCCCAACAGGTAAGGGCTCCCAAGGGGAGTTGATACAGTTTGGCACATTAAGTGAGGATAGGACCAAGTCTCCCTTCCCGCTGCCTGCCTCCTCCCTTCCCCCCACCCCGCAGTAAGGCTGAGCATGGCATCCTCTCATAGGGAATAGGCTCTAACAACGTAGCTCAGGCACCAGGGATCGGTCCGGTCCTACTGCCAGGTGCCCCTCAGGTAGTCCAAGCTATACAACTATTTCCCACCTACTGAGGGTCTAGTTTGGTCCCCTGGAGGCTCCACAGCTGTCAGTCTAGAGTTCATGAGTCTCCAAGAGTTTGGTTCAGCTGTCTCTGTAGATTTCTCCACCATTATTTTGATCTCCCTTGCTCATGTATTCCCTCCTCCCTCTCTTTGACTGGATTCCCAGAGTTTGGGAACCAAATGCTGGTCTCCTTAAATGCTTGCTGCTGGTAATTAACATATCCTGGCACACCCACCTTGTACCTTGTAACACAGGTCCACTCAGCTCGCACAGATATCCTTGGAAGCTGAGAAATGCTTGCCCATGTTTCTTATCATGATTGACAGAATTATTCTGGGGAGGCTATGGCCTTAGATTAA
This sequence comes from Cricetulus griseus, assembly GCF_003668045.3. Taxonomy (NCBI): domain Eukaryota; kingdom Metazoa; phylum Chordata; class Mammalia; order Rodentia; family Cricetidae; genus Cricetulus; species Cricetulus griseus. Next base: position 170,655,754 of record NW_023276807.1, read on the forward strand.
CAGCAATGGATATATATAGTTCTGCCCTTAGTAGCCATGTGATCTTGGTCAACTTATATACCCTCTCTATCTTAGGGGTCTCATCACCTGAGTATTCAAGGTAACCCTCCCTAAGGCTGCTGAGTGATTAATAACAGGTAGAAAGTCTTTGGCAGGCAGCAACCTTCAGAAAATGGTGGCTGAGGCCATCTGTGCTGCCCTTAGAGAGGTCGGTGCTGGCTGCGTTTCAGAAAAGAGCCACCATGGGGCGGCAAAGGGTCAGACAAAAGGCACCAGATGAGACAGTGTGCCTCCCTGCTGTGAATGTGGGGGTCTCAGTCTATCTGTGGGTACCATCCTGATGAGACACTCCCACCACTGACAGATTCTCTAGCTTCTCAGTGTCTCATGCTTTCTCTGGGGTCCAGTCCCTTTACTCTGCTGGATGCTAATTAGTGGCAGTGACCCGAAAGTGGACCCTGCTGCCCAGACATCTAATGATCTAAAGAGCAGATTAAAAAGACAAATGTAAATGAAGTTCCCCCAAAATAGCCTGGCATGATCAAGAAGGCTATCCTTAACTGCCGCATGAAATCCAAAAATATAAGGAGAAATCAAATAATTACCTTTTCAAGTACTAAGAAGGGAAAGCCAGAGAGTGTGAGCTTCCATGGAAACGGGGTTCTGTTTACTGTGCTGGTCTTTTCCACTGAGGAAGAGAAAGATCTGCTGCAGAACTGAGCCAAGGGCAAACCTTTCATATCGACAGCTCATTAGGGTTCAAAATGTACATGAGCATGAAAGCTCTTTACCTAATTAGACAAATCATCCACCTACTAGTAGAGGTCAAGCAAGCTTCTGTTTTAACTCATCCCTCAGGCAAAAGCAACTACTTCTTTAGGCTCTGCTTTCAAAGCGATGAAGACTTGAGCTCAAAACTGTGTCATTGTGCATAGGAGTGCCTAAGCTATGGGTTCAAGCTGCCTGAGCCCTGTGACTCTGTCTGCATCATGAGGGGTACCTCATCAGGAGGTGAGAGCATCAGTCAATGGAAGTGGACTCAGAGTAGCATTGTGTGGAGCCATTTGGACACAGACTGGAGATCTAATAGATGGAAGCTATACCCTTCCATCTCCACCACTCCTTCATTGTGTGACCAATGATGGTACCCTGATATAATACAGAAATTCCAGTACCCAGCCTTTGTTTCCTCATCTGCAAAGTGGACGTCTCCAAAAGGATGGAAACAACATACTATATTGGGCAAAGGAGGCAAGACTGACTTGGGTTCAAAATTGGGTTTTGCAGTTCTGTTACTGAAAGGGATTTGATAGACCTCTGAACTTTCTAAGCCTTGATGTTCTTAGTTGTGGCATGGGGAGTACAGTGCCTTTCTCAACATGGTAGGATGATTAAGTTAGATATCATGTACCCCACGCTATAACCTGCCATTCGGTAGTAGTTCTCACAGCTGAGTTTCTAGGGTTATCCTAATTTAGAGTGGGCACTCACTGGATGTTAGCTCCTTAATTGTTGGACCTTAGGCCAAAGTCACATCTTCTCTCTTCAACTCCCTTCATCTGAGGAAATCTCTATGCCCCTATGTCCTAGGATTCTCTGAAGAGCCTTTATTGGCATTTCTCAGGGTTCTGTCCTGGGAACCATTGGTCTGCAGGTTCTCCAGCTCTCTTGGGATAAGGGAGGCCACAGTCACATAAAGTCTGGAAATTCCAATGCTTTACTGCCTCCCTGGAGCCAACTGTGTGTCAACACATTTGAAGTCCCTAGAGGCACATTTTGGGATATGCTTTCTTAGGCAAATCTGTGTGCTTCACTTTTCTCATGTCTGTGGATGAAACTTTTAAAGAAGTTGAGAGAAGGGGAAGCAATTTTGCTATTCAGATCCATCTGTATCTTTTTAAAAAGATTTAATTTTTATGTGTGTGTTTGTGAGAGAAAGAGACAGAGACAGACAGACAGACAGAGAGAGAGAGAGAGAGAGAGAGAGAGAGACAGAGACAGAGACAGAGACAGAGACAGAGACAGAGAGACAGAGAGAGACAGAGAGGGAGAAAAAGACACACACACACACACAGAGGCAGATAGAAAGAGACAGGGAGGCAGAGAGAGAATGCCACATATGTTCAGGTGCTTGCAGCTGAAAAGGGTATCAGATGTCCTGGAACCAGAATTGTGAGATACCCAGTGTGGGTATTGGGAACCAACCCAGATCCTCTGCAAGAGCAGTAAAAGCTTAAATACTGTAGCCATTTCTTCAGATCTCATGTACCAAGATACCTTGGCTAGGAACTTCCTCTGTGGCCCGAGGGGCCCCTGGAAAACCACCTTGGATATTTTCCCTATGGGGGACATTCTTGGCTACAGGTTCTTTGGGCATGCTTGGGCATTCACAGGTGACAGTGCTAAGAAGCAGTCCTGTGCTGACTCTTCCCAAATCATCCTGCCAAGAGGCAGGCATCAGTCAAGCAAGGGATGATGTGATTCCAATGAGCAGGAAATGTAAAGGGAAAAGGCAGGGGACTCCATGAATTCTATGAATAACTGCTGTGCTTGTGAAACACTTGCATGGGTTTCATCCTCAGACCAAAGTGAGGCAACTTTAGCTTCAGGAAAGAAAGGAAAATGACATAGAGCTGAGACTAGAAAGATCTTTGGTATTTCATTCTATTTTTTGAGATAAGGTCTCTCTTATGTATCCTCTGTCTGGCTTCATATTCACTATAATGCCGAGGATGACCTTGAATGTCTGCCCCTCCTGCCTGTACAAGCATGCCCAGTTTATGTGCTGCTAAGGGGTGGAAGCAGGCTTTTGTATATGCTAGGCAAGCATTCCATCATCTGAGCTATGTCCCTAGCATTAGAGCTGAAATAGAGATCTCAAGCTGTATGTGTGGTTACTCGTGAGCTGGGGTAGCTTCACTAGGTACCATGTTCTACTCTTCTGGGGCCTCCACTGAGAAGAACTGATCTCCCCTTACTTTGGCATACTCTGTCTTTGCACATAGTGTCCACATGCTAGAAGCAGCTAGAAGCAGTCTTCCATGATTGATTAACCTCATCCCTCATTCTTTAGCTTTATAGCAAACAGGTCTCTGATCTCTCCAGACTTGGATTTTTCTTTAAGCAACACACATCTCTCCGTGCCTAATACTTATCACACTGTGATTTTCCTCACATTCGTGGGATCATTTGAGGCTTGTCTACTGTTTTAAGCTCATGAGAACGGGGGCTCTTGTGTTCTGTTCATTTGTGCACCCTGCCTTCACTAGGCAGAAAATAGACTGGCCGCTCAGTCCCTGAAGAGTGGAGAGAACCTCTGACCTGTCAACCACAGGTCTGAGTTAATTAACTGTTTCCTCATCAGGGCAAGTATCTTGCCCATAGTCACACATAAGCACAAAGGAATTTGTAGGCACAGTTCATCTGCAAACTTCTTGTTTGTCATGTCTTACTGCTCAATGGCTATGTTCCAGAAAGTGCTATCCTTTGCAGGAACGAGTTGAAGATTGCACTTTGATGGCCTAAAATGTAACCCTTGTTCCCATAGCACATCCTTAATGCTGGGCTTTAAGAGATGGATGCAGAGCTTTGGTGAGCAGCTGGGGTGCAGTGGCCTGCTGGCCAGTGTAGCTCAATTTGCTCACTTCGTTCCCTTTCTACTTCACAGCATGGCTGCTGGGTTCCCAGGGCTAGTGTCTGAGAATGAGATTGCAGAGCCCTCCTTTCCATGTTTTTCATCCTCCTTCAGAGACAAGCTGCCCACAGGCCTGCTGCCTCACTGATGCCCTGCATGCTGGGAAGTTACAGCTGTGACCAGGCTCTGAACCAGGAGATGCTCTGCCCCAGCTCCTGGCTCAAGAACACAGTGAGGTTTGAACAGTAGCTGTACTGTAACATTCACTCCCTGGATGTCCTTCTAATTCCTTTCTGCCCATCCATGTTGGTCTCTTTTGATGCTGAGGCTGGAGAATATGGTCAGTTAGTGTCCCTACTCTACCGTCCAGGTTCATATCCTCCAATTTCCTCTTCAGTTCAATGACTTTGGGAAAGTGTTTGGGCCTCTCTAATTTTTAGCTTTTAAGTTTTTCAATTTCTTTAAATCTAAAATAGGGATAAAGATGATAATAGCCACTTCAGGACCATCCAAGGTTAAATGAGATGACAAATATAAAGAAAAGGGCATAGTGCTTGAAAAACAACCACCTTCTCTGAATCTAAACAGCCAGGACTTGGCATAGCATTCCACATACATTCTCTCTTACAAAGCTTCTTATCCGAGGTGGGCTAGGAAATGGCTCAGTGGGCAAGAGCACTTGATATCAAAACTTATAGATCTGATGTCAAATATCCAGTGTAAAGAGTTTGGCATGGTTGTACATGCCTATAGTCCCAGCACTGGGTGGCAGGGCAAAGTGGAGTCTGGCAGCTTGCTGACCAGGCAGACTTCCTGAAATGGCAGTGACACTGTCTATATAGAATAAGGTAGAAAGTGACTGAGGTAGATAACTAGCATTCTCCTCTGGCCTTCATAATCACATACATGCAAAACATGCACACATGCCAAGCACACACAACATTCTCATCCTAACAATATTTAATGCAGTAGATCAGGATTTTTGCCTTTTAGGAAGTTATTTGTAGACCACTAGATACTTTACCTATAGTTCCAGAGAACACTGGGAACTACCCTTAGAAAGAACAACACAGAGTTCAAACCACAACCTGAGGTGGTATACTGCCTTCTGCCTGCTGCCTTCCCAGTACACTGAAGCCCTGTGTGACCAGGGACAGAACACTTGACCTCTCTGAGCTTCTGTGTCTGCAGCTCCAAAGTAATGAGGTCTGGGAGCAGTACCTGGATGGTAGAGATAACTGCCTCCATATAGTAGGGCTGCCCACTTCCACACAGTGTGGCTGCCCACTTTGGGTACACATTTCTTAACTGTTATAACTGGAGGAGAATCTAGACTCCTAGACAAGTATGTGCAGACCTCTGTTACACTGTTGTTCTTTTTTTTTTAAAACAGGTTATTTATTTACATATTTGTATTTTATGTACATTAGTGTTTTGCCTGCATGTATGTCTGTGTGAGGGTGTTTGATCCCCTGGAACAGGAGTTATGGACAGTCGTGAACTGCCTTGTGGATGCTGGGAATTGAACCCAGGTCCTCTGGAAGACCAGTGTTCGTAACTGCCGAACCATCTCTCCAGCCCTCCAGTGTTATTCTTAAGGAAATTTTAGAGCTAGATGTTTCCTGAACATTTTCTTCAGTTTCATAAAATTTACCCAAGAAGACCCTCCAGGCAGGAGAGTTAAGATCACACCACTCACATCTTTCTTTACCACTTCCTTTTTTATTTAAATTTTCTTTTCTTTTTCTTTTTTTATTACTTTGGTTGATTCTTTGTGGATTTTGAATCACATACTCTGATCCCACTTATCTCCCTGTCCCCATACATCTCTCTCTCTTCTTGCCACCTCTCCCTAAAACAAAACCAAATTTGAAAGAAAAATAAAAAACTAAACAAAGAACCAAAATGTAAATAAAAATAAAACCAAAACAACAACAACAACAAAGAATCTTGTCCTGGAAGCTGTAGTGTGGCCCAGTGATTTGCAGTTTACCCTTTCGTCTATACATCTTTGCTAGAAAGTGTTCATTGCTTTGAGTCACTGGTCTGGCTCCAGGCCTCTGGTTTCTACTACACTACCAGTAATGTGCTCTCCTTGGGGCTCCTCTTCGATATTCTGTTGTTGTCCTATGTCATGGAGATCCTACCATTTGGGATTTGTAGGTCCATCCCCTTCACATGCTCCAACAGTTCATAGATTCAGTGGATATCTATGGTGGGCCAACTCATAGCCCTGGTTCTGGGCTGGGTGGTAGCTGGTTTGCTCAACTCGCTTGTTTTCCATTATCATCACTACCCAGATGAGCTTTCCAGCATTGCCTCGGCCAGCCATTCCATGCAGCCAATGAGGACCAGTTCTCCTGCTCCTGGGCCCTTAGATCTGGGTCCCCCTCACTCATGTTGCCAAGGCCAGCTCTACTGCTTCTCCTGTGCAACCTTGACAACAGGGTTAGCTCTAGTGTGCTGCCCAAATGGGAAGCAGAGGCTGCTTTCTCATGCACTGCAACTGGTGAGGGTCAGGGCTAGCTCTCCTACTTTTTGTCCTCAGGGCCAGCTCTCTCACCTGCTGCAGGTGCTAATGGGTGAAGGGAGCATCTTTCCCTCACCCATGCCACCACATGGCAGACAAGGGGGGTCTAGGTCAACTCCCCTGCTCTCTTGCTCTCAGGGATGGCTCAACCTATGTCCTCAACCACATGGTCTGCTCGAGTGTGCTTCCTGCCCTGGTGAGGAACACACCTATGGTGAGGGGTTGGGTCATCTTTCTTGAGTTTGAGCTCTCCCATGAAGGGTAGGGCCAGGTCTTCTGCTGCAATTTCCAGCAAGGAGCAGGACCAACTATCCCAGGGCCAGTGATGGGCAGGGCTGGCCCAGCACAGCATGGTTCCAATGATCCCCATGCTAACACCAGCCTTGAACAGCACTAAAGACCCCAGCTGCAACAGGACCATGGACCCAGGCATGGCCTTTGGCAGAAGCTTGGGCCCAGATGCCACCATGACACTGGTGGCAGCACAGGCCCCTCAGATCAACACAGCCATATTAGCACAGTCCAGAAGAAGCATGGCTCCCAGACATCATCACGATCCCAGGTGTCTGGCCAGACACCACCCTGCCTTGGAACAATTTTTCTGTGCACTGTGAATATGTATTAACTCTCATTGGTTAATAAAAAGCTAACTAGACAATAGCTAGGCAGGTAGAAGTTAGGCAGGACTTGGGGACAAAAAGAGACCACAGGGAAGAAGAGGGCAGAGTCACAGGAGTTGCCAGGAGATTCAGAGAGAAGCAAGATGAATATACTGTGCTGAAAAAAGGTATGGCCACATGGCAGAGTGTAAATGAGAATTATGGAATAATCTAAGTTGTAAGAACTAGTTGAGAAGAAGCCTAAGCTAGTGGCCGGGCATTTATAATTAATATTAAGTCTCTGTGTGTTTATTTGGGAACTAGCTGGTGGGACAGAGCTGACTGGCAGGATGAGAAACTCTGCCTACACCAACACCCAGACCCCAGCCTCCACAGAGTCATAATCCAGGCAGGGTCCTAGGCAGCAGCATGTGCTGGGAACTCTCCACAGCTCCAGGTAGCAGCACAGACTACCCATATCAGCATGGCCCCATGTGTGGCATGATTATTGTACACTGACAGGGTCCAAGGTAGCTGACCAGACTCTGGGCCTCCACATGGCCCTCAGTGATAACAGTAGCCCTGGATATCAAATCAGACCCTGGTTGCTGTATGGTCACAGACCCAGACATGGCCCTCTGCAACAGCCCTGGCTCGGACAATACCATGGCCCTAGGTGACAGCACAGGCCACTCAGATCAGGATGTCCTTGGTGGCAGCATGGCCCCAAGACACCCTCATAGCACAGGTTACAACCCAGATCCCAGGCATCTATGTGGCCTTTGGTGGCAACATGGGCCATGAACATCAATACAGACCCTGGATGTGGTAGGACCACAGGCCCAGTCATGGTCCTAGATAGCAGCCTGGTCCCAGGTGTTATCATGGTCCCAAGTGGCAGTACAGGCCATCTGAATTGGCATGGCTCCCACAGCAACATAGCCCTTGGATAACAACATGGCCCCAGGTGGAAGCCTAGACAACTGGCATCAGCATGGTCTTTGATGGTCATAGGAGTCACAGATATCAGCACAGACCCTGGATGCAGCAGGATCATGGACCCTTGGCTGTAGCCCTAGTCTAGATAATACCATGACCCCAGCTGACAGCACTGACCACCCAAATAGGCCTAGTACTGGTAGTTGTACAACCCTTGGACATCAACGTGGTCACAGGTTGTGGCCCAGACCCTGGGCATCCATGTGGGCCCTGGAAGTAACATGGGCCAGGTACATCAACACAGACCTTGGCTACAGCAGGACCACAGACCCAGACATGGTCCTTGGCAGCAGCCCAGGTTGTCACCATGGTCCCTGGTAGCCATGCAGGCCACCCAGATTTGTGTGTCCCCTGAGGCAGCATAGCCCTTGAACACAAATGTGGACCTACCACAGGCCCCTGCACAGCCCTCAGTGATGACAGGAGCCACATACATCAACATAAGCCCTCTCAGCTGCTCAGGGTCCTGGATCAAGAGCTGGTCCTTGGTTAAAACCCAGGCCCAGGCATCTCCCTGCACTTGCGTGGGCAGCTGGCCATTAATGTTAGCCTGTTCCTCACCACCCTCACTTCTCTGGATCTCTCTTTCTTCCCAGTCCACAAACCATTCTCCCTTTCCCTCTTTTCCACCTCCCTACCCTGTACTCTCTCTCCACAAGGTGCCCAACTGCCCAATGCCAGGAATGGCGGAACACAATATGGAGCCAAAATAGACTGATAAAGGGCAGTTTATTAATAAATTATACTCAGGCACGTCTGCTAGCCAGGCGACAGGGAGTCCGCTTAGCCAGGTGGCGAGGAGAGGAGGATTGCACGTGTGTGCCCCTCATCTTAAACCTTTCCCACATCACTCTGTCCATGCCCAAGTGGGCATGGCTAGCGTTACCCGTGACCATGCCCAAGCTGGAGTGGTCAGCGGTACCTCTAATCATGCTTTCTCCCTACAATTCCCATTTTAGTCTAAGAGGATTAAAACTTAACAGTGTAAATTATCTGTAATTAACAATCATAAAGGTGAATTACAAGAAGATACAATAATCTGCTTATATCACATCCTAACTATGTCTATTCCAACTAAACCCTAAAGTCATCTGAAAGAGATGTCCAAGCCTGAACACCTCCTTCCAATCCCAACCTTAAACAATAGGAAACTAGCCCTAAGTAGGAGTACATTATCCCAGTGACAACAGAGGGGAAGGGGGGCATAGTATTCTCCAAGTTACTTCCTGCTGAAATGGGATGGTGTTAGCCTCATGAGGTACTGTAGGAAGAAAATGTTAGTATAGTGAAAGTCTTGAATGGATCATATCCAGTCTGTGTTTGGTGGGAAATGCTTGATTGGAGGTCTAGGTTGAAGTCCTTGTCTTGATTGAAATTCTTGTGTTGATTGGAGTCAGTACCCGAAGCTCTGGCTGGAGTGTCAGTTCAAAAAAATCAAGTTGGATCCAGTGGACCATAGTAAGACCCAGGTCAAGGAGACCCTGTCTCAAAAATACTACCACCACCATGGGCTGCCCCCACTGACCCCTACCACCACCCTAGGCTGCCCCCACCATCTTCTACCACCATTCTATACTATGCCCCACTGCCTCTACCACCACACCTCACTGCCCCACACTTCTTCCCAAAATAAATTCACCAAACACTTGTTTTGTTAGGGTGTGCTGAAAGCTGAGTAAGCAAGGAAATCCCGTTTTTGGATTCTTAAAGAAACAAATAAGGATAATTTTTCAAGAAAAGAAAACTTGTTTTTGAGACAATGTCTCACTGTAGAAGCCATGGCTGACTGGAACTTGCTATGCAGACCAGGCTGGCCTCAAACTCGCAGAGATTTGTCTCTGCATCCTGAGTACAGGGATTACAGCTGTGTGCCATGATGCCTGGCAGGAGAGATTGTGTAAATGCAAATTATTGTTTTCATTTTTGTTATGCTTTCTGCATGTATGTGTGTGTCTGTTGGGAACTCATACGTAGTAAGTACATGTTCTATCATTGTTTTACACACCAGCCCAGTAATTAATTTTTCAATATACTTTCTAAACTTTTTATTTTTGAGATTATAATATAATTACATCATGTCTCCCTTTCATTCCTTCCTTTAAAGCACCACCCCCATTTACTTTCCCCCTTGCCCTCCTTCAAATTCATGGCCTCTTTTTCTTTAACTGTTGTTATACTCTCTCTCTCTCTCTCTGTCCCTCTCTGTCTCTGTCTCTGTCTCTCTCTCTGTCTCTCTGTCTCTGTCTCTGTCTCTCTCTCTGTCCCTCTCTCACTCTTAACTATATAAATATAATCTGTTCAGTCTGTATAATGTTACTTATATGTACATTTTCAGGGCTGATCATTTAGTATGGATAACCAATTGGTGTGCTCTTCACTGGGGAAGATTATTTCTTCTCCTCTCAGCATTCCTTGTTTGCCTATAGTTCTTTTTCTAGGGTTGAACCGTGTGAGCTTTTCCACATGGGTGTTAACATGCCTATTGGTGTCATTCTTGTTCAGGTCATATTTAGGCAGTCATGGATGAGACTTCACAGATGTAGCTTCTGATGTTTCTATGGTCTTTTTTTTAAAGATTTATTTATTGATTATGTATACAGTGTTCTGCCTGCATGTCAGAAGAGATTACCAGCTCTCATTACAGATGATTGTGAACTACCATGTGGTTGTTGGGAACTCAACTCAGGTCCTTTGGAAGAGCAGCCAGTGCTCTTAACCTCTGAGCCATCTCTCCAGCCCTGATTCTGATATTTCTAGAAGACACAATTGTAGAGCAAACTCTCAGATCCTCTGGATTTTAAATTTTTTCACAATGATCCCTAAATCTTAGGTGCAGGGACTGGGTGCCACAACTTTAATTAATCCGTTACTTAACTTTTTGGTGCTGAGGGTCAAACCAGCACATGCCAGGCAGGTCCTCCACCACCAAGCCATAGCCTCTGCTGCAAACTGAGCTATCACTAACTTCAGAATTGCTATTAAAAACAATGCACACCTTTTTCCTGGGGAGTTTCATAAGAATATTATAGGAATCAAAAAATACTTGCACTGAGTAGTGTGATATTTTCACTAGCATCAAGTTTTGATATAAAACAATTTATAAATGACAAAAATAATGTATTCAACTGCAAGTCAAGAAAAATCCAATGATGTATAAAATACCTGCAATGAAATGGATTGCATTTGCTAGATCTGCCTGCTCTTTGAGCAGAAGTACATTGCATCCCAGGTGTTGATTATTCAGCTACTCACATGGTCAGAATGAAGTTGAATCTCTCAGTTGCTACAAGTACGGTTTTATCAAATGTATATGTACACAAGGTGAGTGCACGTCTCTGTGTATGAAAGGTCACAAGCAGTAGCAAACACACAAGTCTATAAATCATAGACCTGGCCATGCCCATGAAAACTGGAGTGAGATGGTATCTGGTAGATGAGAACTGTCCCATGCATGGCTGTTTCCTTTGCACTCAAATACAAAGTCACAAATACAAAGCATGTAAGCCCATTCTCAGGCTGATCACTACATAAGTGTCTGCTAGAAACCGGATCCATTCACAAGTCTATGCATATATGCAGTTATCCCGTTCTTGCTTGCCCTGGGTGTGTCACTGTGGTGCAAAGTCAAATACGGAACATAAGTATGGATTTCACCTTGGTTAAAGCCAACAAGTTTTGATACCAATAAGCTCCTGCTATCAAATTTACATGTAAGCAGAACAGATAGACCTCTTAGGGATTCTTCTAAAAGTAGCTGGGTAGGGGCAGGAGATGTGTCTCCACTGATAAAGCACTTGTCTTCAAAAGCATAAGGGACCTCAATCCAATCTTCAGATCCCACTTTAAAAAAAGCTAAATAATGGTGGCATGTGCTTGGAACCTAAAAGCTGGAAGGCAGAGACAGGAAGATCCCTGGGATTTGCTGCTCAACCAGATTAGAGTAATTGGTGAGCTCCAGGCTATGACAGATGCTGTCCCAAAGGAGGTAGGCATTGTTTTTGAGGAAAGTTGTCCTCTGGCCTCCACACTCACACATGTATACACATGTACCTTCACATACATAAACATGAATATACATTTAAAAATGTATCTGGGTAAATGAAGAGGAGGAAATATGAAAGAACAAGGTTCCAAACACTGTTCTTCTAGATGTTAGAGGAAGAATGACTAAAAACTCCCAAATGGATTATGAGCATTTTTTACATGAGAATGTAGTGACATCATCAAAATCACAAGAAACACATTTATTTTGACACAGATGACAGTTCTTGTTTCTGGGAATAAGTCAACATCTAACTCTCACCATATTCAACAAGTTGGAAGATTTCATATTTTCAATGAAGCTGAGGTCAATAACCCCATGTCAGTCATAAGCAACAGTAATCAGAGCTGCACTGAAAACATACCTAAACACCAAGAGAGTGAAGTTCAGCAAATGAGCTAATGGGCAGCAGGTAGTTTACTTCTCTGGGATTTCAACCCGGACACTTGGTAGTTTGCCATAGAGGCTCATTTCCTGTTCCCTCCACCTGTCCACTTACGCTTACAGAGCATTCTCAAACACAACCACTCAAGCAGCACCCCCATTTTATGCCTTGATTATGTCAGCATGTGGCATCTAGGTTCAGGAAAACAAAGACAAAGAGATTCCATAACTGTTTTGACATAGAACCATCATGTGATCTTGGCCTTACTGCAAAGGAAGCTAGACAATGTAAGGAAATGTGTGAATTATTTCATTAAATTAAGGTCTCTGTCACAAGGAAGCTACTTTGTTGTTAAAGTAATCACTAGTTAAAGTATCTTAAGATAGATTTTATCTTGAGTATCAGAGATTCCAGATCCTCTACTTTAGCTGGCCTGGGCATACTGTTTCATGACAATTCAAAGGAACTGAAGTAAACAAGGTATAACATAAGTAAACTTGCATTGTGAATGGCAAGTAGGACCTAGGCTTAGTGAAGGGAAACCAAAGATAGTCGTAGTCTCTGCTGAAAGAGAGAGAGACAGAGAGAGAGAGAGAGAGAGAGAGAGAGAGAGAGAGAGAGAGAGAGAGAGAGACCTGTGACAAGCAGTAGTTTGAACAGTGTAAATTAAAACAGTATTGACTGAACTGCATACACCTGGCACTGTGGCAGTTCAAATAAAGAGGGCCCTAGGGTTTTGCAATCTTATTTATTCCTAATGGATCTGTAAGTGTCCAGGCTGAGGCACACTTGAGTGATTGACCACCAGTACAAAAGACGGCTTCACATCCCTTGACATCTCATGTGTAATGCAGACCCCAGACTATTTCTGTATGGAAGCAGCTCTAGGACTAGACAGTTCATTTGTCAATTCTTCACATCTCTAAAATGTCCCGAGTGGAATTTTCTTAGTTAAAAGAATGCTTTTTAAAACTCTTTTAGAGACAAATTTTTGCAGTAATTGTAGCAAATTCTTTCCCTCTCTTCCCCAAAGTACTGTAGTGTCTGGAAAAGAACAAATGAGTATCCATGGGCCCCATTAACTATCATTATAAAAAAGATTTCACCTGCAAAATGAAAGCAAATTCGTTGGCTGTGACTTTGTTTATAAAGCTATTCCAAACATATATGTCAGTCAACACCCTGGATTGATTTTTCAGAATAATGCCTTGCAGCAAGGTCCTTGTCAAGAAAGTGGAGAGGAAACATGCTATTGGGAAAGACTTTTAGTGTGAAGCAAAGCCCAAGCCCAAGTGATTTTCATGTATGCAGCTCAGCACCCACCCAAGATACACTAGAGGCTCAGTCTATATTTGCTGGGTAGCCTCAGTATAACAAGGAGCTCTCACAACTCTAAACTGGTTCATGTACTTTTATTTAATTGAAAAATTACCCTCTGGGTTTCTCCCTTTCTTGTTGTTTTTGTCTTTCTGTCTCTTGTGTGTTTGTATGTATGTGTATGTGTTCACATGTGAATGCATGTGTGTGTGTGTGTGTGTGTGTGTGTGTGTGTGTGTGTGTGTGTGTGTCCCCACTGGCCAGAGGTCAATGTTAGTTGTCTTCTCCTACCACTCCCCATCTTCTCTTTTGTTTTTATTTTTTTCAAGACAAGGTCTCTTTTGTGTAGTCCTGGCTGTCCTGGAACTAGCTCTGTAGATCAGGCTAGCCTTTAACTCTCAGAGATCCACCTGCATCTGCCTCCTGAGTGCTGGGATTAGAGGTGTGCACTACCACAGCCTGGCTCCATCTTACCTTTTGCGACAGGGTCTCCAACTGAACCTGAAGTTCATCAACTGGAAAAGATTAACTGGCCAGCAAGCCCCTGTCTCTACCTTCTATGAGTAGGGGTTCTCCTGTCTCTACCTTCTATGAGTAGGAATGCAGGCATGTGCAAGGGTGTGATCCAAACTAGAGTCCTCATGTTTACCCACCAAGCACATCACTGAGTAAGCCATCTCCTGTGTTCGTTATTACCAAGAACATGGACTAAGGATGATTGAGACAGTTATATAATTGATTTTATCTGCTAAAATACAAGAGCAGTTGAAGAAATTGAGATATTTGAATGGACATGCAAATTTTTTCAGAAGTTGAAAGGAGCACACAGAAATCTTTCTTCTTGTTGATGGTGTTTCCCCTTTTTGCCTCCTCCAGGCATTTTGTTGAACTATCTCCGGAATGTATACCTCTGTAATTTCTTCCTGGGATATTTGGCCATAGAGATATCAAATCATGATGCCATCGGGTCCTAGCTGGTTTCAGCCAGTGTCTAATGGATTTTGTCTCCACAGCCTGGCATGTACAGCTGAGTTGGAAAATGCCAGATTAAAAAGTTTAGTGTCAACATATACAGGCAGCCTGCACAGAACAAGATAACACCCTGGGTGACAGGCGGTGGCTTTGATGTAGAGCAGCTGCATGGAATCTTATGCTCTCTATAGGGAGTCAGACATGCACCCAAAGAGGACAAATTCTAAAAAATTAATAAGCTTCTATATCATTAATAATTAATCTCTAAGTCGACAAACACCAGCATTTGACACTGGCCAACCTGGAGAAAGACTTGGATAGAAAATACCTCCCTCTGAAAAATGCTCCCCAGTGATTCGTCTCAGGGTAACTTTCAAGTCCTTTTCAGAAGAGTAGGGCTTCAGGAGTTCAGAGCGGCTTCAACACAAGCTGTGCCAGTAGTTGTCACAGTTCATAAGAACACATCATGTGTTGTTAATCAATCTTGCTACCCCCTTCCTATAAAAAGCTGTTAAATTTGTGTGTGTATGCATATGTGTGTGCATACACATGTGTGCAGAGACCAAGGGCAAACTCGGTGTCATTCTTTCAGCTTATTTAATTATTTGTTTAATTGAAACAGGGTTTCTCACTGGCCTGGAGTTCACCAAAAGACCAGGGGGCTGCCTACAAGTCCCTGATATCTGCTGCTTTTCCACTCTGAAGCTGGGATTACAATCATATACCTCTGTGCCTGGCTCTTAAAAAGTGTAGTTCTAGGAATCACACTTAGGTCCTCAGGCTTGTATGGTAAGCACTTTACTGACTGAACTACTTTTTCAGTTCAAGGTTCGGATATGATATGAATGAATAATGAGATTTTTCTCACAAAATCTCCATATGTCAATAGTTTTCTCTGTATACCGGTTGGGATACAATCCCCCACACCCTTGTCCAGGGGTTACATGACAGAGTCTGGAGACATGTTTAGTGTCACAGTGCTACTGTGTGACAAGAGTACAACTACACTTCCTATAGTTTCTGGGCCAGACCCTTACAAGAAGACATTAGGCAGTCCAAAATGTCAGCAGCGCAGCATTGAGAGGCACAGGGCAGATGTTGACCTCAGGAAGCAAGAGGTCCATTGCTGTGATGACATTTGCTTATGGTGGCAAAGGGCAAGTTGTAGACTGACAAAGAGGCTTAACTTCACTGTGGTAATCTCCCAGCTATGAAATCCTTTCCACTATCACCAGCTGGGCTGAGATCGGAAGTAATTTGAGGCCAAAAAGAGACAAGGATGGAAGACTTAAAAGTTCATTCCATGTTAAGAAATTTGTTCAAGGCAACAGGGAGGCACAAATAATCCTGACTGGCATTTGTGGGGCTTGCAGAGTTGATTTCTTTGGGATGTGTACAATGTGGGGTTGCAAAACAGTGCCTTGTTGGAAAAGTTCTTAGTAGAACAGCCTCACAGACTCACCCTCAGCTTCCTATTGAAAGCTCCTCTGTTCCAGGAGAAAGCATGGCAGACTGGCCAGGAGCACTTTCCTCTAGCCTCCAGCCCACGTCCTCTGAGCATGACACAATTATACCAAGCTCCTGAGCTGTGGCTCAGAGGAAAAGGGTGATGTCCCCATGCCACCAACCCACTCCTGAGTCAACATCTTAAGACAGGGTCCAGAAGAAAATCACAACAAGAGAGATAGGAAAGGGGGTGGGGAGTATGGGCAAAACCAGGGCTGGGGTTGGGGACCCAGGTGCAGGATCAAGCTACCTCATTACTGAGTTCACTTTAAATGCTGAAAAACCAATTTGTTCCTAATAAAAAAATTTATTGTCCTCCTATATCAAGTTCCAATATTAGGTTTTAGTGCTTTCTTTTTGTCAATGTCTCTATTTCATAACCACAGAAAAAGATGAATGCTTGATTCTAACATCTGTGTTTCTGAGGGTCCCTTCCCTGGATGAGAAGCCTCACAGAACTTGTTAAGATAAAAGCTTGCTGAATTCAATTTATAGCAGAGCCTCTTAGGACAGCTTCTGATCCTGGAACCAGGTATCTTTGTGGTGAGAACAAAGTGGAGATTGTGAAGTCTTAGGCATACATCAGTCTTTCCTTTCTAAAATGGATTTAAATACAAGTGGAAGCAGTGTGTGTGTGTGTGTATCTGTGAGTGTGTGTGCATGAGTGTGTGTGAGTGTGTGTGTGCCAATGACAACCTTGAGAGTCATCCATCCTGTTTTTTAGGACAGGTGTCTCACTGAACTGAGGCTGACCAAGTCATCTAGGTGAGGAGAGCTGACCAATGAGACCCAAGATCCTCCTGTTTTTGCCTTCCCAGCCCCAGTATTACAAGTGTGTACCCCTGTATCTGACTCATTATGTCGGTGCTAAGAATTGAACTCATTTCCTCATTCTTCTAGGGTGGACACAATCTCTCCAGGTTTGCATACTGCTTTTCCATGGAGAAAACTTCAAAGGCAACCTCTGAGATAGAGTGTCCAGCTAGTTTCTTCCTAATATTCAAGAGACAGAGGCACAAACCTTACTGGAACATACATACCCTCCTGGGATCATTATGAGGAAACCAGTTTGGCCTTGCTATCTCCACAGGAGCTGAGGGCCAATTGGAAAGAAAGAAGTCTGCTAGATTCCTTTCATTACCATCTGAGAAGGGGACCACAACAGCTTTCCTGCGGTTCTCTGCAATGCCTCCTCAGGCTTTTTCTTCAAGGAAACCATTGAGCGAACCTGGGATCTCTATGAGACTGTGGCATCTTATTTTTGCCTGTTTTCTTGAATGAGCATTTTCAGCTAACTGGTTGACCTGTCCTTTATGGCTAGTTGGGCAGATCTAAAAGACAAAGAGAAATGGAGAGCCATGGCAGGTTAGAGAGGGACCCCCTGGGGCACTTCTATCATCACTGTCAGTGTCTTCTGTGGTAGAAGCACATGGCTTTGGGGTGAGCCAAGTTCCAACTGAAGAAGGGAGCTGAGCTACAGCCATCTTGCTGGAGCCTTAACAAGAAGGTAGATACTGGTCTAGGGAACTTAAGCAAAAGCTTCCCAATAGAGTCCCAGAAATTACAGCTCATATGTGGCTGAAGACTCTGCATGCCTCTTTCATGAGCACTAAACCTTTACCTGTCACTGCATGGTGGTAGCAATGGACAGAGTGAAGTAATCACAGACTACACATGCTACACATGCCAGCTCAATTAGGGAAAGATACCTTTGCTTCCCTCCAGTCCTGCCACACCTTCTCCATCTCCTTATTTAGACTCTGAAACAGGTCCCAGCTGAGGGAGAGAGGGGGGTAAGGAGTTTTAATGTGGGCATGGGATTGATGGTTGAAAGCAGGCTTGATTTTTGAAAGTGAGTTGAAAGCTAGTGCTTTACATGCCCAGAGTCACAAAGACATGGAAAAGGGATCTGGGGGTGTTTGCCAGTGCTAGAGCACTTGCCTAGCATGCACCAAAACCAAACAACAAAACCCAAACCAAATATCATCTACCAACCAACTAAATAAAGCAAGTTGAAAATAAGCAACATAAAAATTCCAAAGCAAAACAAGCCAGGGAGACAGATATAAAGAGAAAGAAGAGAAAGGAAGGGGAGGGAAAGAGAGGAGATGGGGAGGTTGTTTTTACACAAGAAGGTTGAAGATAACAACTGATAAAACATTCTTAAGTATTATATCAACAAGCTAACACACTAGAACTCCTTTCTGAAGACTGCTTGTATTCAGTGAAGCTACAGCTCTTTATTACTTGGTCCATGTTAATACTTCTTTACCTTGCTATTCATCAGAGTTAGAAGAAAACTAAAATTGCAAAATTCTTATGAGAACTAGAGTTCTGAAAAAAATCATTCCCTAAAAGAGTGCAAACCAAAGATAGTTTATTCTTTCCTACCTTCTTGTCCATTTTTCAATCAACATTTGCTAATCACAGGCTATGCTGGCCAGTGTACTAGGTGCTGAGTTGAAATTGATTGTCCCTCTCTCCTGGACTTGATAATCTAGTGCAAATATCAATCAAGTAGCTATACACGTGGATGTAAACTTACAAAGAAAAACTTGCTCCAATATATGAGAAACTTCATGAAGGACATCCAGCCTAGTTACTCTTTAAGTGGGAAATAAATGAAAGTGAAGACTGGCCCAGACACAGGGTGAAGAGCATCTCACGCAGGAGGAGTATGCATCAAGGGACTACAGCAGGAAGCAATGCTGAAGCTGTTGGAGGAGGCCGACGTGTCATGGTAAAGGGAAGGATGGTGTAAGGTAAGGGTGGGATCAAAACATGACTGTACCATGTTTGTCTTTTTGTGACTGGGTTACCTCACTCAGGATGGTTTCTTCTAGTTCCATCCATTTGCCTGAGAATTTCAAGATTCCATTGTTTTTTTCTGCTGAGTAGTACTCCATTGTATAAATGTACCACATTTTCTCAATCCATTCTTCAGCTGAGGGGCATCTAGGTTGCTTCCAGGTTCTGGCTATTACAAACAATACTGCTATGAACATGGTTGAACATATGTCCTTGCTGTAAGTACATGCGCTATTTGGGTATATGCCCAAGAGAGGAATTGCTGGATCTTGAGGTAGAATGATTCCCATTTTTCTGAGCAACCGCCATACTGATTTCTAGAGTGGTCTTACAAGTTCGCACTCCCACCAGCAATGGAGGACCGTTCCTTTTTCTCCACATCCTCTCCAGCATAGACTATCATTGGTATTTTTGATTTTAGCCATTCTGATAGGTGTGAGGTGGTATCTCAGAGTTGTTTTGAGTTGCATTTCTCTGATGGCCAAGGATTTTGAGCACTTTCTTAAGTGTCTTTCAGCCATTTCAGATTCCTCTGTTGAGAATTCTCTATTTAGTTCTGCACCCCACTTTTTAATTTCATTGTTTGGTGTTTTGGTGGCTAGCTTCTTGAGTTCATTGTATATTTTGGAAATCAGCCCTCTGTCAGATGTGGGGTTGATGAAGATCTTTTCCCATTCTGAGGGCTGTCGTTTTGTCTTACTGACTGTGTCCTTTGTCTTACATCAGTTTCATGGTATGTACTCACTCATATATGAATTTTAGACCTAGAGCAAAGGATTACCAGCCTACAATCCCCTTCAAAGAAATTAGGAAACATGAAGGACTCTAGGTGATAAATGCTTGGATCCCAGGAATGGGAAGGGGCAGGAAATCCTGAGCTAATTGGGAGCATGAGGGTAGGGGAGAGGGATCTGCCAGAATGAGAAGAAAGGAGAGAAGGAAATGCAGGAACAGAAATATTGAGTTGAGGGGAAAATAGAGGAGAGCAGGATGAGAGATACCATATTAGAGGGAGCCATTATAGGTCCGAGGAGAGATCTGGCACTAGGGAGATTTCCAGGATGACACAAAATGACAATCCAGGCAATGTTGGAGAGGATAACCTAAATGCCCTTCCCCTAAAATGAGATTGATGACTACTTTTTATGCCATACTAAAGCCCTCATCTAGTGCCTGATGGAAGCAGAGGCAGACATCCACAGATATACACTAAACTGAACTCTGGAACTTAGTTGCAAAGAGGGAGGAATGAAGATCAAAGGGGTCAGTACCAGGCTGGTGAAACCCACAGAAACAGCCAACTTGAACAAGGGGGAGCACATGGATCCCAGACTGCTGTCTGGGAGGCCAGTACAGGACTGATCCGGACCCCTGAACATGGATGTCAATGAGGAGGCCTCTGCACTCTAGGGGGCCCCTGGTAGTGGATTAATATTTTTCCCTGGTGTAAGAAGGGACTTTGAGAGCCCATCCCACGTGAAGGGATGCACTATTGCCCTGGACACATGGGGAAGGGCCTAAGCCCAGACCAGAATCATGTGGTGGGCTTTGCAGAGCCCCCATTGAGGGCCCTACCCTGCTGGGGAGTGGAGGGTGGATAGGGTGGGGGGTAGGTCAGGGTGGGGTAGGAGTGGTGAGGGTGAGGGGAGGGAAAGGGAGAAGGGATTGACATGTGAAACAAGCTTGTTCCTAATTTGAACTAAAAAATTAAAAATAAAAAAGATGGTAACTCAGAAAAACAACAACAACAAAACATGACTGTATTCCCTTGAACTTTTGAAGCTGCTTTTCCTTGGGGGCAGGATAACTGGAGTCAATATGCATTATAAGTCATGATATAAGTATGTGTGTTTGTGGGGGAATGCAGATAATCAGAGGCAAATAAAATCCCTGTATTCTCTAGTGACACATACTTAGAGATGAGTCATTTCCGATCTTTCTTCTAGGCTGCTTTGAATACCCTGATTATAGAGTGGTTTTCACAATGGCACCTCAGCTGATATGCTTTGGTGGCTTGTCATAAATACTGGCCAACTCATTTGTATTTTAAGTGTGATTTCAAAATGACCACATATTTAACACTCTGTGCTTTCATAGCATCTTTTGCCCAGGAAGCTTCTCAGAATGCACAAGGTAATTAAGCAGGCCTTTGCTTTAAGCCATCTAGGACTAGAAACTTCATCATTATGTGTGCCATTTGGTCTCATATGCCTCCCCACGCAATAATGACCAAAAGATGTTGGCTTCATGCTAGGTCTTAATGACATAATTGCTATGATGGTGATGGCTGGAGGCTGCTACCAAGTAACACAGCTGGTACAGCTGTACCAGCAGCCTGGAGCACACACTATGAAAGTGCTGTCTCCTTGATGGCCTAAGGCTCATGCCTGAGAACACTGCAGGAAGATTTGCTTAAAGCAGAGGAGAGAACCAGGCAGCCTTGTTTTCATAGATTAGGGTTGATGGGTGACCATAGGGGGTGGTAAGTCCCTCCCATCTGTTTTTGTTTTTTGAAAGGGCTGATATCAGAGAATAATTTTCAATGTTCAAAAAAAAATCACCAAATTAAGGATGAAAAACCTCCCTCCACATCATTTTTACAGTTTTGTAAAGACCACACTGACCTGCCTGGGGAATTGTTAGAAGCCTGGAGAGAAGGAAACACAGTAAATGGCATCTGACCCAAGCAGAAGCAACTTCTTCAAACAGCCAGGGGCCTTGTATTGGTGACTCTTAATGAATTCTGAGAAGATGCTCTCAATTGTTGACTTAAGGCATTTCTTCTTGTTCTTAATTAAGTGATAAAAAAGTGACTAATCAGGAAAGAAGGCCCTTAAGACCCCAGGATGCCAGGGTGGATTTTTAAAGTTCAAGGTAATTATCACGACTACTCCTTTCTGGTAATACTGTCCCTTTAGTGTTCTGAGATCTGTTCTTAAATTTCCACATTATCGTTGCATTTAACTACTGCATCTGAGTTGTCCTTCAGTTTGTTTGTACTTTGATGCTCACCTGTCTACAGTAAGAGATCTTTTATTGTTACACATTTTATTTTTGTAATTTATGAAGAAAATTCAAAGACTGTGTCCCATCTAGGAGCATTTACTGCACTGTGATGCAGGCAGAAGTGAAGTTAGCCATTTGCACTCAAGGAACTGGAGGCTCAGAGTGATACAGACAAATCTGAACTAAGTCAATTATCCAATCACTTTGTTAATTCACTCAATAACTGCCCATTGCGCATGTGCTTTTGATGTTCAATCCCAAACTGGCAAGGTAGGAAAATACCATGGCTAGAAGGTATGTTTTGACAAATAGATGAGGGTTGAGTAAAACCATTGGCTATTTAAGTTTTAGTGCTCCTCACATGAAAGGCTGTGCCTTTTTTCTAAGGCCCGTGGGACATCTAGGATGTTTAGTGACACACCTGGCTTCTGTCATTGGAAACCTAGAGCACTCCTTATCTCATAGCAATATCTGAAACTAGCTCTAGACATTTACCAATGTCCTATGTAAGACAAAGGCAGCCTTGCATTGACAGTTAACCAATGCTTTAACTGGATTTTGTGTACCTCTGGTTTATGCTTCTAAATAAGTGGAACAGTTTCTACCCAGTGGCATTGTGAGAGCTAATGAATGAAATGGAAGTGGCTGGTGAGTGGGAGAGGCTACCTCTATATTATTGCATTTATTCTGGTCACTCAACAATTTAATAATACCTACAATGTGCCACTGTAAAGAGGAAGGTAGGGGTAGATTCAGGTCCCAACTTTCAAATCGGACACTCCATCTGCTACCCACTCTTACAGGCCTTCCTTCTCGGCAAGCCTCATTTTGTTCTTGTTATTGCCATCTGGAAATATCCATATGTCCCTTCCCATCATTATCACCTATCATATAAGATACAGAAAAAGCTGAAGTCTTGAAAAGACTTCCTCAGGCTGGTACTTTAGAGAGTGCCATAAGAGATGGCTACCTGTGACCCTTTTATTTTTATGAGCAATCTATAAAACCTGTCACAAAGTTCTTGAAATGTCTGAGTAACAGGCAGCTGCAGCAGCAATGTGGTATGTGGTGTTGTATATATAGCATTTGGAGGTGATATGGGAAGAAAGCAAGAAGGAAACTTAAGATGACATGGTCAGCAATTTCCTTGAGATAAATTTTGTAGGGTAGAGGAAACTTTCAGAATATGGATAAGAACAATAATGTTGATAAACGATGCCACTTCGATTTCCTTTGTTAGTAGCTTTGGTTTGACAGCCTTCAAGATATTTATTTGTAGAAAAATCTCCTAGTCCTAACAATGAATACATCTTGAATAAGAAAAGGCTGACATTTGATTTTCCCCAAGCAATAAAGCATTTCCTCTAGGCAAAACAGTGCAATTAATTTTTCCAGGCTGCACCTGAGCTGAAAATGATGCATTCCTCTATTCTCTCCTTTCTTTTCTGTTATTACCTTAGGCACTTTATAAATGTTTTCCCTGTAATAGGAAATATGCATCTAAGAGACTATATGCAATAAACTCCAAAATCCTAATGTAAACACAATTAAGACATAATGCAAAAGCGTAGAATGTCATCTTGAGATAATGACCTCCAACTGCTGCTACTGTGGGGAAGGAACAGCAGATCAAAAATCTAGACTGGATGTTAGCTAAGACCTCCACTTAAATGCCAGTGCCTCAGCATCTACAGGTGATAACTGAGTCATTGTTTTAGAAAGTGTAGTCTGTTCGTCTTCATTCATAGGAGAAGTTTTAGGGTACAAAAATTTAGCTTACATTTGGGTGACATGTTTTTACAACCCTTTGGATAGAAGTGTTCTTGGCATTATAGAATGGTTTTGTTTCTAGTTATTCAATTAATTCACACTAATGTGCTAATACATTTTTGAGCCATATTTCCCAGGAGACACATTTATGTTTTAATTAGTAAGTGGAAAAGTTTCTAGATGTAACTTCCTAGATGGGAGGATTAGCAAGACTTCAAAGAGGGAAGACTTCAAGACTTCAAAGACAGTCATAATTTTGTTTGTATTGTGCATTATTCTTGTATTACAGGTCATAACATGTAAAGCTGACTCTCTCTCTCTCTCTCTCTCTCTCTCGCTCTCTCTCTCTTGTGTGTGTGTGTGTGTGTGTGTGTGTGTGTGTGTGTGTGTGTGTATGAGTGGGGGGTGTTTGCAGGCATGTATACATGTGAATCTGAGTGTTTGCCTGTGTGTGCATATGTGGAGTCAGAGGGCTCCCACTGAACATGGAGCTCATTGGCTGGCTAGACTGGTTTGCTACTGAGAAACCCCAAGGATTCGCCTAGTATTGGGATCACATTTTTATGTTTGCTGTGACTGCATTTTCATGTTTCCTGAGAATCCAAACCCAGGCCTTCATGCTTTTTCAGCCAGAACTTACTCTTTGAGTCATCTTCCCTCTCACAAATGAACTGACTTCACTTGTTTCTGCTGTCGATGTAATTATTTGAGATCATGGCCCCTGCTTAAGACAGAGGAAGTCTTTAAGAGAGCTGCAGGGTGGGTGGGGTGCTACACAGAATTCTGTCTCAGTTTGAGCATGAGACATGAGACAGCACATTAGATTGAGACTGGAATATAATCAGGAGGTGACTATAGTCTGAAAAGTGAGAGACTCTCACATATTATAGTCATTAGTACTAGCTCATGTAATTCATGTTTCATCTGGAGATCCAGAGAAAGGCAGCCATAGGAGTTGGGACTACTTGGAATGAGCTGTACCTACTGCCATTGTTGGTTGCTGTCAGACAGCCTCTTCCTGCTTATTCCATGGACCCACATACAATAGTGCAGTCATAACAGGGGTAGATGATATGTGTGGTTTAACATGTACTTCCTATCTCCAATGCTGACCTGGTCAGGGCTAATTTTGAGGACCTAACCTGGCAACAACCAAGACTCACACTGCTCCTTTAGTACCATATTCTGGGGCAGCAGGGTGAAAAGGACTCCTAACTGCTATGTGGCTATGGATGTGTTTTCTTGGTGCATGATGTTCCTAAAATCAGCACCCTTTGGGGATAACCCAAGCACTTGATCTGTAGACCGACCATCTCACACAGTGCCACCTCTGTCAAAGAACCAATTTCACAAAGCACAACAATGGCCCTTGCTACAGAATCGTAGTCCTCCTTCCAAACCTCATGACTATCAGAAAGAGGTCTAGTATAAAGATGGGATGGATGCTTTATAGGAGTCAGTCATCCTGCTGGTCAGAAGATAGCATTCTTAGCTGGCTCCAATAGGAGCCAGTTGATGCTCCAATAAGCAACAGCATGGTGCACCTTTCATGAGCACTAGGCTTCAGGGGTCCAGGAATGAATGGTGAATGTGGGTGGATGTCTCCTCTTACTGTTATTCCTAAGAGGCCATTCTTTGGATGCCATCACCCTATCTTATACTTGAACTCTGCTAGTTTCCACGTCTTAAGGAACTCACTACATTAGTTACATTTTTAGCTTGTTGTAGGGAGAAATCCTGTTTAGAGGTACTGCTAACCATGTCCGCTTGGGGCTGGTCACAGGTGTCACTGACAATGCCGGCTTGGGCATGGTCAGAGTGATGTGGGAAAGATTTAAGAAGTTTAGAGGCACTTATATGGGCCTCTTCTCTTGCTCTCTGCTGCCTGGCTGAGTAGACTTGCGTGAGTACTATTACTTAATATACTATCTGTTATCAATCTATTCTGACTCCACATTGTGGTCTTTAGGTAAAGTAAGATTCAGAGATGACTGTGACAAATCTTACAGGAATTGAAGCCCCACTTTGGATGTAGGGCCTGATAGAATTTGTCACTCTTATTTTAGAAACAGAAGGTGCTTTTTTTTTTCATAGGAAGAATAGTTTCCCTTGTGGCATGGATGCAGAATGCCTTGCTGCTACATGAAAATTAGATATGTATGGAAATGTATATTTGAATGTTCAACTAAGGGGTAAACCAGGCTACTATTAAGTTATATTGATCACCTGCAAGTCTGTTCTTCACATCCTGCAGTGTGGTGCTTTCGTTAGGTGGTTTACAAACCATCTGTAACTCTGCTAGTCTATAACAGGGGGAACTGAGGGAGGTTTCAGGGTGGGAGAGGGAGAAGGCATTTGTTCCTTTCTTCTGGATTCATTATACCCATCTAATCTTTCTTCTGAAGCAGCAACATATTTCTTCACCAGAAACTCCATCTGGACTGGCCCTGTGTCATTAGTTCTTGTTAATTTGAGCTGCTTTTCAGCATGTCCTGGGAACATTCACTATGGATATCTGGTCTTGCATCCCAAAAGATTGTAATTAATCTGAACTGAAATGTGTTCTAGATATTGGCCATTAAAAAAACCCTCTTGAGATAAAGCCTAAACTATTTGCTAACTTACCATTTTCAGGAAAGCCTGCTGACTCTTTACTTTAATACTATATGAATATATACTCATACTGTGAATGTAAGATGTGTGTGTAGGTGTGGAGGCACACTACACATTTGTGTGCACTCATGCAGATGCCATATGATAACTTTCCACGTTTTCTCCAGGCTCTCTACAGGGTCTCTCACTAAACAGGCTAGGATGTCTATCCAGTAAGCCCCAGGGATCACTGCCTGTCTATGCCTCCCCAGTGCTGAGATTGCCAGCATGCACTACCATGCTTGCTTTCTTCTTCATGGGCTCAGAAGATCAAACTTACTTCCTCCTACTTATGCAACAACTGAGTCATATCTCCAGTCCAAATCCATGGTTTTTATCTGATAAGCTAGATAAGTACATATAAGCCAAAGAAGTCTTTCAAATCTGTTTGTAAAACATGTTTTACATGTGTGGTATGTTCACAAAGTTTTTGAAGAGATGGACTTTCATTCTTCCCTCAACCTGGTGCTGGGCTAGAAAAGCAGACACTCTTTGTGTCTTCAAAGAATAGGCTATTAAAACACCCCCTTTCCCCTTTTCCTCATCTCTCTAGGACTGTTAAGGGGTTAAGTTAAGTAATTCAGGCTAGCCATTGATCATGGTTCTAGGTAAGCATCCTAGAAGTGAATATTAGTTCTTATTCTCCAATGACAATCACCTAGTCCCTATTACTGGACCATCCAATTAGTGATGGTTTCTGTATTTTAAAGACAGAATTGGGAGCCTTATTCATGATTCACTGGTGTCATTGAATGTAGAGTCAAGCATTGCATCATTTCTCACTGTATCAAGGAGGACGTACCTCAGTTCATAGGGGAACTGACAGATGGCTTTTAAATCTCCAGAGCTATAGCAGTAGAGACAGAATAGAAACTATCAGTCAGTGAGAGCTGCTTTAGCAGAATACCACGAATGCCATGGCTCACACAACAAATATTACTCTTGAAGACTGGAAGTTGAAGATCAGAGTTCCAACATTGTTGGATTCTGGTGAGTACATCCTTAGAGTTGCAGGTTTCTTCCTTGTGTCTTCATTCGAGTGGAGTGAGGGGGGAAGAGGATTCTAGTCCTCTTGCGGGTTCCAGTCTATAAGGTCACTAATCCCGTTTATGAGGTTCCACTCTCTATTGGCAAATAACCTACCTCGGTATACCATGAGATCCTGAAAACTGCAGCCATCTGCACACTCTTCTAAGATATTAAGTGGAGCTATTTAGGGAAAAACTCATTTCTGCTACTGTCTGGTGAGATCCCAGGATGAGAAGACTGTAGTAGAAAGCCGAGGGTCACCTCACTTCACACATAGGCATGCAAAGATTGTGTATGGACTCACACATGCTGGGCCACGGCACCCCTGGAGAGTCCTGTAAAAGAGATACCTGAAAAAGGTACTCCCTGGCCATTTGGTCTCAAAGCAGTACCTACAGGCTCACACCTGTGAGCCTTGTCTCAGGGCACAGATGTGCTTCTGAGGACTGGCAGAGGCTGGCATACTGAGTCACATGATAACTCATTCCTGCAAATGTCTGAATGCCTATTTCAAGAGGAGACTATGGGAACACACATGCACCATTGAAATGTGATCTCAGTCCCGAGAGGCTCACAGTGCTGCCTGCACCTGGCACAGGAGGAATGATAAGGGGTTCAAAAGCTCAGCTAGGAAGCTCCAGAGGATACCTCAGAGAACTCAGGTCCAGGTACAGTCTTGTCAAGGACTGAGTGGATGGGAGACAAGGAAAATGAAGAGGAAGTAGCGTGAATGGTTCCAGCTCACCAGGATAGAGACCACCCAGTCAGTAAAGTGCTTACTGTGTAAGATGAGGACCTGAGTTCCAGCCCCAGAACCCACATTTAAAAGCCATTCATGGTTGCCTATGCTTATAATCTCACTCAGTTCTGGGGTGTGGAGACAGGTGGATCCTTGGGCCTACTGGCCAGCCAGTCTCTCTATGTGTTAAGCCACATGTCAACAAGAGATCCCTGTCTCAAAAAACTAGGTGGACAGCTCCTGAGAAGTGACAACTGTAGTTGATTTTCACTTCTATGTGTGCATGAACACCTACACACACACACACACACACACACACACACACACACACACAGGCACTCACCCACGTGCGCACACATACACACACACATACCACTACCACCCAATGGAAAGAAAATTACCAATTTAAGAACAGCTGGTAATAAGGACGGGAGGATAAGAGTACAGGAAATGCAGGAGTAATTGTATGACTGTAAAGATGTTTGTGGTAACAGTTGGCCTCACAGAACTATATCCATCATAGGCACTGGAGTGAAGGCTTAGAGGTTAAGAGCACATACTTCTTTTGTAGAGGACTCAAGTTTAGTCCTGCCAAACACCTGCATTCCTACTCCAGGAGATCCCACATCCTCATCTGTCCTCCAGGTGCACCTGCACTCACATGTTCATACTGTCACACACAAATACACCATTAAAAATACAAATAAATTTACAAAGGGGTTTTATCCCATTGCATTGTTCATTATGGTAGCTACTAGTCATATATAGTCACCAAACACTTGAAATGTGGCTAGTGAAACAGGAATTAAACATGCATGTAATTTTAATTAATTAAAACTTATCGGCTACTCTAGGGTGACTAGGGATTACCACACTGAATAGCATAGTCTACATGGAGTACAGCCATCAAAATGACCCTACGCAGGAGATGTGGTCATTAGTTAAGGAACCCGAGCCACAGTGAGAAGTCACACACCCAAGATGGAAGGAGTAGTCAGAGGGACCAAGCAGAGACACCTTAGTCCCAGAGCTCACATTCTCAAGTGCTCTGTGATGATGTCAGCACCCTGTTCACACACGTCTGTTTGCAGAGAAAAGTACCACTATGTGACATACATATTATTAGGGGCTCATGAGGCTGACAGAAGACTCACCTCACAGGGTAGGAAAGCAGCTTGCTCCTTAGATGAATTTATGAGTGGAAATCCTGACTAGACTCGGGAAAAGTTATGGGCATGTGATTTATACCTCGAACTGAAATGGCCTTCCTTAGTAAATCCTGGAAATGTATGACACAGCTCCAAGGACTTGAGAACTTTTCCAGAAGTCACTAAATCTAGGGGAGATTTCTGGATAGCACTAGAGGGCAGTCCTGCAGTGAATTTCAGGCACTTTTCGACCTCCAATACAGGACTTTGTCAGCCATACTCCCAGCTGTGAGGACTGGAGACTGCTCCCAGGAAGTCTTGCTATAGCCCTCAGACTGCTGGCATTCGGCTTGTCCTGACTAGAAGCTGAAATTGAATTCTATGGCCAGTCTTTTTTTCTAGTGGGATTAATGGTCATTTAAAGACAGAAGTCTTGAAGCAGCAGGCTCAAGGCAGAGCATCAAAACGAACAGCAGGCTCTTAGATTTGCACTGACCTATGTTGTAGTAATGTGGCACAGCTACAAGAGATGGGGGAAAGGCCAGGTACCATTACCTCAAGAATACATTCAAGCAAGTCACACAAAGATGTAATGCTTGGTTGCAAATGTGCAGTACTGAAAGATATATAGAGATTTCTAAGGAGACAGCAGGCACATGAACTGCAAAGTTCAATTCAGTTCTCCTGCTGTCTGCTCTGCTTCAGGTTATATCATCTAAAATCAGTGTCCTCAAGTAAACTCCTGGGAATGGAATGAATTGTTAGTAAGTGATGCCAAGTAATCTCACATGGTATGACTGAACTCGGACTTCCTTCCTTCCTTCCTTCCTTCCTTCCTTCCTTCCTTCCTTCCCTCCTTCCTTCCTTCCTTTTTTTTCTTCCTTCCTTTTTAGGGCATCAGATACTCCATGTCAGGCAAGATTTGGTGTTTTGAGGACATAGCAATGAATGAGTCAAACTGGGTCTCTCTTAAAGCTTACATTCTAGTGATGAAAAGAAGCATCAAAAAAGACACTACAAAATTTCAGCAGATATAGATAGACGAATTTTTGTGAAGTAGAGGCTAGCCAGGATGACAGATGAAACTGGAGAAGGGTAGTGGGATATTTCAAATGATTATATTGCTTAGAAAAAAAGATGTAACATATAGTTGTTTCATCTGTACTTGGTATAAAACGCAATGCCACTCTTTTACTCTCTCTCTCTCTCTCTCTCTCTCTCTCTCTCTCTCTCTCTCTCTCACTCTTTCTGTCTCTCTCTCTCTGTGTGTATGCCATGGCTCATATGTAGAAGTGAGAGGACAAGGATGGATGTCAGTCGATTGCCTTCTTCCTTCTTTGAGATGTGTCTCTTGCTTGTCATTGTGTATACCAGGCTTAGCTATCCCATGAAATTCTAGGGATGCTTGTCTGCACCTGCCATCTTGCCACAGGAATTCTGGGATTACAGATGCATGCTGCCATACCTGGACTTACATGAGTTCTGAGGATTCAAATTCAGGTCCTAAAGCTTTCATGGAAAGCCATTTACCCACTGAACTGTAACTCCAATACTCTAACTTCATCTTTAACTCTCAGAAAACCTTCCTTTATGCTCCCTTAAACTATCCCACTAACCTATCTTGGTAGACTGGAACATGAGATTCCTGTCTGTTCTGAGCCCATCCACAGTACTGTGATGAGGACTTTTATTTGACTCATCATATTACTGTGCATGACTTCACGATATTAAAGAATAGGTGTAGGTCTCCATTAGGTTTCTATTACTTCAACTACTATCTCATTTCTTCACTTTTGCTCTTAAGTAATGACCCTGATTTGTTCTTCCTGTTGCCTGGCAGGTTCCCATTTATTTTCTCATTCTCAGCTTTGGGCTGAAAATGGAGATGATACTGAAACTAAAGTTGCCAGTGATATATGACCAGGATTTCTTAGATGGCAGATGTCCCTGTACTAATGAGTGACATCACTCAGTCCCAGCTTCTATGAATGCATAAACTTGTGTTTTCCCAGCATTTTCAGCTGTTCAGTAGACTACCTTCCAATCAATCAACACACCACAGAAAGGAAAGAACTCCTTCCTTTGCTTTTAGTGGACCTCTTCTGTAAAATGAGGCAATATCCCTAATGGAGTTAACCGAGGAAGGGTGTAGTTTAAGAAAAACCCATGTCAGTTCACTCAGCTCAGAAGCACTGGACTGATGTTTGAGATTCCAGCTTCGTCTTATAAATAATCCATAACTTGGGTAATGTCCCAGTGAGTAAGTGGGGAGATTTTCTCTGGGTAGGAAGTGGGAAATCATTTTCCTTTGCAATAGCTTTCTTCTCCCACTAACAATAGACTTGTATTAGTAAATTGCCATGCATAGTTTAAACTTGTTGCAAGCAAGCAGACTTACAGAATAATGAACTCCTCTGTCCCTATCTAAATTTCAAGCATGTTTATTTCCAGTGCCCTCCAAAACTCCCTGTCCTGGTTCAGGCTGCCCTCCTAACTCTGCAGCAGAGAGAGGAAAACAGCAGATGGCTGAGAGTATTAAAATCACCACTCCCCTGAGAACAGCCAGAAGGGAAAACATCTCCAGCAGAGGTTACTTGTTTATCTCATAGCATAAAAGTGCCTCCAGTAGAAATGAGAAGCCAGAAACTCATCTACAAGGAAAACAGTCTTTCATGGAATTGTCTCAGTCAGTGACTTCAGTATGGTTGTTTGAACATGGCTTCCCCAGTGATTTCTACCGGATGTTGTTAGTGCCTGACTTGATGCTGTTTTGTTATTTATCTTCTGATTCTATTTAATCTCCTACCTGCTTTTTGTCCTCTTAATTTTGCTTGCTAAATGCTTAATACATTCATGAAATGGAAAGATTATGTGTTCTAGACCATTCTGCATACAGAACAACTTTGTAAGAGCCTCTCTCCAGTTGGGTAACAGTTTTTCTTAATATTATTTTTTATTATTTTTTAAATTATTTTATTTATTTTTATATTACAATCTCAGTTCTCCTTCCCTCCTCTCATCCCACTTTTTCCACTCCCCTCTCCTCCCATCCATTCCACAGAGAGGGTAAGTCCTCCCCTAGGAAGTCTATTAAGTCTGTTCCATCACCTAGTTGAGGCAGGACCAAGGCACCTCTCCACCCCCATACTACACCACTGTGTCTAGGCTGGGCAAGGTATCTCTCCAGATAGAAGGGGCTCCTCTAAGTCAGTTTGTGCATTAGTGTTAGATCTTGGACCCTCTGCCAGTGGCCTCATAGATTGTCCTAGTCACACCATTGTCACCTATATTAAGGGAGTCTAGCTCAGTCTTAAGCAGGTTCCCCATTTGTCAGACCTGAGTCAGCTGATTCTGTTGGTTTCCCCATCATGGTCTTGACTCCTTTGTTCATATTATTACTCCTCCCTCACTTTGATTGTACTCCAAGAGCTTGGCCCATTAGTTAGTTTTCTGCATCTGCTTCTATCTGTTTCTGGAAGAGGGTCCTAGCTTCTCTGGGGTTGTGGATTGTAGGCTGGGTATCTTTTGCTTTATGTCTGATATCCACTTATGAGTGAGTACTTATTATATTTGTCTTTCTGGTTTGGGGTTACCTCACTCAGAATGGTTTTTCTAGTTCTGTCCATTTGCCTGTGAATTTTAAGATGCCATTGTTTCTTACCACCGAGTAGTACTCCATTGTGTAAACATACCACATTTTCTTTATCCATTCTTCAGTTGAGGTGCATCTGAGTAGTACTCCATTGTGTAAACATACCACATTTTCTTTATCCATTCTTCAGTTGAGGTGCATCTAGGTTGTTTCCAAGATCTGGCTATTACGAATAATGTTGCTATGAACATAGTTGAGCAAATGTCCTTGTGGTGTGAATGTGCCTCCTTTGAGAATTCTCTGTTTAGATCTATACCTCATTTTTAAATAGGATCATTTGGTAGTTTGATGTCTAGTTTCTTGAGTTCTTTGTATATTTTAGAGATCAGCCCTCTCTCAGATGTGGGGTTGGTGAAGATCTTTTTCCATTCTGTAGGGAGCTGTTTTGTCTTTGCTTTACAGAAGCTTCTCAGTTTCAGGAGGTCCCATTTATTAATTGTTGCTGTCAGTGTCTATGCTACTGGTGTTTTATTTAGGAAGTAGTCCCCTGTGCCTATGTGTTCAAATGTATTTCCTACTTTCTCTTCTATGAGGCTCGGTGTGGATGGATTTGTATTGAGGTCTTTGATCCATTTGGACTTGAGTTTTGTGCATGGTGATAGATATGTATTCTTCTACTTGTTGACAGCCTGTGATGCCAGCACCATTTATTGAATATGGTTTCTTTTTTCCATTTTATATTTTAGCTTCTTTGTCAAAAATTAGGTGTTCATAGGTGTGTGGGTTAAAATCCAAATTAACGAAATCAGAAATTAAATGGGGGATGTAACAACAGACACTGAGCAAATCCAGAGAATCATCAGGTCATACTTCAGAAACAATTTAGTTTGATGTTGACTCTTGACTTGCTGTATAATGAGTTTATTATATTTAGGTATGTTCCTTTTATCCCCAATCTCTCCAAGACCTATATCATGAAGGGGTGTTGGATTTTGTCTCAGGCTTTTTCAGAATCTAATGAGATGATCATCTGTTGGTTTTTTTTTTCAGTTTGTTTATATGGTGGATTACATTGACAGATTTTAATATTTTGAACCATCCCTGCATCTCTGGGATTAAGCCTACTTGATCATGGTGGAATATTTTTCTGATGTGTTCTTGGATTCTGTTTGCCAGTATTTTATTGAGTATTTTTGCATCAGTGTTCATGAGGGAGATTGGTCTGTAATTCTCTTTCTTAGTTGTATCTTTGTGTGGTCTGTGTACAAAAGTAATTGTAGTCTCATAAAAAGAGTTTGGCAATGACTCTTCTGTTTCTATTGTGTGGAACAATTTGAGGAGTATTGGTATTAGCTCCTCTTTGAATTTCTGGTAGAATCTTGCAGTGAAGTTATATGGCCCTGGGCTTTTTTGGAGGGGGGATTTTAATGACTGCTTCCATGTCATTAGGGGTTATGGGTCTATTTAAATTCTTTATCTGTTCTTGACTTTAATTTAAATTTAATTTAAATTCTTTATCTGTTCTTAATTTTGGTATGTGGTACTTATCTAGAAAATGTCCATCTTCTTAAGGTTTCCCAGTTTTGTGGAGTATAGGTTTTTGAATGACCTGATGATTCTCTGGATTTCCTCAGTGTCTGTTGTTATGTCCCCCTTTTCATTTCTGATTTTTATTAATTTGGATATTCTCTCTCTGTCTTTTGGTTAGTTTGAATAAAGGTTTGTCTATTTTGTTGCATTTCTCAAAGAACCAACCCTGTTTCATTGATTCTTTGCATTGTTTTCTTTGTTTCTATTTTATTGATTTCAGCCCTCAATTTGACTATTTCTTGCCATCTACTCCTTCTGGGTGAGTTTGTTTCTTTTTGTTCTAGTGCTTTCAGTTGTTCTGTTAATTCACTAGTGTGTGTTCTTTTCCATCTTCTTGATGTAGGCTTTAGTGCTATGAACTTTCCTGTCAGCACTGTTTTCATTGTGTCCCATAAGTTTGGGTATGTTGTAGGGTCAGTTTCATTAAATTTTAGGAAGTCTTCTATTTTTTCTTTATTTCTTCCTTGACCCAATGGTGGTTCAGCTGATCATTGTTCAATTTCCATGTGTTTGTGGGCTTTCTGAAATTATTGTTGCTGTTGAATTCTAACTTTAAACTGTGGTGATCTGATAGGATACAGGGGTTTCTTCCAATTTTTTTAAATCTGTTGAGGTTTGCTTCGTTACCAAGTATGGGGGCGACTTTTGAGAAGGTTCCATGAGGTGCTGAAAAGGAAGTATATTCTTTTCTGTTTAGGTGGAATGTTCTATAGATGTGTGTTAATCCCAATTGGGTCATAACTTGTGTTAGTTCCCTTATTTCTCTGTTAAGCTTCTGTCTGGCAGATCTGTCTAGTGGTGAGAGTGGTGTGTTAAAGTCTCCCACTATTAGTGTGTGGGTTTGATTTGTGATTTAAGCTTTAGTAATGTTTCTTTTACAAATGCAGGAGCCTTTGTATTTGGGGCATAGATGTTCAAAATTGAGATTTCCTCTTGATGGATTTTTCCTGTGATGAATATGAAATGTCCTTCTTTATCTTCATTGATAGATTTATTTTGAAGTCTATTTTGTTAGATATTAGGATAGCTACACTTGCCTGTTTCTTAGGTCCATTTGATTGGGAATTTTTTTCCCAACCCTTTACTCTGAGGTAATGTCTGTCTGTGAGTTTGAGCTGTGTTTCTTGTATGCAGCAAAGGATGGATTCTATTTTCATATCCAGTCTGTTAGCCTGTGTCTTTTTATATGTTCATTGAGATCATTTATATTAATGGATATTAACGACCAGTGATTGCTATTTCCTGTTATTTTTGTTTTGGTTGCTGTTTATATTGTTGAGTGTGCTGCTACCTTGTCCATGCATTTCTTCCTCTAATTGGTATAGAGGGAGCATGTGCTTCAGGGGTTCTCTCTTTCTCCAATTTGTCTAGTTGGAAGCTGTGACTCCCTTGACGGCTCCTTCAGGCACAAGTAGAGCAGAGCTTCTGCCGAATGCTCCTCCTGGTGGAAGTGGGCCCAGTGTTCAGGTGGTCACTCCTTGAGCTGCAGGTAGAGCTATAGCTCTGGTGGATGCTCCTCCTATTGGAGGTGTAGGTGGTTCTGAGGGACCAGTGGTCGATGTATCTCATTAGTAGTTGCTGGCTGGGACAGAGGTGCTCTTTCCCAGAGGAACTTCTTGCAGTAGTTTTTGGATGCTACTGCTGGAAACTGCTGCTGTTGTTTCACCTGGAGATCACTCCTCACTCCTGGGCCGGAGGCAGGGACATCTCTCTGACAATGCTCCCAGGTCTGAGGTTTGTGGCTCCCTAGATGCTGCTCAGGCCTGAAGCTTGAACCTCCCTAACTTTGTTGCTCCAGGCCTGAAGTTCAGGTCTACCTCTGATGCTGCTCCTGGGTCGGAGGCTTGTGACTCCCTTGACACTGCTCTGGACCTGAAGCTCTGGCCTTCCAGGCATCAGTTTAATTCAGGGAAACCTGACTATCTAAAACAAGGCCAGTTGGGATTCTTTTCTCCCCTATGTGGGGAATACCATTATCCTACAGGCATTGACAGTTTCTAGAAGGGTAGGTGTTTCTTCTAGATTAAAATCCACTGCAGTATTCATTTCTTTAGAGAGACTTGGGAGGGACCAACCAGGAAAGCCTATGGTGACTCTCCTCACCACAGTGACTTTCTGTCTATTCCAGGGTTCTCAGGCCCTGCTGTGATGAGCCCTATTTGTAACTTTGTTTCTCCACACATGTGTTGTCTTTGTTCCAGTCAGTTGCAGCTTAGCCCTTTTATTGCCATAGACTTTTCAGTAGAATTCCCTATTTTTGTGAAGGTGGAGCCCCTCCTTTGTATGTGTGTGCATGCCTGTGCACATGCGTGTGTGTGTGTGTGTGTGTGTGTGTGTGTGTGTGTGTGTGTGTGTGTGTGTGTGTTGTGCGCGTGTTGTTTTGTGTGTGTATGTGTGTGTATGTGTGTGTACATGATTGTGTCTTCTACCATATTTTTTTTGAGACAAGGTTTCTCTTTGGTCTTGGGCTCATAAAGCAGTCCAGGATGGCTGGCCAGCCAGTAAGCCCCAGGGATCCAACTGCCTTCAGCTCTCCAATGACAGTATTTCAAGAATGTCACATGATGACCTGCTTTTTTATATGGCTTCTGAAATCAAACCCAGATCCACAGGCTTGTGTAGCTGCCACTTTTCTGACTCAACTATCTCCCAAGATCCCATGCCCGTCCTGTTTTCCAAGGCCTGAAAAGAAGAAGAGTATGAGTGTGCTAGGACGGTCATAATAATGTACCACATGCTGGGTGGCTTAAATAACAGCAATATGTTGTTTTAGACCCTAAAGTTGGACTAGGTGTTACCAGGGCAGCTTGCTTTTGAGAGTTTTGAGGAAGAGACTATTCCATGTACTTCTGTCATTTTATCTGTTGCTTTCATTCTTTAGTGGTCTTTCATTGACAGAATCATTACCCTGATTTTTTTCCACCATTTTCAAGTCTTCTCTGTTTCTGTGTCCGATTTCCTCTTTTCATAATGAAGCCATTCCAGGGGAGTAGAAGCCTTACTGTGTGCATCATTTCAACTTGACTGGCTCTATAGTACCATCCCAGGGTAGAATCCTTACTGTGAGCATCATTTCAGCTTGACTGGCTCTGGTGAGTTACTAGGACATATTAAGTGGCATGTGTCACATTTGTATTGGACAGGGCTGGTTAAAGAGTGCTTGGAGCATAGAAAAAATGTAACAGTGGGATGAAGGAGGAGGAGGCTGAGGTTACATAACAGACGTGAGCGTCCATAAATTTGGTATCCAAGGAAATCCTCTATGGATATTGAGCGGTATATGTAAAATTTTATTTGATCACCATGATTAGGTATAATGGTTTTCATTACTATTGGAGCTAATGGCTGAATATTTTATATCTATAGAATATAAGGGTATAGAATCTTAAAGGGAAATTCAACCTCCTCAGCTTTACCAGGATGGAGCCTAAAGAGATATAATGAAGGATCCCAGACACATCACTTACAAACCTGATATGACTACCTGTACTATTGGATCCATGATGGAGCAGAAAACCAAGCTGTCATGGCATGGACAGCAGAGGAACGTGATAAAGTAAGCAGCCAAGTACAACCAGGCTTTCAAAGAAGCTCCATAAACTGGAAGTCATAGAAGCTCCAGGACCAGAAGACTGAGAAGCCCCAGGAACCGGAAGTCAGGCAGAAACTAAGCTCAGTCACAAAGCTATGACCTAGCACTGCTTATCTCTTTGGAAGAGCGGGTTTGCAGAAAGATGCTGGGATATGAGGAAATGAACACCGTTCCTTTCACTACAAATGCTGTTGAAGAGCTAGCTCAAATAAAATCTTCTGGATCTTCTTCACGTATCTAATGGTCAGGGTGAGTTTCAATGAGGTACTGCTCCTGATCCATGCAGGGTTGTCTAGACATAACCAGGGACCCTGGTGACTACCCATCTCCACATACTTCACTCACTTTCCCTGAGGAGGAAAAGAAACACAACACGGTCTCTCTAGGCACAGTCTGACTTAGATGAGTTATGTGCAGACTTCAAGGCGCAGCACATTGTGTTGGCGGGAGCTTTGCTTTAGGGTGTTTACAAAGGCTTGTCAGTCCCAGCCTGCAGCTTACTTGAGGTTGGGACTTCATCACCTCAGCTGAGGAAGCTTGGATAAGTGTAAAGTTTCCAACCCACAGTTTGTTTCTTCTGTTCAACTGACTTTTCTTTAGTATATTCTCATGGAATTGTTCAGTTTTACGTTAGATACTGTGTGTGTAGCACCTGTAACCCCTAGCTCTCCATTGCTCTCTACTCTGTGATGGGTACATTCTCACCCAATGCTATGTTTTGCTCTTTATGGATTTCTTAGACCCCAGTCCAGATTTACTGAATCTTACATCCTATACTGAAACTTGAGAATGATATTTATTTCCTACTCCTATTCCCGTGCTGCTCCCCACTTTTGTGGAGGAGGGGGAGTTTTGAAACCCTGGGTATACATATGTGGCCTTGGAATTCACTCTGCATCCATCTTAAATTGATCACAGATTTGTGTTCCTCCTGCCTCAGCCACCTTGATACTGGCATTACATGAATTGGTAGCCTTTGCCAAAAGAACTGTTCATGGGAAGACAGGCACTGAAGATGGAAAACCCTGGGTTGCTTGCTAATTCCTCAGTTGTGATAGCTATTACTTCAGATTTCACATAGTGAAAAGGGAAGAGTAGTGAAAAGTGGGAAGAGCTGGGCATTGGTGGCGCACACCTTTAATCCCAGCACTTCGGAGGCAGAGGCAGGTGGACCTCTGTGAGCTTGAGGCCAGCCTGGTCTCCAGAGTGAGTGCCAGGATAGGCTCCAAAGCTACACAGAGAAACCCTGTCTCAAAAAAAAAAAAAGAAAAGAAAAGAAAAGAAAAGAAAAGAAAACTAGGAAACTAGGAAGAAGGATGGTCCTTCCCTACATTCAGGTGTGTAGAGCTCGTGACTGCGTGAATGATGCCATTCTGGGTGATTCTCAGTCCTGCCTATGAGACTCCACAGACAAGGGAAAATCAAGAAACTTTTAAGAAATGTTGACTCTTGGGTCACGTCCCAGGTCAATTACTCTCTCCAGTGGTGGAACCTGGAAAGTGCTGTTTTTGAAAGTCATAAATGCACAATTCTGAAAACTCAGTAAGCTGACATATGTAGCTCTGTATTTTTAACCACCACTTAGGTCAAGGCATCAACTGTTTTGGCCTTCTAGACAGTTCCCTTATGCATTTTCTTATTGCTGCTGTTCCCACTAATGTGGATGTGAGGGCTTTGGGTGATTCTGCTGTATAGCTGGGCTGAGAGTCACTACCTGAGCTTCTAGAACACTAGACTGGTCACCTCTGTCACCTCCCACCACATCTGTGAATTTGGCTTTAGGAAATTTCTGCAGGAGGTGATAGAGAATGGGAAATAATGACATGCATAATTATGTTAATTATCCAAGCAAAGAGGAAATTGAACACACAAAGTCATGTAAGCCTATCACCCTGTCTTCCCAAACCCATTCAACCCCTGATTTCCTGTTTTTTTCATGATGTACAATTGAATTATAAAGTACACATTACTAAGGTTTCTGTCACTCCCTAAGAAGACAGTTACTGACATTTCTGGACCATGAAGGAAAATAAGGAAAAAGATGAGTGTTTCTTAGTTTTCTGAGTGCCAAAACTCCTTGGTACTCTTTTGTAAGACCTACAAAAGACTTTCATGTAATGGATTGTGTGTGTGTGTGTGTGTGTGTGTGTGTGTGTGTGTGTGTGTGTGTGTGTGTGTGTGTATACATACTTATTTGTATAGTAGTGTATGTATACATGGTGCATATAGAGGGGTTTCCCTCAGCTCCTCTCATTATCTTGTGAGACAGGTTCTCTCAGCCATTGGTCTGAGCTGACTGGGATTCTGTGTCTACCTCTCCAGTGTTGGGATAATAGAAACAATGTTGACCATATAGGAATAGAGAAAAGTGATTCACAGAGCCTAGGGAGAAGGCAGGATGCATACTGGATGGCTAATGGGTCTCAGGCTGTATTGGATGAGAGGAATGACTTCTAATGTTCTTTAGTACAGCATGGTAATAAGTACACTTTCCACTATTAGACATATCCACAGAGGCAAAGAAGATTTTTTAATGTTCCT
The DNA here is from genome assembly GCF_003668045.3 of Cricetulus griseus. Classification (NCBI taxonomy): domain Eukaryota; kingdom Metazoa; phylum Chordata; class Mammalia; order Rodentia; family Cricetidae; genus Cricetulus; species Cricetulus griseus. Next base: position 170,696,205 of record NW_023276807.1, read on the forward strand.
GCCACAAAGATGTGCTAAGTGTTTGAGACAATGGATGTGCCAGTGAACATGCCTTATTATTATACTCTGTATACATGGACTTAAAATAGTACACAATATCTTATAAATATGTATCATTTTATGTTCAATAAAGGCTAACACCTCACTGAAACTCCATGTATATGCATTTTTTGATTATATATATAGACACTTCTTTATGGCAACCCTAGGAGAAAAATTATTAGTCTAAAGGACATTTTCGTATTTAACTTTTATGGATATTTTACTTGTCCTTCAGGAAGGTATGCCAAGTTATATACCATCCCAAGAATGTGTCAGGGTGCCAGTCCTGGATCCCGTTTAACATTGGTATTGGTCATCTTTGTGAAGGAAGGATGCATTTCTTGGGAATTAGCAATGTTGAAACATACTGCATATACATATTATTCAATGTATAAGCCTTTTGTTCTTGGGCTATAGATATATTTTTTCTTTTTTGATAACTTCATACATATATACAATTTACTGTGGTTCTAGCTACACCATTCCCTTCTCATTCCTACTAAATGCTTTTTTTCTTGTTAGGCAGTCCCATTCTACTTTCATGTCTTCTTATTAACTCCTGAGTTGAATTAGGGTTGTATGTGTGAACAAGGGGCTTATTTAGTAAAGCACAAGCTATTTACCAGTGGCTACACCACTGAAGAAAATGACACTGTAAATTACTAATCACTCCTCAGAAAATGTCAGAAACTCATGAGCAACCCTCAACTCATGATGGAATGTAGAAGGGCCCCATGTTTGCAGGTTTTGTGCTAATATTCACAGCTGTTGTATGTTCCTGATTGAAGTGGCCATAGGCATGTTTCTTAAATAGTGAATTCAAAGCAAATACCTCAAAATTTCATTTCTCCAGCTTCCACCCTGACTTTGGTTAGCTGAACTTTGACCCACTGCTATTTGCATGACATACAAAAGGACAACAATCCTTTTAGAACGAAGTAGGGGATAAGTGAAGTACATGTATTAAACTGTGTAAAATGTGGGTGTGTACACTATTTCAGTTCATCTCTTTGATGGCCCCAGGGATATTTGGCACTTAAATTGCTCTCTGTTCTCCCGAGTTCTAGGCAATAGGACATAAATTATGCTTTGCAGCTGTCCTCTACATAACCCAATATTATTAAAACTATTTTGTGCAGAGGAACTGACTATTAAAGGTGAAGACTCAAGGCCATGAAGCTGATGGATGGGAGTAGGCAAACTCTAACCTAGCCAATCTGGAGACTTGTAGAGTTATCACTGCATCACACCTTGTCATGATGAAGGGTTTACTAATGAGTATATGACTTGGCATTATGGCAAGTCACTGCTCATTGTCTCCTCATACTATCAGAATTATGTTGCCCTCTTACAGAGCTTTTGTCAAATGTCAGTCCCTGTGAATTTTATGTGTCATCTTCCTTACATTAAAATTGAGGTGATGCAATGGACTTTTCTCTCTATCCCCATTTCCAAAGAGGTAGATTCTTGGACCAAGTTTACTATTAGCAGGAGTTGTCACCTCAGAGGAGAAGCTGTGACCCAGTAATACCACCAGCGCTGTTTTCCAGTGATACATGTTTTCTGGTGGAGCTGGTGCCTTTCAAGGGTGACACCTGGGGATACCCCCTTAGTTAGTCCCCACTTCTTATACCTCTATAGACACTAAGATTTCTGCCTTTAATTTTTTTCTTTTTTTTTTTAAATCTCTAAATTACATATTCTTTTTGGTCAAGCTAGCCACTGTTATGGGTTCTCTCTGAGATCATTGAAGTCACTCAGGTAATAAGTTAAGAATGCAGAAACTACCCAAATAAGATCCAACATAAAAATATCATTTATATACATTGATATTTATAAATAACCCATGTCTTAGTTTAGTTGGCACAGAGGGGAAATACACATGCAAGCAAACCTTAGAACTCAATTTCTCTGGCAAAAAGCCATTAACAGATGTTTCCATAGTGAAGTACTTGTGTGCTTCAACACTCTACAGCTTTGCAGTGTGGTCACTAATGGTTTATTTAGCTATCAGATGCAGCATAATGTCACAATTTGTGGCTACCTTTTGGCTGTAACAATGATGATGGCCTTTTTGGGACAGCTGTATGGGTGTGATGGAAGGAGGCTGGAATATCCTGAGGAAGCTACTAGGTGGGGCTGAGGGTTCAAGGACAAAAGAAAGCAGGGGCTGGGAGGATCATATCCAGCTAGAGATTTCTAAAGGAAAACTAACAGTGTCACTTGCAAAATATCAGGTTCTTGCTTAGACAGGTAAAGAAAATCAGCTAAAAACAGTAATACTTAGCAAAACACACAGGTTTAAATAATGTGTTGTTAAGTAGGAGTCCCACGGCAAAAAGGATGCCTCAGAGAAAAATATTCTTGCCATTTTAAGTTTTGTTGTACAAAAATATCCTGCTACATATGGGCTTAGAAAAACTGACTTAAAAATCAAGTTTCTCATGCCTGTGTTGTGGATTTTGTTAGATTTTTGTCTATGGCTCTTGGGGGGACCATTGTCAGCCCAGATGAGATGTTTTCATCTTAACTATATATATGTACATAGAGTTCTTGTGATTTTAGATGTATAATCATTCCTTTTGACTTTTTTTTTTTGCTTTTTTTCAGATAGGGTTTCTCTGTGTAGCCCTAGCTGTACTGGAACTTGATCTGTAGACCAGGCTGGCCTTGAACTCACAGAGATACACCTACCTCTGCCTCCCAAGTGCTAGGATTAAAAGCCACTGAAGTCCTTTTGATTCTTTCAGGCATCCTTATTATTACTTTGCTCTCCTCCCTCCTTCTGTAGTTATTTTCCTCCCTGTCCCTAGAGACCCCCTTATTCTTTCCTATTTCCCCCTTCAAATCATATCCTACCTCTCTACTACCCCCATCTTTCTATGGCCTTCTTTCACTTCTCTGGTTTCTGCAGTTACTCAATGTTATATATTTATATATAAAGACTTGGAGCTAGGAATCTCAGATAAGAGAACATGCTACTTTGGCTTTCTGGGTCTGAGTTACCTTACTTGATAAGATCTTTTCTAGTCTCATCTATTTACCTACAAGTTTCATGATTTCATTTTTTTTTAACAGCTGAATAGTATTCCATAATGTAAATGGCCGACATTTCCATTATTCATTTGTCAGTTGAAGGGCATTTAGGTTGTTTTCATTTCCTAGCTATTGTAAATAGACAGCAATAAACATGGCTGAGCATGAAGTGTCTGAGGTGTTCAATCTTTCAGGCTTATGCCAAGGAGTGTTACAGCTGGATCATAATGTATATTTATTCTAGCCTTTTGAGGGTTCTCCACACTCATTTCCAGAGTTGCTGGAGCAGTTTATAGTCCTACCAGCAAAAGAAGGTTCCATTTCCCACACATCCTCTCTGGAATTTGTTGATAATGGTTTGATTGACCTTTATTCTTTTTAGTGGGGTAAGATGAAATGTCAAAGTTGTCCCTAGTTGCTAGGGACCTCAAACCTTTTTTGAGATACTTAGCCATTTTTCTTTTTCCTTTTGAGAACTTTGTTAATATCACAGGCCCACATTTTGAATGGGTCACTTGTTATGTTGACTCTTTGTTTTTTGAGTTTTTTAATATATTCTGGATATTAATCCTCTGTCAGGTGTACAGCTGGCAAAGATTCTCCCCCATTCTGTGGGCTTCCTCTTCACTGAACTAAGCTTTTCTTTAGATATACAACAGCCTTTAGTTTTCTGAGGTCCCATTTAGCAATTATTGGCCTCAATTTTGGGGCAAATGCAGTCTTATTCAGAAAGACCTTTCCTATGTCTACATATTATGTAGGTATTGTCAATATTTTCTTCTAGCAGTTTCAGTTCTAGGTCACTGATGCATTTGGAGTTATTATTTTGTGTGCAATGTGAATATATTTGTCTAATTACAGTCTTCTACATGTGGGCATCCAGTTTTCCCAGCATAAATTCCCATTGACATTTATTTTCTCTAGTGCAAGTTTTTAGCATGTTTGTCATTGCTGTATACATACTTATACACATATGCATGCTTGGTTCTTTTGTTTTGTTCTATTGGTCCACATGTCTGTTTTTGTGGCAGTCCAAACTGTTTATTATTACCATGGCTCTGTAATATATCTTGGGGTCTGTGGTGATATATTATTTATGATTTAATAAAGATTTCCGGAAGTATCAGAATGCAAAAGCAGCCACACTAGTTAGCTATAGAAGCTAGGCAATGGTGGCACACACCTTTAATCCCAGGACTCAGGATGGATCTCTGTGAGTTCAAGGCCACCCAGGGCTACAGGAGAGTGAATCAGTCTAAAAGATTAACAGGGCTCATGTCTGTAACCCCAGCCATAGAAAGGTATATGAAAGACAGGAGCCCAATGTCTCAGGCTGCATTCTGAGATTTAGTCTCCAGACACATAGATGATTGGTAGCAGTCTGAGGCTTGGGGGAGAACTGTGGCGACAGGATCACCCCTTGTAGACTGAGGCAGAGGTAAGACCTAGTGGCCAGTTGTTTGCTTTTCTGACCATCAGCTTGAACCCCAATATCAGTCTCTGGATTTTTTATTTTTCCTGTTACAGGGGTCTGAAATGGTAATACCTCTAGCTTTTCTCTTTTCCTCAATCCTCTTCAAAGAAACTTCCCTTTGCAACAGGTAGAGACCACTGCAGAAAACCACAACCAATCAAATTGTAGGGAACAAGAGATTGTGAGGTTCCCAGTCCCTATGATGCATCTATAAAACAATTCCTGTACCCAAGGCTTGGACATCATTGCAGAAAAGGAGGCAGAAAGATAAGAGCCAGAGGACTAGGAAATTCGCAGTGAGAATGTGTCTCCTACAGATGTCAGAGTGGCTGTGCCCACAAAATATCATTATGGTTGCTTAGACAAGACCTGGAAAATGATGGCAGCAATGGACATGCTAGTAGGGAGGAGAGAAAGCTCACAGGACCTCAAACTTAATTGAAGAACTATAGGCAACTGGGAAATACCGAGAGAGAAAAAAATGGTATCCCCCACGGAAAAGAACAACAATTGTTTATCTAATATCAAATAGTCAGCCCTGAGCTCATATACCTATAGGTAACATGCAGACTGATCAGGTTGTATGTATGTATTTAGGAATTCATATGTGTATACATAATAACAACAAAATAAAATGAATTTGAGAGCAAGCAAAAGATAGGATACATGGGAGGGCATAGAAGGAGGGAAGGGGGAAATGATGTAATTATAATATAATTTCAAAAAATAATTACAAAACAAAGTATCTAGCTATAGATTAAAAAGTAACTTGAAAGCCAGATTGCCTAATTACAAAGTATGAGCTTCATTTGGGGACCAGAGGCATAAGCTATTAAAAAATCCATACACATGAAAATGGGCCACACATCATAGCACATGATCAGGAATGCTTGGGGATATGTTTTAGGTATAATAATGATTTCCTACTATGATTGTCTATAGCTTTTTAAAGACTCATTATCTTTGTAATACACATATAAAAAAGTGACTTTCATGCATGATATTTAAAATCTGTTTCAAAGTAACCAGAAAGTAGGGGCATGGGTGTGGATGAAGATGAAACAAAAGATACCATCACTGTTAGGTAACAGGTGCTAAAAAGTGAATGACAGCTCAGGATGGGCCCATTCAGTATTCTTCTTACATTTGCATACATGGGGAAAAGGCAAATCAAACTCAATGTGTTTTATAATCTAGTTATAGCTATTCATGTTATCACGGTCTTTGAATTCCTTCTCATATATATATATATATATATATATATATATATATATATATATATTTATAGGGTAACCTCAAACTTAGCCAAAAATCTATTCATTACAGTTTAAATGTCCTTTATATAAACTTCATGTCTAGCACATCAAATGTCAGACCTTGAACAAGGTATTTTACCTCTTGGTATCTCTGTTTGCCATTATTAAACTGAAATGATAAAGCACACTTTATAGAATTGTATATGCCAATATGTACACACATGGGTATGGTACATGGGTGTGTATGCATGTGAATACATAGGTGTACATTTATGTGAAAGCCAGAGGACCACATTAGATGTTTTTCTAAATTGTCTCCCACCTTATCTTCTGAGTCCAGGGACTGATGGGGGAAGTGCTTCTGTGTATATGTTTGTCTTACTGGATGATAAATAAAGTACTGTTTGGCCAATGAGGCAGCAAGTTAGGCAGGACTAGGAGTCGAGGAGGATTCTGGGAAATGTAGTAAGAAGTGGTGATCCAGGCAGGAAGTGACATGGCAGGAAGACTCATATTTAAGGAAGGACAACCAGGAAGTGGCCCCCCTTTCCCCTCCTGTCTTCCTCCAGATTTGCCATGTGATCCACCAGCAAGGGAGGACGCCAATGGAAGGTGTCCGATAAGATAAGTCTTATAAAATATATAGATTTATGATAATTAAGACTGAGCTAACAGATGAGAAATCCTAGTCATTGGCCAAGCAGCATTTGTACATAATAGAAGTCTCTGTATACTATTTGGGGCCCTAACTCGGGTGGGCGGCTGGCATAAAGTGCACACGAGGCGGTGGGGCTCGGCGGCTTTTGGCGGAAAGATTTATCCCAACAAGGGACTCTCACTAAAATCAGTGCTTACACATTGGCCAGAGTGGCTGGTCATTGAGCTCCAGAGACCTAGCACACTAGGGCCACAGGACCACACCCACGCTTTGCTTCTTTATATGGGTGCTGGGAGTCTGAATCAGGTCTTCATGCTTCCTGCAAGGTACTTTACCACTGAGACGTCTCCCCTCTCCAGAACTATTGTAAATATGAAACTAGAAGCAGGGGACATAACAACTCAGCCAGTGTCTATTCTTAGTTTACACTGCTGTTATCAATACGAACAATACACCTATTTGATAGTGTTTATTAGCTCAACATTCATTGAATGCCTGCAAATTTTTGTTTTGTTTTTCTTTTTGCTTTTCAGTATAGAGTTTCTCTGTGTAACAGATTGGCTGTCCTGGAATTCACTTTGTAGACAGGTTGGCTTTGAAATGACAGAACTTTGCCTGCCTCTGCCTCCTGAGTGCTGGGATTAAAGGTGTGTGCTACCACTACCCAGCACCTGTTATTTTTTAATACAACTTGAGAAACTTAATTTTCCTTGTAATACTGTAAGATCTTGCGATTTGGGATTGTCTTTTAAACCTGGGAAATCGGTATAAAGACTAGCTCAATGCCAGACGGGAAAAAGAATTAAAACTTTTTTTCCCTGAAGCAGACCCAGGTTCTGTTCTCAGCAACCACATAGTGGTGTGCAACCATCTCTAACTTCAGGTCCAGGGGATCCAATGGCCTCTCCTGGCTTCTGTGGGTACTGAATATATATGGTTCACAGACATTTATGTGGCTAAAACACCCTCTGTCTGTCTGTCTGTCTGTCTGTCTGTCTGTCTGTGTGTCTACCTATCTCAAAATAAATGAATCGAATACATATTTTTCTAGGAAATTAAGCATTGCATTATATTGTGTGACTCATGAGACACTAAAGCCATGCTGCATTCCACTGAAGGTCTAGAGGTGCCTTAGGGCAGCATGGCCAATACTGACAAAAGCACATGAAACAGCATCAATGCATTTGAAGATACACAAAGAATTTAAAAATGAAATGTCAGTACATTCTGCTCAGTAACTTAAAATAAAGCAACCATGTGGACTTCTACAGCACTATGTAAATTCACACTTATATCTTGCTTCTAGATTAAGACATAATAACAGATTGTAAACCATTGTATAGCACTTCAATTCATGCCTCTGCACCTAGAGTGTTAGGATGCCATGGTGGCGATAGAGTTGTGTGTTCTTCAGAGGCTCTTGTGCTGGAAGCTTAGTTCTCAGTATGGTGGGTCAGGAGAGAGTGGAACCTCTAGTGCCTGGTAACTAGTCCTGGGGATGCCATGCTTGGAAGGCTGGATACAGTTCCTGAAGGACCCCATGTTGCTTCCTGTTAGAGTTGATTGTTATAAAAAGGGGCATTTTGATGTCTGGATTCTCCCTTTGGATTTCTGTCTCATCATATATGATCTCCCTCTCCCATATCCTCCAATAATGATGTCATTTCTATGGTAACAAGGTTATGGGTGCCCTTACCAGAGGGCAAGACAGATGGGGCCACCAATCTTGGAATTGTGCCCTACAAACTGGGTTATTTCATAAGCACCCAGTTTGGTTTGATATAGTAACAAAATGTACTAAGGACTATCTGGAAAAGTCTAGAAAGCTTAAAAGTTCAAGTGCCTGATGGTAGTTTTTTAGACAAACTCAAAAGTGTTCCAGATTGTTTGCCTCAGAATCAAGGCATTGTGCCAGTTCTTCACAGAGGCATCTCATGCTGGCACCAGAGGCGACTATGCTTCTATTTGCTTTCCTCTCTTCTCTTTTGAGACAGCCTTGATATATATCTTGTAGCCCTCCTGCTCCAGCCTCGAAAGTGCTGGGATTACAGGCATGCACCACTGTTCCTCATTTGTATTGCTGTTTTCTACTGTCTATACTCATGCTTTCTACCACTTCTCAAATCTTTTAAATACAGCATAATTGGGACACAGAGATGACATAATCTTTCTCCTTCACATCATCCTTACTGGCTATTGGACAATTAGCTGAGGCGTATGTATATTGCTTCCCCCATCACTGGCTGCTGCTGACAATCTAGCTTCTATCACATAGTTTGATGGACATTTTTACCTACATTAGTTGATATTCTGGAAACAATCAAAACATCACAAAGCCTTTTTTATTTAAAAAAAACAGTGATTATAATGCAAATTAAGCGTTCTTTTCTTATCCCCCAGGCTCTAGAAACATAAGTACTCATAAGACGAACTCTAGACAGGTGGAGATAATTAAAAAAAAAAAAATGAGGTCTACAGCACATACCATGTAAGCACATGTAAATCCCAAGCTGCATCTGAACTTCCCAGAGGCCAGGCCACTGAAAATCTGCATACTGGAACTGGATGATGAATTTTGTGGTTTTCTTCCATATGAAAATATTGCCACCATACTCAACAGACCCACTACAGCAAAAATACAGCCAGATAAATACATCAATGACAAGCTGCCTTGCCCACTTGTCACCAACCAGGCTGAGAAGAGACCCGCTGGGTTTCACCAGGCAGTCACAGGCTGTTGTACTAAACATGCATTTGTTGAATGAAAGAACATCAAATGCCAAATGTTGCTGTAACATACAAACCAGTTCAGTGGTGGTTGGCATTTATTATACAAGAGGATACTCCACTCAAATCCTTGTCCCTAAGTACTATTTGTATGTTGCATGCCTCCTAACCACAACTGAAGTGGCTAACAAAGTTTCAAAGTAAGTTGAAACAAAAGAGAAAATTAACCTTCCCAGCACTCACCTTGTCCCCCCCCCGCCTTTTCTCCCTTTAAAAAGATCACCCCTATCCAGTCTATTGGTATAATAGAACTTAGGGAATATTTGCATATTCAGTTTCTCTCCTGGGCCAAATCCAGTCCAAAGATCACTTTTATTGTACTCATCCCCATGTTTTCCCTGAGATGGACGAGGGCTCCAACTCCAACCCCAACCGCCACCTCTGTCTCTAACTCGACCATCGGATTCCTTCTGCTCAGTCTCTCTACATCCCATTTGCTCACCCTAAAAGCCACCTTCAGCAAAACATTTAGGGAGTTCTTCTAAAGGCAAAAAATGAAATCTTATTACCTGTCATATACTTCACACCCTGTCCAGGACTATGAGACACCATATGATCTGGATCCTTCCTTCCTTTGTGACTTCCTTACTACCTCCCTCCCTGTCTTGTGTGATCAGCCATACCACACCATACCACATCACTGCACACCACATGGTACCACATGATGCCATGCTATACCCTACCCTGCCAGGCTATGCCAAGATACCACACCACATCACACCACGCCACACCACACCATGCCACACCACTCCATACTACACCATTTCTTTTGCTCACTGGTCTACTGAAAGCTGGTCTCCCATGTAGCTCATGTTGCCTCCTTTGACATGTTTAGTTCTTAGGGCAAATCCCACAGCTCTTAGATTTTTTTTGCTAACCAATCGCTACAGCTAAGGAAACACCTCCTTCCCAGTCTAGACTACTGTGTTTTCTTTCTTCCTAGCATGCACTAAGCTGCTATCTTCTTAACCCAATTTCCCTGCTCACTAGCTGTCCTCTAGAAGATCGAAAGCAGCATACAACCAAAAGACCTCGTTTACATCCACCACATTCTCAGTATCAGTAGGTGCTCTGTAAGCGATGGTTCCATGTATAATTGGATGCATCTTAAAAATCCACACATTTACATGCCTGACCAAGAGAGCCAGAGCCTATACTGTTAGTGCACAAATGCTAATCCTTTCCATCCTTCCAAGGGTTTCAGACTGTCATAAATCAACAAGACAGGAATGGCCTGAGAACTGGTTGTTTTCAAGACAGGTCTAGAGCAGACTACTGTTCTTTCTCTCCTCCAGCACCCCAAGTGCTACAGTTCCTAGAATACCAGCTGGAGGAGCGCGGCTGCCTGCCAGCCTTGCTGTGGCTGGGTGTTCTCACTCATATGAGGATGCACACACAGGCCTGGGTGTGCTCTGTGGGTGGAGCCCGCTTTGGCAGCAGATAGGGAAATGCTAAGCCTCTAGGGTTAGGGAGGTGACACATTCCATTCCTACATTTCAGGAAGACAGAGCACAACCCACATGCCAGGAGGAAGAGCATATTGCTTATTGCCTCTGGGGTGTTTTACTCTCTGCGGGTGGCTACTCTGCAGTCAGTAGATTCCAAGTTTCCTTCTTGCAGTCTGTGGGAGGCCTTCTTGAGTGTGAGGAATGCAGACAGAAAGGGACACAATTGTTAGGCAGAAGCTGGCTCTGAGGTCCTGGTTTGGAGACAGGCTCTGAGTATATGCTTTAAAGTGTGGCAGGTAAACTTGCAGGCCCCGTGGGTTCAGAACATTTCTGGCAAGAGAAGGCAACCAGATAGGTCACAGGTCATGAGAATGTCAGTCTGAGCTCCTATAGCAGCCTCTACCTTGACTCTGTCAAAGGCTTCAGCTCAGGATCGTGATAGAGATTCCGACACCCAGCAGAGCACACCTGGGGAATGTATTGTCCAGCCCCTACTGGTATTTCAGCCCCTTTCTATACTGTGACCTTACTTTGGCCCCACAAAACTTTTTTTACTCTCCTCCCCAGGACTCTAGACCTTCTCTTTGCCTGGCCTTCACACAGCATGCTCTCTATCATGGATTCTTGCCTAGGTCTCCACACAGGATGCTCCTCCACCATGGATCCTTGTCTGTTACTCCATACAGGATGCTCCTCCAACATTGATCCTTGTCTGTGTCTCCACACAGGATGACCCCTCCATCCAGAATATTCTTTCATCCCTCCTTACTTTACCTGGTGAGTATCTGTTCATGCTCACACATCAAACTGAAGCACTGGTTAAAAAAAATTACCTGGGGACCCTGAGCTATATCAGGTATGGAGATAGGCACTCAGTCATACATTCTGACTTCTGTGTAGGGGGGGAAATACCATCAAGTACTCTTGATAGTGGGCATCTTATATAGGTGGAAAATTTTCCTGTAAGACATATGTGTGTGTGGGTGTGTGTGTCAGAAAGCCAATAAAACCCCTAAATGCATGTGTTCAGCAGTGCTATTCAACCTGGGATACAGTAGCCAGTGGGGTACTGTGCCAGTGCGGTACTATAGACAGTATATAATTAGGAACAGATTATTAAGGTCCAACTTTTTTTCCCAGGAAGATTTACCTATGCCCCTTAACAATACTGATGAACCTGAAACTTCAAGTGCAGCCTGCTCCAAGTTTTCCAGAATCCAGTAAACAACACATTCTGGGGCCATCTGGTACTCTGGCCTAAAAGCCCAGTAGGTTCTCTTCTTTCTTGGTCTACTGAACTAAACTCTGGACTTTTCTGGTAGCTGTAGAATTTTTAGAGTCCAGGTGCTAACATAACTTTAGAACTTAGATTCAACAACTGAGTCCAACAAAACATGACTTGCATTTTATAAATAATATTATTTAAATAACCATTTTACAGGCTAACAATTATCACCAGATGCTGGCCTATTATTTTTACTCACATTATTTCATTTAGCGTTCAATAGTAACCTTGTGAGGTAAAAATATAAATAGATGGTTACTGCCAAGTTTGCAAATGAGTAAACCTAGGTTGGGTAAGTTAAGTCATCATTTGTCATTTAAAGTCATGCTTATACTAAATGTCAGCTTTCCAGTGTAAACTTCATGATGTCTTCAAAATAAACACAATGCTAACAATAAGAGCAGCTACCATAGCTGCCACAACACAGTGACAGAAGTTCTTCATTAAGTAGTGGCTGAGAGGCAGTGGGAACTCTACCAAGTGTGAATGAAGCTTCTCCTTTAGTTCCTAAACATCCCACTGGGAACTGCCATTACTGTATAGTCAAGGAAACTGGGGCTCATTGTGGTAAAGCATTTTACCCATAGCTCATGAGCTAGTGGTGGCAGCACTGGCATTTACTGCAGGCAAGCTGGCTGTGCGGTGTGCCTCCTGGCCTGGGCTGAACAATGGCTCCTGCAGACTCGGGGACTGGGGCTTGTTTCTCCCACCTCCCCATGGGAGGTGGCATTGCTCACTTTCTGGGTTTCTATTTTCCAATAACTTTGTCAGGCTCTACAACCATAATAGGTGAAAGCCAGAGGCAGTTGTGGCAGGTGAGGTAAGTGTGTTCATAAAGATTCGAGGCTGTGAACATCTCAAACGTAACCACAAGGGAAAGGGGCTTCGACGGAGGTACTGTGCTCTGCAAATGGCAGGAAGCAGCCAGAAAGGCGAAATATGGAAGTTCATTGGTTGAGCATTAAGTACATAAACCCCTACCTTCAGTACTTGGAGCCATGCTCACTAAGATAAACACTTGCTTTTCAGTAAGAATGATGGTATCCCTAGATGGACAGAAAGTCAAGAGTGAGTAGTTTCCTTAGCCAGAGGATTACAACCAAATATGAGCAAATTTACCATGGAGGGTTTCTGAGCCTCAGAAGTACTGATAGTGGGGTTGGGTAAATAAATCTTTGCTGTGACTGGAGGGCAGGGATGTCCCGCACTCTGTGCCGTATTTCAGAGGATCTCAGGCTTTAGCTTCTATTCCTCATGGAATTGAAAACTGACATGTTTATAGAGGAAGAGAGTGTCAAAATTGTCCATGCCCAGAGCCATTGATCTAGAAGTACCTGTCATTAATCCCCTGAGGACTTTGAGCATGGCAATAGGGCAGGGACCAGAGGTGGATGGGCCTCCTGGGAGCACTCAGTACACAGAAGAAAGACAAAAGCAATTCATACAGTCTTGCACAGAATTCCCAGTGCACATTGTCAAAAGGAAATGTATTGTGCCTTCAGCTTTGGTCAGAAATATTTTTAGACATAGATGCAAGGAGAAAATCATATGGACTGGATTCATTTTATATTTAATTGATCGTGTGTATATGTAAGGAGATCATAGGGCAACTTGCAGGAGTCAGTTCTATCCTTCTACTAAGTAGGCCCCAAGGATTGAACTCAGGTTCCCAGGATTGGTGAAACCTGTCTTGACATACTGAGCCATCTCACTGGCCCTGGAAGGATTTGTATGAGATGTTCAGGATTTACAATAAATGCCACCAGAGTTGGCCAAACCTCAGTGTAACCAAGCTCTAAATCACCTGAAATTCTGGCATTTTTACCATTCAAGGGACCCCAACGGCAACCTTCAGGTTGGCAGACATCAAAAGGAAATGACATGGTCTAGAAACTTCCTTTGGTCCAAGAAAGCCTCACCTATGCTTTCAGTTCTCAGGAGCTCTATTCTCCTACAAAGTCATCTATCACATGGCTGTCAACAGAACTCTGCTTGTCTGGAAAATACAGTTGGATGTTTATCAAGCCAAATAGGAAAAAAATATACACAGAGCCTAAGACAAGGATAAATAAATCCCTCTAAAATTAAACCTGAATTTCATTTCAAACTGGGTCAGTTTAGCTTGGGAATTACTGGGGAGCGGGGCTGAGCCACACTGGAGCAGAGGAACCTATGCTAATTCAATTTGCATATGCTGTTTAAAATGCAAGAAGCTGCTGCTCTGGTCCTGGCAGCTCCCTGAGCACTGGATAGCTTCCTTCCTTGCCTTTGTAGTTGGTAGTTGGGAACCTTTGATAACCAGGGTCTCCAGAGGTGCAGAATTCACCCAGGCTTTGCCTGGCTGCCTATATGCAGGACAGGGGAGAGGACAGTAAAGGGAGTGCAGGTGAATCAGCCTCCTGTGGCAGCCCCAGTGCTCAAGGTACTTTTGTCACTGTGGGTCTCAGGTACTGTGAGGTGGGAGGGGACTGCATGTCTTTAACCTTGTTGTGTGTGCTTGGGACATGTGCTCAGATGTCCAACCCATGGGACAAAAAAGGGGTGGGGAAGACACTGCAGCAGAGCCTGAATTGATGGGGATGCCCTTCTGTATATATGCTTCCCTTATTGGTTGATGAATTAAACACTGTTTGGCCAATAGAGGCAGGAAGATAGGCCGGACTAGGAGACAAAGAGAATTCTGGGAAAGGGAGAGAGAGAGAGAGAGAGAGAGAGAGACAGAGAGAGAGACAGAGACAGAGACAGAGAAGAGAGACAGAGGGAGAGGGGGAGGGTTTACTCTTCTTATTTGGTATAGATTAGTGAAAACTGAAAGTTCTACTAAGAGCTGTTGCCAGCACAAGGTCCTATTTGTGGGAACCAGTCTCCTAATGTGCTTTCCAGACTCTTGTGTCTCTCTTTCTACACAAAAGCTATATTATATGTGACCTTCCTCAGGGCTCACTCCTGCTATGCTGCCCCAGCAGCTCCTCCACCGTTCCCAGTAAGGATGAGTCCTGCACACTGTGGATGACACAGAGAAGCTGAGTAACTTGCTTGTGTCACTGAGTTATTTACTGCTCCTGGCTTTGAACACACAAGACCGGACGGCAAAAGACACTGCTCTCATCTAGAAGGCAGCATGATCAGCCAGCCTGCCTCCCTGCAGGAAGACTGCCACTCATCTGTCTTTTCCCCTTTCCAATAAGCATGGATGACAAGTCTTGGAAATTTCCATCTTTGCTTCAGATCTTCAGATCTTCAGATCTTTCTCTCTTGCTTTACCGGGACCTTAAAGTTTAAAGGAACTATGTTCTCTGTGCAACATTCTGCATCTCTGTGGCCAAAGAATCATTCATTTGCATTACATTTTAATGAACCAAATTAAATGGTGATGGCACTAGTGACTATGATAATGGACAATAAAAGTCTAGAACTTTCTTTGTATGTTCTGTTTCTTTGTGTGTTTTTATGATGTGCGTGCACATTCACATGGAGAGAAAGAGAGTGTGTGTGTAGGAGACAGAGTTGTGAGAGTGTGAGTGTATGAAAGAGTGTGTGTGTGTGTGTGTGTGTGTGTGAGAGAGTGTGCGTCACAGAGCGTGTGTGAGAGCATGTGTGTGTGTGAGAGCATGTGTGTGAGAGCATGTGTGTGTGTGAGAGACTGTGATGAGATTGTGAGTGTGTGTGTGTGTGTAAGAGAGAGAGAGAGAGAGAGAGAGAGAGAGAGAGAGAGAGAGAGAGAGAGAGAGAGAGAGAAGGTCAGAGGACATCCTCGGATGTCATTCCCCAGGTGTCATACACCTTTATTTATTTCTGACATAAGATCTCATTGGCCTGGACCTTGTCAAGTAGGTGTCTGGAGAGTGAGCCTTTAGGATCCACCTGTCTCCACCTCTCGCTGCTGCTGGGCTTATGTCTTAGTCAGGGTTTATATGGCTGTGAAGAGACACCATGACCATGGCAACTCTTACAAAGTAATACATTTAATTTGGTGGTTCATTTATAGTTCAGAGGTTCAGTCCATTCTTTTCACAATGGGGAACATGGTGCATGCAGGAAGACATGGTGCTAGGGAAATAGAACTGAAAGTCCTATTACTTCTTGAAGTCAACAGGAGGTGGACTGTGACACTGGGATTTATCTTGAGAAAAGGAAACCTCAAAGCCTGCCCCCAAAGTGACATACTTCCTCTATCAAGGTTATACCAACTCCAACCAGGCCACATCTCCTAATAGTGCCACTCCCTATGAGTTTATGGGGGCCAATTACATCCAAACTACATTACACTCCCTGGCTCCCATAAGGTTTTGAAAATACCATAATTCATATAGTCCAACCTTAAAAGTCCCCATAGTCTAACACAGTCTCAACAAATATTTAAAAGTCCAAAGTTCAAAGTCTCTTCTGAGATTCATGAAATCTCTTAACTATAATCCCCTATAAAATCAAAATAAAAAATCAGATCACGTACTTCCAACATATAATGGCACAGGATATGCATTACCATTCCAAATGGGAAGGGAGCTTAGTGAGAAAAGCTGGACCAAAGCAAGACTGAAAACCAGCTGGGCAAATTCTAAACTATGCCCCTTTATGTCTGATGTCAAAATGCTCTTCATTTCTCCAACTCTTTTCAGCTTTGTTGACTGAAACATAGTTTATTCTCTTGGGATGGTTCCACTCCCTGTTAGCAAATTGCCTTGGCAGCTATGCCACAACTCTGGCATCTTTAGCATCTATGGTCTCCAAGGCAATTCAGGCTTTATCTTCATAGCTTCATGAAATGGCCTCTCTAGGTCTTCATTTATGGACACCCCTGACACATGCCTGGCCTCAGCAGCTTTCCTTAGTCACAGAGGGAGATTCTATTTATCTCTTTATTCTGTACTTAACTACAGAACCACATGGTAGAAGCTACCAAGTTCTGCTGCTTACTGGGACTGGAACATGGCCCCCTTGTTCAATTACATCTTCACCAGTTCTTTGTCCTTTATGGCCTAAGCTTTGCTGTCCTGAAGCTGGATCTCTAGACCAGGCTGTCCTCAAACTCAGAGATCCACTAGTCTCTGCCTTCCAAGTGTTGAGATTAAAGGTGTGCCCTACCACATCTGGCTCTAAGATTTCTTTTAGTTCCTTTTCACAAGTTAGAGGTTAGCTGGGTGGGATCTTGCCCTGAAGTCATCACCCCTTATATTCCATTTCTTAATCTGTTTATCTCCTTGAACACATGACTTAGCTCCATTTCACTTTCTGGTGCTTTTTCTCCTCAAAACTTACATTTTGTAATTTACCCTGCTCAGCTTGCTCCTTTGCATTATGAATCTTCATTAGAGTTGCCAATAGTAAGCACATGGCAGAATCTATACTAGGCTGTTTTGAGATTTCTTCTGCCAATGGAATTAATTCAAACCTCTTCACATTAACCTCAGGCAAAAGCCACTTTCTTCACCAAAATATCACAAGAAGCATCTCTAGACAGCATACTAAAATTCTTCTCTTCTGAAACCTCTTTCGTGAGCCCCTGGTAGTTCAAATAACTCTTAGAACCTGTCTTCCATTCTCCTACCAGTATGGCCCATTGAGCAGTGCTTAAAGCATTCCACTGCTTTCCTAACCCAAAGTGCCAAAGTCCATAGTCCTTCAAACAAAAACATGGTTAGGTCTATCACAGCAATACTCCAGTCCCTGGAACCAAATCTTAATTAATTAGGGTTTCTACTGCTTCGAAGAGACAACATGACCATGGCAACTCTTATAAAGTAAAGCAATTAATTGGGATGGCTTGCTTACAGTTCAGAGGTTCAGTCCATTGTCATCATGGTGGGACATAGTAGCATGTAGACAGATGTGGTGCTGGAGAAGTAGCTGAGAGTCCTACATCTTGAAGGCAACAGGAGGTGGACTGTGACACTGGGTGATATCTTGAGTATAAGAAACCTCAAAGCCCACCCACAGAGTGACACACTTCCTTCAACAAGGCCACACCTACTCCAATAAAGCCACACCTCTTAATAATGCCACTCCCAGGAGCTTATGGGGATAAATGTATAAAACATGCCTGTTTTTTTTTAATATGGGTTATGAAGTTCAAACTCACATCTTGCAAGCACTTCACCCACTGAATCATCTCATTAGTCTCAATTTCATTCTTGAAAGCAATCAGGCCCCCTAGAAGTGTTATCCTATACATGGTCAAGGGAAAATACACATGCCAGAGACAGACCCTTTAGGCATGAGTACTAATTGTGGCAAAGTTAACCACATGACCTTGACCATGGCGTTTAGCAGTGTGCCTCACTTTCCCCTATTGCTCAAAAAGGGATGAAGACAGTTCCAACCTCACAGGGGTGTATGGTGATTAAATTAGTTAATATATGCAAATTGCACTCTGCCTGGCAGGCAGAAGTACTGAAGTTTGACATTGCTATTATCAATTAGTTCACCTCATGTGTGGCACCTATAAATAAGTCTGTACTAACCCTTGCCCCAACCAAGCCACAGAGCTGTCACTGTGGCCTAGTTATGCTGTGCAAATCCTAGTAATAGTATCAGCAACAGGAAAAGCAGGTGTTTTCTGAAGCATGCTGCAGGACCTTATTCATATCACTAGTGACCTAGGATCAATTATCTCCCCTCCTCACCTCAGAGGTAGGTGGATAGAGGTACCAACACATATACAGTTTGCCTAAGGTAACACTGCTAGAACACTCCAGCATGTGTGCTTTGGCATTTCCTCTTTGACTTCAGAGAGGCAAGTCTGGTGAATCTGTAGAGAAAACCATGACTAGTGGACCAGGAGACCAACAAGCCTAAGGGGGCCCAAAGTGGACCTCTATAGAGCCCTATCCTTAGATAACTGGAGATGGAATAGGGAGGAACTGTTAGCCATTCTATTTGCAGCTACTGGCAGTAGCACTGGTTGGAAGGACGCGCATGGTGAGGGAACTGTTACAGTTCTCAGAAGGACTTTAGAATTCACAAAGTTGGGAAAACCCCTCAATTTCATTCATTGATCTTCAGTATATAAATAATGTATTTATAATTATTTCTCAAGACTGAAATATGTGCATTTGTATGCTACTTCCCTTGCTTGAAACAAGGTCTTGACATGTAGTTCAAGTTGGTTTGACTTGCCTGCCCTCATCTTCCCAGGTTCTGGGTTTCTAAGCATGGACCATGTTGCCTGGCCCCAGATTCAAAATTTTGGCCATGCTCTGTTTCAATGTGAAAGAAAAATATGGTTCTGGCTGAATGAGAGAACCACAGAATTCTGAATGCACAGAAACGAAAATGGGTCCTCAGTGGATGAAGGCTGAACTGTGGATATAAGAGGGGCTGATAATCTGACTCAGCATCGGGAGCTATGCACTCCACTCATCTGTTCCTGGAAGAGGTCTGAGGTTATCATAGGACATGAGTTATACTCTGTTAGAAGATTTAATAGGCTTTATCCCTAACTACAGTATCCAAGATTTTTGAGTCTCTAATTATGCAGGCATGTGCAATACTTCTGAGTGGTCCATTGAGAATATTGATTAATGGCTAATGACAAATGATATGGGATTCTAGCAGAATTAAAAATAGTATTTATCCTCAAATAATTAACCCCTCTGCTTATTTTTGTATCTTTCCTGCCAACTAACAAATCCTCAAAGTCTCCTTCTTTCTAATTATCACAGTAAGATTAGTAAAATTGCCCATAAGAGACGGAAATCCTTGTTCTACTCCTGCATCTACCTGGTAACAAGGGCGCTGAGAGAGTGATGTGGTTACGTGGGTGTTCATAAAAGCTACTCATTCATCTATCAAATTCGCATACAAAGTAATGGGCTTCATTGATGCATTTTCATTCTTTTTTGTTGATTTCCTCCCCACCCCTCATGCTTTTGATCTCCCACCCTTCCCCCTCATCCCTCCCTCACTAGCCCCTCCACCCCATACTGCTTTGCTCATCTGTATTCTAGTACCACTTTCCTCCTCCTCCCTTTCTCTTTAGACATTTCTTTCCTTTCATGGTGCCCTTTCTGTTTCAGGATCTATTCTCATCCCCTGCTCATCCCCCCCCCCCAACACATTAAAGTCTAGATCTGTATATTAGGGAAAGACTATGTAAGGGTAGTACTGGCCAGGGCTGTTTCATGTTTCTTTTACTTTACTGGGAGCAATGTTTACTGGTAAAAGTAATTTAGGCAACTGTTTACAATATATACTGAAGCTGAACATGTATATCTTATGGTCCAGATCCTTATTCCAAAGCGATTACTTAAAAGACATAGAAACAATGACTAACATCCATCAACAAGCATGAGCAGTAGGGTCAAGACAACTATATAGATGGCAGCCCCAGTAGGAAACAACACAAATATTCATGAACAGTAGAACAGGCAGGTAAATGTTACAGTCACACACTGCAATAAAACATAGTAATGGATAAGGATGAAGTGTCATTCCTGTAACAATGTGAATAAATTTGAGACATTAAGTGATGAAAAAGGGGCTGACACCAAATGTTATAGAATAACACATAATATCATTTATAAGAGACACCATGGCAGCACATTAACACTGTGTAGGTCTCACACATCCATTTATATGAAGTCCAAAATAAGCCAACCAATGTGTAAAAACATCTCCGGTGGGAAGGATCTGGGGTATTAGTTGTCTTTAAAGGTCCATTTGCCAGCTTTTCTCTGGTTTTACACTTTTCTCTCTAAGTCATGGGTTAAAAAAGGAAGGATACATTCAGTCTCAACAATCAGGTGGGCGAGTGGCAAATGTTCTGTGAAAATGTCACTCAGAGATGTAGGGCTTCCTACAGTCCTTCTTTTTGTAAATAACATGGAAGGTTGATAAGTTTATGACAGGGAACATTATTTGTAATCCAGGCAGACCTAGCCCTGCCTCTCACCCACCTGCACATGGCAAGTATATATACTCTGGCTCTTTCAAAGAAAGTCTGCACCCACTTCTCTTCTCTTCCCTCCCCCTTATCCTCCCTCCCTCCATTCCTCTGAAGGGACAGACAGGACCTCTCCTGTCTCTTTCCCCTCTCACTTCTCTTCTGTCTTCTCTCTTTCTCCGTGTGTCTTTATCTCTTTTCTCTTTCCTTCCCTTATTTTCTTACCTCTCCCTCAATAAAACCTCCAATATGAGTCATGTCTACAGGTCTCTGTTCCCATCCATCTGCATCCCTCACGCACTGCCCCGCAGGACCTCAGGGCTAGACTGACACCCACAGTCCCAGCCCATTCCACTTTATTCCTAACATTTGGTCTCTGGTCTTAGTAACTATGGTCTTAAGGGATAGCTGTGAATGCAGCTGTCTGTCACAGGCATCCATCATTTATCTGATGGGTCCTAGATATAGAAAACCAGGTGTGTGTGTATGTGTGTGTGTGCACACGCGTGCACACACACTTAAGCTCAAGCAGACCTGCAGATGGAGGCCAGAGGAGAATGTCAATTGTCCTACTCTATTACACTCTGCCTTATTACCTTTAGATAGTCTCTTATTAAACCTGGAGCTAGGGTGGTTGCCAGACCCAGTGATCCTATATCCATTCCCAGTAGCACTGGGGTTAGGGGTATCTGTACTTAGCCAAGTGTGACTATTTTTTTAACATGTGTGCTAGGGATCTGATGCCCTTTTCCAGTGTCTGAGGTCCTACCTGTGGTACACATAGATACATGCAGGCAAAACATATACATAAAATAGTCAAACAAGTCTAAATGATTAGAAATTTTGATGAAGTGGTCTGCCCATTCTTAGTTCAGTTATATGAATGTGTACTGAGTGATATGTTGTTCCTCTATATGTTTTAGAGCAAAAGCTGACATGAAGAACATATCAGCCCACTTTATTCCTGTGTGTATACTTGAGTAACTCCTATAAACTTAGAACATGATACCCTTCCGTTATTTTCATATTTTAGCATGGCAAGCACAGCACATGTTAGGTTCTGTTTCCCAAATAGAACCCAAAGAAAGAAACCCAAACCTGCCAAGGTGAAGTCACATGCCAGCAAACCATAGTGAAATTCAGTTCCAGAAGGCTTTGTCTGCAAAGTCCATGGTCTTTTCACTCCACTAGCTGTGCTTTCATCTTTAAGATTAGCACACAAAGATACAGACTTTATTATGACCTATATACATGTCAACTATGGCACTCATATATTCATGACACTTTACTCTTATTTGTGCCTCTCCCTCTTTGCCCTACAACACCTGTTTCTTTAACTGCTTGGCAAGGGCTGGCCTCTTTTCAGACTTCTACTGGGAGGGAGTTTGTTACCATTAACAATCTGACTACAGCTTAATTAGGGAAGTCTCTCTTAAATGTAACACTCATCTCACTTTTTCCTAAAAATAAGTTCATTAGAATTATTTAAAAAGTTGTTTGTGCCATCTGGGAGCATCCTTTGCTCTTCTTCAGTAAAAGAATTCCAGTTGAAGATCTTCAGCAGAACCTTAAACATGGGTGGAAAACAGCAGTGACAATGTCACTCAGGCCATTGTTGAGCTCTACAGTAACCAGATCGATCTCATTTGTGGACAGCTTAGGAGAGCCTAATTGTTTGCATTCAAATGAATGTTTAGTTATTCCCAGAGAACTCTTTGGACCAGGAGAACAGGAGATAATTCCTTTACTCTCTTAATTTTGAAGTATTATAAGTTTAACTTGGGATGGAGGTGAAACCAGAGGGGGAAGAGAAGAGAGGGAGAGAAGAGGGGAGAGAAAGAGAGAGAGAGACAGAGAGAGAGAGAGAGAGAGAGAGAGAGAGAGAGAGAGAGAGAGAGAGAGAGAGAGAGAGAGCAAGTTAATGAATCCACCAGTGCAGACAAATGGTTGGAGTTAAGCCTGGAATCCTTCCAAACCCTACTGTGTAAGTCACCTGGCTAACCCCTCTCAGCTGCTCTTTTCTCATATATAAAATGGCACTGTGAACAGTACTTGTCTGCATGAGTGGACGATCAGTTTACAATACTTTACACCAGTGTTGGTCACATTTAACACTACTTGCTTCCACGTGCATGTTCATGAGGGTCCAAGTGCATTGTGTAGGGGTCAAAGGACAGCTTCTGGTGTCATTTCTCAGGAGCTGTTCGCCTTGTTTTTGGCACAAGCTCTCTTAGCAGAAGTTAGAATTTGCCAAGGGATGTAGCTTGGCAGCCAGCAGGCCCCAGGACCCACCTGCCTCATCTGTTTGGTTAGGATTACAAACATGTTGTTCCCCCTCAGCTTCTTTACATGTGTTCTGGAGAGTGAACTCCAGTCCCCATTCCTGCTTAGTTATGTCCCCAGCCCACTGCCTGCTTTTGCCCCTGGACTCAGCATCTGATGTATAGAGATGCTGCAATTGCATCTGGGCTACTTCAAGTGAGTTGGCCACAGTATTCTGAAGTGCTTGGCATACTAAACCCAGGAAAGGTGTGGAGCATGGGTACTGGTTCCCTTATCACCTATGTTGACATGAGAGGATACCCTGAAAAAGATTCCAAGTATGCACACCCCATGATGGAGTGACTGCAGGCACTTTCTCATGGACTCTGGGAATGGAGGAATTCATTATGAAAGAACACCAAGGAGTGGGAAGAGTGGGTGATGTTTACAAGCATGCATTGATCATGCTTCTAACAGAAACCACAAATGAATTGAAGGCATCTCATTACAAGAGGAAGTGACTTGCACTGTGGCCACTGTGACCACTGTGTCTTAAGGGGGATATAAGCTCATCCAGGAACATCTGAGACAACTTGCCTCAAATTTCTGCTTCTGTGAAATGGAATGGAAAGAAAACAAGTATTTTAATCCTTTGGGCTGACATACAACAACCAAGTTACCAGTCAGATGGGTGATAAGCCCAAATACACGCAGAGGGCAAGCATGACCGCTTGGTTTCTACTGTTGTTTTCTGGAAGTAATGGGCCGAGACTTGTATGTTGTGATTTTAACACTTTCTCATTCTATACTCACAGGGAAGGGAGACCTTCTTGGCATCTGTGGCAGGCATTGGTCATTGGTTTCCTTGTGGTAGCATGAGTCTTGTTTTGGTCAATGACTCACTGGAGAGAAGTGAGGGATTCATTCACTGGGATGAAGCCTTTCATTGCCCATTTAAGAAACATCTGGTTCCCTCCAGAAGGGCAACCACAATTCAGGATTAGCTGGTCAGTTTGTCCGATAGCAAAGTTCATGCCTGTCACTCCACAATGGTCATATATGGCTGGGTCCTAAGTGAACTTTTGCTTTTTGTGGGATGCTTGCTACTACAGCTTTCCCTGACTGATACTACCTCCCTATGCCAGGTCCAATGATGGCGAGTAGCTCCCAACATCACAAGGACATCTGGTAATGGCTGGAAACATTCTAATTTTCTCACATGGAAGAATGACATTGAAATCCAGAGAATAGGGGCCAGGGATATTACTGCACATGCCCCAGTGCATAGAAAAACCTTGACAGGAGAGAACTTCCCTCAGGCATTCTGCTCCTCTCCTTTGTCAGACCTCTCTATTTCCCATTGCCTATTATCAAAGTCTCTATGCAGAATGTCTGTACACCCTCAGGGATTTCACAATGCTGAGTTACCCAGAACATGGAGAGCTATGTTTGAGCCAATCAGCATTCTTTCATGGCATTCCCTTTCTGCATAGCATGCTGTGGGGCTGCACCAGGCCTGAAGTTCAGAGACAGCCTGAAGTGAACTCACTCTACTCTTCTATTGCAAACTGCTCCTTTTGTCACAGGGGTGCATATTTTCCTGTTGTCTTCTGACAAAACTATAGAAGAAGCCACACTGGATCTTTCATTGCCATGTCAAGGCTTATAAGGAACAGGGACTCTGATATGAAGGGCCATTATGGGACTAGTGCAGTATATGCAGGGGCAGGGACTCCAGAATTCTAGAAGCCCCTTCAAAGCCTCTGACTAGATGCTGGGGGATTCAAAAACAACATAGTCCAGACAATGTACTTGTTAACCTCCTGACCAGCATAACCAACCTACCCAATATTTAGCCTGTCTGCCACTATCACCATCTCTCTGTCTCTCCCCTCCTAGGGATTGAATTTAGAAACTCATATATGCCAGGCGAGTATCCACTATGCTTGACCTATACTCTCAGGTCTTGTCTTTTTGAGCCAGGATCATGCTATGTAGCTCAGCTGGCCTCAGACTCTTGATGATCCTACACATGCATCTCATGGGCTGGGATTACACGGGTAAGTCACCACACCTGCCTGTTCTCTTTCAATGTATGTTAGAGAGTGGGGAGTGAATGAGAGTTGGGCACATGGCAGATTCAGGTTTGGTCTTCTAATTCTTTAACATCTTAATTTGTTTGTGCAAGATTTATGTTGGTAATTGGGAAGACAACAGTTGCTCACTAAACTGAAACTATACCACCACTGAAAATGAAACCATTGCATTAGGGCATTAGGTAGAACTGAAGGGAGTGCATGGAGGGGTGTGAGACTGTGTGGAAAAGCTTGATAGAGAAGGCAGGGGTGGACAGTAACAAAAAAATTAAATGCAAATATCTGATGGTGCTTCAACATCATTTTAACTTCCAAATTTAGGTAATCCGAGTTTGTCCTTGTAGTTTATCAGTAACTTACAACTCATGTGGCTTTTTTGTTGTTGTTGTAATATACAATCTCAAGTCTCAGAAGTCTTCTGACTTTAAGCCTCTGAAAAACTATTAAAAAAAAAAAACCCTCCCTCTACTGGGCACTAAGTTTAGAAAGAAAATCAATTTCATTCTTACACTGGAGTGACTTTTCCAGCAAATCTGTCTTACACTTCACATGTCTGAGGTTCTGATAAGAGAAGGATGGGTCAGACCAGCTGGGTCCCACTCACAGGGAGCTTGGGTCTTACAAAAGCTTGACAAAAAGCAAGTGAAGTAGCCATATGTGATAACTTGAAATTCATAGAATGCTGGGTTTATAGGGCAGATGAGGGAATGTACCATAATGTTTAGGTGACTCTTCTTGGGGGTGGAGACCACATAAGCTAAATTATGCATGATAAGGAGAGTGTCAACAATGGAGGGGAAAGAACCATCTAGAATGACCAAGCAGTAAGCAATTTCTTAGATATAGCCTCATTGTGAACCTCCTCGTGGTCTTGTGAAGTAGACATTTGTGGTCAGCAGCAGTTGAGGTGGCTTCTATTAACACCTGTTCCTCTTGCATAGCCATTTCTCTTTGCAGAAAGTCTTGACCAATGGACTTGGTTCTGACAAACATGTACAGTCAAATCTATGGTGGGGATGAAGTCACAGAAGAAGGTGACACTGTTTGGCTGGAAGACTCATTCCCTGGAGCAAGTGATCATGTTGGAGTCTTCATGATGAACTGAGAACCTCATTTCCACAATCTAGAAGGAGCTAAATCCTTTCAGAAGGCTTAAGTGAGCCTGAATGCAGAGATGGCCTTAGCTAGGGGGATGTTCCCTCTCTGGGTCCTCTTTATTACAGTGTATGAAATACACTTAAACAAGAGGTTGTCTTGGTTGTGCCCAGGCTCCTGTGTTCTGTATGCAAAGGGAGTCTGGAGGGAGTGTGTAAGACTACGTTTGTCTATTTTCAGAAACATTGAGAAAAGACAAGTGTGTTGTTTCAAGTCAGTAAATATAATGTGTCTATTTACTCACTGACTCATATATTTAACAAATTGACATTATTTTTCTGCATGTCAGTGATAGCCTAGGTGCTATGGAAACCACTTTGTACTGTATAGTCTCCTGGTGCCCTTGGCTCACTAAGGAGATGATGAGTGAGGGCCCAAATGACAGGTGACTTGGCTGTGGTTTTTCTGTGGTTGCAATGGAAACAAGTAGAAATGAAACAGGAAATTTGCCTGAGCTACAGAAGGTAGACAACCAGGAAAAAGAGGTGGTGTGTGTGTGTATAGAGGTGTTAAGGTCACAGGACCCTTCTTTCACTTTGCTCTGCTCTGCTCAGCTATGAGGGAGTGTGTTCAACTTCAGGGTAAGACTACCTTTGTCTACAGTAATTACATGCTTCTCTAGTACAACTCTAAATTTATTTATTTATTTGTTTGCTTGTTTTCTTTTTTTTTTTTTGTTCTTTTGAGTCAAAGTTTCACTGTGTGTAGCCCTGGCTGTCCTGGAACTTGCTCAATAGACCAGGGTAGCCTCCACGTCACAGAGATCTGCCTGCGCTGGGCATAATGGCCCATTCTACCATTGTCTGGCATCTAGTATAACTCTAGGTAATCTAAAACAAAGCAGCTAAAAATACATTCTTTATTGCACAATATGTTAATCAGGTTTCTTTGACTGAGATGAAAGCTACACTTTTAATTAACTTTCATAAGCCAGAACCGGGATCTCTTTGATCTAAGTCACTGCTCTGTAGGTGTTTGCTCGATGCCAGTTACATGCATCTCCACACAAGGTAGATGATGGGGCCGACAGAAAGAGCGGGAAAGATGGAATCAAATTCGCCACAAATCTAGTTCCATGGGAACACAAGGGCAATGAGGCCAACTGAGCATCCAGGCACACAGTAGAATCTGAGGAAAACTGCCCTAGACACATGCCCAAGGATTGTGTTTTGAATTTAATAATTTGGTAATCCTGTAAGTCTAGAAGAAGCCCAATTAGACTAATCAATAAATTGTTCTATTTAAAAAGTGTTACTGGTTTGAGACTATTCTGTTGAGCATTTATGCTTCTTCTCCTGCATTCACATGATATATCATATTAAAATTAAAAAGTCCTTAGAGATTTGTCTTTTCTCTTTAAAAAACATGTTGTTGCATTGAAATATTATTTTGCGTGTGTATGAATTAGTGTGTGTGTGTGTGTGTGTGTGTGTGTGTGTGTGTGTGTGTGTATGTCTGTGAATGTTTATGTATGTCTGTATGTATGTGTCCTGGGTATTCACAGTGCACCTGGGGAGGTCAGAGGACAACCTATTGGAGTTGGTTCTCTCTTTTCAACATTGGAATATCAGTAACAAGTTCAGGTTGTCATCAAGTCATCAAGCTTGGCTGGAAGAGCCATTACACATTGAGCCATCTGACCAGCATTACTTTCTTTCTTATTGTTGTCCCTTCTTTCTACTTAATAAGGCACAAACATTTGTTTTTGTAGGGCACATGAGCCAGTCAAAGATGGTGCTGAGGGGAAGTCAAGAGGGCGAGTCCTGAGCTGTTTACAAAAGAAAAGTTGATCAGTTGCCTAGATTGAACCAGAGGAGGTCACTGCATGAAGAGCTCCTGGTCACTAGGTAAGGCATAGGGTGCCTAGGTATGTGATAGGCTGACCTTTAAAACCAATGGATGGCTGGTTTCCTGCTCTGTGTTTTTTTTTTTTTTTTTTTTTTTTTTTGCTTTAAAAGATGCTTGCTGTGGGACAATAAATGAGTTCCTACTTGACTAGCCTCCATGCTGCATCTGATTGTCTCTGGGATCCCGGGAGGCTGGGAATGGCCTAGCAGTGCACTTGCCCTTCCTTGGATCCAGCTCAGCCTTCTGTGGTTAGGCTAAGACCCTGCAGTTTTGAATGGCATATTATTTGTACATATACTACACATATCAATGAAATCATAGATTATCCTGTTTGGTTTAGATGTTTTCTCTCAATGTAATGTCTATAGGATTTATCCCTTTTGTTGAATGTAGCAATTTTGGTTTTTTTGTTTGTTTTAGCATGTCCTAGTGTCTGCAATATTACAGTTCATCCATTTTACTGGTGGTGAATATTTAGGCATTCAAATTTTTAGTTATTGGGGATAGAATGTCTATAAATGTTTATGTGCAAATCTTTTAGTGGACAAATTCACTCATTGGGAGCACTAAAGTATACAACTGCTGTTTATTCTTCACAGCCCCGTTTTTTACTCTAATAAAAAGTGCCTTTTGAAGTTAGGTTATGTGTAAGAGCATAATATTTAAGTTACTGTCAATTAATTGAATGTACCATGTAGTGATATCCAATAGATAGTAATGACATGACCAGGCATGTTCCCTGAGGAAATTCATGTACACAGGAGACATATATAGAAATAGTCATAATAGTATTTTTTGTGCAGTTTCAAAGATAACTGGAATGTCTTTACTAATTCAATAAATGACAGTAAAGAACGGGATGTCTAGGAAAGTCAGCATATTTAGTTAAGTGCAGGAATTTCTTCAGTGTAGGGACTCAAAACCAAAAAAATTCTGCTTTGTATTGTATCCAAGAAGGTTTAAAGGAGTCACAGCACTAGTATAGAATACTTAGGAGTACAGAGATTGCTAATGAATGCAGTGTGCTGAGAAACACATAGGAGGAACAAAGAAAAAACAGTAAGTGTTTGTATTGGAGGAATTGTGAGGGGATGAGGCTTTAAGTACACCATGAGCATTTACCATTAGCCCAAAAGTGTTTATGAAGGAGTTGGTAATGCTGAGTTGGGTACCATTTTGTATACTTTGACTGTCTCTAATAATGAAAGACAACAGAGTGTTTGAGACTGTGGGGCATGCCCTAGTGTCCATTCTCATTGTCATTCTTTTCCAGTACTTTAATCCCCAGAAGCTTTACCTGGCATATGGCTCTCCATCTAGAGCCTACTCATGTCAGGATTCTTGGTGGAACACTGCTTTCTGGCTTATTCCTAATGGCTTTCCCAGCCTACATTTTTACACACCCCAGGACACTTGTACAGGGAAGGAACCACCCAGAGTGAGTGGGGCCTTTCCATACCAATCATTAATGAAAAAAAATGTTCCCAGGGACTTACCCACAGACCAATCTTATGGAAGCATTTTCTCAATTATGATTACCTTTTCCCAGATATGTCAAAGTTTGTATCAAGTTGACAAAACCAACCAGCACCAGGGCAGCAGCCTTCCTGACAGTCAGTGTACTGCTGGCAGAATGACTTCACTTGTGCACACACAGACAATACCTGGGGAGATGGTGCAACCACGAAACTGAAGAGCCACTAGTTCAGACTTTCTCATCAGAGAAAAAACGCTTTTTGGGTTCCTTAAGTTACAGGATTTCACACAGTCAGCTTGACCCATATGATCTAACAGATAGGACATTAATGTCCATGTTTATTGTGAAGGGGGATGGATCTCAAAGTTGTGCCATTGGAAAAGTTGCGAATAGTAGGAATTCAGATATGGATGTTAGTCTGGCTAAGTTTAGGTTCTAAATCTGCCGTTGTGACACCTTTGATTCAGTCCTCACCCATCAGGCTGTCATTTCCATCATCTTTAAGGGGCAGATGATGATATCCTTCCTGCATCATTAGAGAACTATAAAGGTCAAATAAAAATGTGACAACAACATAACTGGGCATAAAAGCAGAATGTCACTATGCAGAGAAAAATATTTTCACAAAACCTTACTTTTCAGCAAATTAAATACAGTCAATGTCAATAGGTTTCTGAATAAATAGCATGGTATGCAATTTAACAGATTATTTCTCTATCAGGCAGAATCTGTGAATTCTGTATGCTTATGCCTATTCACAGAATAGGTTGCAGGCAATGTTCCATGGAGAAAAAGCCAAGGAGTGCCTGTATTGTTTCCTTCTCAACTTCCCTAACTCCCTAGCTCCACATTTTTTCCCATTACATTTCATAGCTAAGCCCTAGGACTAACTCTAATCCTAAGGAAGGTGTTGAGAGTCATTACAGGGAAAGATTTAATTGCTGCCTTTCCCTCTGACTTTAAAAGGAGTTACAGAATTGTGAAGAGCAGGGGAAATAATAACTTAATAAGAAAGGGTTTTTCCTAGAGTATTTTCTGTTATGGAATGCATATGTGGGCAATTTGCAGAAATCTAAAGAGTGGGGCTAATAACCCCTCTTCAAACTTATACTTTCAAAATCTGAACAAGAAAGCCACAGAAGCTTCCATAGTCGTTGATTTTTTCATCTCCTTACTGAATAAATCAGATCTGTCAAACTCTCACTCACAAACCATGAGAAGTTTATTATCCTTGGACTAAGCCCAGCTCAGAGTTCTACCCTGGTGATCTGTGCATCTCTAGGATGAGTGGAAACAGTTCTTCCCAGCTGCAGCCTGGACTCTGCTGCAACCACAGGGATCTGCTCACATCTCTTCTCCTTAAACCAAGCTCGTTGCTTCCTTCCTTCTCTTTCCCCATCCCTTCTCTTATTCTTTCCCTTTCCTACCCTTTCTCTCTGTGTGTGGTGCTTACGATTGAACTGGGGTCATGTTCTTGGCAGACATGAACTCTGTCACTGCACTTTATCCGCCCCCCAGATTTTCTTTCATCACAAACTGCTTCTCTTCTGCAGACCTCCCAACCTCAGCATAGGAGTCAAACCCCAGAGACACTTTGCCCACATAATCTCAAGTAGTACCATTTCCCTTTGCCCACTTGCTTGACTCCATTATTACTCTACAGCTCTTATCTCTATCCACAGGAAACGGTATTTTTGACTTTATTTCTTTTTCTTGTCTTGTGCACTAAACAGCACCTTCATGAGAGCAGAGATCTTGTTATTTCCCAAAGCACTGCAAAATGAAAGACTGGATTCCTATTAAGTCTGCACACTCAATGTCCCTCTCAAGCCAGTTTACCACAAGGATATCCTGGTGTTTCTGTAACCAAGCCAATATTTTAATATGGAAAAGCCATGCTTCATAATCTCAGGGCAACATGAAGTGTGGCAAAAATAATCAGAGACAGCATTTTCTCTGAACTGCATTTGGAATTATATTAAGCCATCTCCCAATTCTGACAATTCCAGTGATGGGATCTGCCTTTCTATATTTCTTAGTAGTTCTCCAAGAGCAACAATACTTTATCACGGGGCCTGGAGACATGGCTCAGTGGTTCAGAGGATCCAGGTTCAGAGGACCCAGGTTCTAGTCTCCATTCCCACATGGCTGCTAACAACAATCTGTAACTCCTGGTCCAGGAGATTAGCTGCCCTCTTATGGCACCCATAGGTCACAGGGTACACGGGTACATACATGTCAGAAAAATGTACACACACAAAATTTTTTAAAAAATTAAAAAGGATTTCCACATAGAAAAATCTTAGTTTTGCTTTCATCAAGAAAGTTTAGGTTGACAGAGCCCAATTCCTTGTCACTTATAGAGTTGCTTCTTCTTAGTGTTTTACTGTTTGAACTGTTAAAAGATTATTTTCTAAAATAAAGCATTACTTGTTTACTAGTGGAAGTCAGTGAAATGAGTTGAGCATATATAGTTGGCCCCCTATAACTACAGGTTCTGCATCTGTGGATTCAATCTATCACAGAATGAGAACATTAAAACAAAATATTTGTCTGCATTATTTCTAAGCAGCCAGCTTACACAGCATTTATGTACCATAAGAAGTCATAAGCAATGCAGAGACAATTCAGAGTGTCATGGAGGACTGTGTAAGTTACTTATAAATACTGTGTCATTTTATGTAAGAGACTTGAGTATCTGCACGCTTTTTTGTAGCTGCATAGTGTCCTGAACCCAATGCCTTGATTTTAAGCAGTTGTACACTAGGGCATGCTAACAGAATTCATGCCTGAGGTACATTCCAAAAGTGGCAACCATTCTTTCTTATGATGCTATCTATATGCAACATGGACTTACAGCTCACCCAGTCAAGAGATAACATGTGCTTCTCCAATCTTGGGGTCTTGGCTCTCTCTGCAATTTCCTATAGGTTATGGTGGGAGTGACATTGAGACAGACCTGAATGAGACCTCCAGAGGGTCTGGACTCTTCTACTCTCTCATTTAGAAACCTGTCCATTGGCCAAGTGAAGAAATCCAGGGTGTGGACTGACATCAGCAGAAGTCACACTAGATCACACTATGGATGAATATTTGGTTCCCACGTAGATCAGAGTCCTCATCAAAACCATAGCAAAAAAGAGACGTGTGAGTGTGATCAAAAGAACCATCCAGGTCACCTGAAGACTTGTGAGCAGGAGCAAATACAGTTCGTTTTCACATACTGAGTCATTAGGTCAGTTTATTATAAAGAATCAGATGACTAATAGGGACATGTGAACAGCCACAAAGTAAGGAGATCCCCACAGGGAAAGGACTTATCAGCTTCTGTCGAGCTTTGCTGTTTGCTTCTGGTTG
Organism: Cricetulus griseus; assembly: GCF_003668045.3. NCBI lineage: Eukaryota > Metazoa > Chordata > Mammalia > Rodentia > Cricetidae > Cricetulus > Cricetulus griseus. The sequence goes on from NW_023276807.1 coordinate 170,729,267, forward strand.
TCAGGTTCCCTAGTCTATTCAGCTTCCGTGTTTACTCTTGGATGATGAAGAATCCCCAGTATAAATCTTTATAACTATCTTCTTCATTCCAACACAACAGAGAAAGACTGTAAGTTAACACCTCAGTACTAACATGAGGAATCAAATGTAAATATAGTTCATAGCATGAACAATTGGAGTTGAAAATGGAGAATTAGAGAGAGAAAGTGAACAGTTATGGATAAAGGCAGATGCCATTGTGGAGAGAGGTTGGCAATTAGCTAGGACCTATTATGGCTATATCTACATCTTCTCTTCATTTACTCAGTGTTCTGATGCTCATAATGCTTTTTGTGTTCATTATTGCCACAATAATGCTAGATAGTAAACTATCTGGAATTCAGTAACGTATCAGCCTGTATTTGTTATCATGCCCAGGTGGTTTTTGAGTTGGCTGGGGATTTGCTATTCTAGACTGGGAATGGCTATACAATTCAGGCTATGGGTTGGGTTGGGTTGATTATAGATTATGGGATAAGCAATTTTAATTTCATGTATCTTGCATTGAAGCCCAGGCTTGGGACAATGATTACTTGTGTTTTGATTATTTTTTTAGGAAGATGATCAAAGTGTAGGAATTGGTAACCAGATGTGTAAAGTCTTTTGCATTTTAAGGCCACTGATAGCTCATTAACAAAGCAAGTATGAGAGTGAGAGTCAAAGACAGGAGGTAGAGAAGTCTATTCAATAGTTTACAAGCTATGAATGCCTATCCAAATATAATTCGCTAGAAGGAAAAAACGGAGACCAATTACTAAACCAAACACACTATATTTACAGTACAATTTCTTCTATGTTTTTTTTTCTACCATGGGCAGAGACGATCATTGACATCTCAGATAATCTCCATTCAACCCAAGCAATCTACTTACCATTCAGTTCCCAGTCAGTTCCTCCTCAGCTGGGCTGTGCCCAAACCACATCATTTTCTGAGGTCTATAAGACATGCAGCTGCTGAAGCTACACTATGCTGCCTCCTACTGCCCCATTGCCATCACCCTTAACCATCTAACCTAGATAAGGGAAGTCAACAAAAACTAATACTTACCATTAAATCAATATCCACTGCAATCCCAATTAACCAAGCCACAGAATTGCATTCTCAGCTGATTTTTCCCTACAAATTTTAGCAAAAAAGAGCAAGCTATATGAAAGACTTATAAAAATGGGTCAAACTCATTAATACCTATCTTTCTAAGATAAAGAAGGACCAATAAACTTTCTAATGCCCCAAATGTTCTGTATCTATGGGAAAGGTATAAGATGTCTATGTGTTTGGAAAGTATACCTCAATATTTTCAACCATCTCAGCTAAGGAATAAAACCATTCAATCCTGCTTTGAAATCCTTGTTTTTCTATAGACTTTTGATCTTGGAAAAGCACTTAATTTCAACACCCTTTCCCCATTTTCCCCCTCCCTCCCTTTCTCTCTGCCTTCCTTCCTCTTCTCTCTTTCTATTTCTCTCTGACCCCAGGTTTAACTTCTTTATTAAAATTTCTTCCTTATGGGGGCTGGAGAGAGGATCAGCTATAAAGACCACCTGCTGTTCTTGCAAAAGACTTGGTTTTGTTTCCATCAGACAGCTTACAACCCCAGTTCCAAGAGATTGCATGTGCATGTATGGACAAGCATACAGACATACATTAATAAATAATTTAAAATGTCTATCTTAAAGGTAAATTATAAGGAAATTTTATAAATATAAATAAATATATCTGTAGCTAGACTTAGCACCTCAGCAGTAGGAAATGCTAAATAATTGGCAGTTACTACTGTTCAAACTGGAGGTAGGATAGCAGGCAGATCACAAGGCCTCCAGTGACTGAGCCCCCCATAAGAGACTAACATAGAATTTACCACCATCTGGAAAGGAGAAGAAACAAATATTTTTATTTAGAGTTTCAGAAAGGATTTAAAGAATGAGGCTAAACCACAAAATGTAATTGGTGCATTAATATCCATTGACCAGACTCTGAAAACTCCAGGTCTCAGTCACTGAGGAGGCGAAAAGGTTGTCAGGACTCTGGGCTGGTGAGACATATCAGAAGACAGGTAACAAGGTGTAGTTTGAAGGATTATGTGGGCTATGTAAGAGGCTTCATCATTTGGCAAAAGGTATAAAAAGTGGAAACCCATCGTTAAGTCTTTTCTGCAGCTACATTTCTGTAACACTTTTGATTATAGTTCTGTACTTCAGGGCTTGAGAAAAGATCGAGGAAGCAAGTCCACTTATGATTCCATTTGGAGACAGACAAGAGAGTGATGAAGTTCCTATTGCAGTTTGGAAGGCAGCAGAGAAGACACACAGTTCTCTGCTTAGTATATGAAGGATAGCCACTGTCTCCCAATTTCAACTTTCTATGGCCATTAATTCTATGGCCATTAGTTTCTTGGTACCAGCAGGTATAATGATAATATTCTGCAGTGCATTCCAGGAATAAATGATGAAGAAATAGGAAAAACCATGATGTGCTCTTGAAAATTAGATATTGCTTTCTGTTCTCCCATCTGCAGGGACTTTAACTTTGTCCCACAAGCCTAGTAGAATTTTCTCATATGATGCATGCATCTTGATTTTTTTCAGTTCTGTTTGCCAAGATGGAAGCACATGTGATAAGTCATTTAATACCAGAAAGTCCATCAAACAGCCAATAACCGCTAGAAGCAGTGCATGACTTTAGAAAGACAAGATTTAATTTCTGTTCCCTTTATCAACCATGTGATAAGAGAGGCAGTTTAAATATGATCACAGGGAACACTGCGACCCTTTAGTTGTTACTGTGCTATAAAACCATACTGGCAGGTGGATTGAAGTCACAAACCAATTGGTCTTGTAGTGATTCGAATGAGAACTTGTTCCCTATAGGCTCATGTATTTGACTACTTGGTCTCCAGTTTGTAGGACTGTTTGGGAGATTATGGGGAGGTACAGCCTTGTTGGAGGAAGTGGGTCACTGAGGGCAGGCTTTGGGAGTTCATACCCGCCCCCCCCACTTCCAATTTGCTTTGTGTTTGTGGTTGAGATGTGATCTCTCAGATTCCTGATCCTGTTGCCATGCCTTCCTGCCATGATGGACTCTTCTCCCTTTGGAGCTGTAAGCCAAAGCAAACTTTCTTCCATGAGTTGCTTGTTGCCATGGTATTATGTCACAGTATCAGGAAAGCAGCTGTTGCAGACCTTGTTTGAATTTTCTCTTGCTGAAGTTTTAAGAAAGGCTTTGTTGACTGACAGTTTGTTGTCTGGTCTGTACGGTGGGGAGCCTGAAGTAACTGGTCACATATCATCCTCATCCAGGAAGAGAAAGATGATGTTTGTATTTATCTTATTTTCTCCTTTTCATTTAGTCCAGTATCCTAACCTAAAGAATAGTTCTAACCTCAGTGAACAGACATTTTTTACCTTGGTTAACCTAATTAAGACAGCTCCTCAGAGGCATCACAGAGTCTTCCCTTGCTATGATAAATCTTTCCACCAAAAGCCGCCGAGCCCCACCGCCACATGTGAGCTTTACACCAGCTGCCCGCCTCAGTTAGGGCCCAAATGAATACACAGAAACTTGTATTAGGTCCAAAGCTGCTTGGCCAATGACTAGGATTCCTCATCTGTTAGCGCAGTCTTAATTATCATAAATCTATATATTTTATAAGACTTATCTTATCGTACGCCTTATTGGCGTCCCTCCTTGTTGGTGGATCACATCCTGCTGCTGGAGGAGGAAGGGGAAAAAGGGACCCTTCCTATTTCTCCTTCACTTAAATATGAGTCTCCTTGCTATGTCACTTCCTGCCTGGATCACCATTTCTCTACTACATTTCCCAGAATCCTCTTTGACTCCTAGTCCCATCTAACTTGCTGTCTCATTGGCCAAACATTATTTTATTTAACAATCAATAAGATAAACATATACAGTAGTACATTCCCCATCATTCCCTCCATGGAATTATGGATTTGATCAAGTTGGCATAATAATCATTACAGACCTTTTCACTATTCTACTTTGCCTACCCAGGAAGAAAGGAGCAAACACACACCCTTTGTGCAATAGGAGTGCTTCATCACATGGGCCATGTATTTAGGAGTCTATTAACACTGAATTAAGCATTTACTTGAGTTAGGCATTGGCCCCATAGTGTCAGATGTTGCTATAAAGTGATCAATGTGAAATCTATGGCTCTTGATCTCAAATTGTCAAGAGCACAGGTTCTTAAACTGTGAGTCATGACCTCATATGAGGTCCTATAGCTGAATGCAGGAAAGAGTGGAAAAATTTGGCAAGAGTGAAAGGTTTCTGAATACATGAAAAGAAGAAAATTAGTTAAAAATGAGGGCATAACAAATCCAATGGGTTTATTGCAGCACCTGCCTGTTATATCATGTGTATTCCTTGTAGCTTTCAATCCCAACACATAACATGTTTTTTGCCCCAAACATACCATCATGCCATGCAGTGCTAACAAATGCTGCCTGAAATACCTTGGCTAAGATTCAGTACTGTTGTATGTTGTAAATTACAGTACATTTACATGCAGAGTTTTCTGATTTCTACAGAAACATCATTGTTTAAATACAGAAATCAAAGGCTTCCATCCTTTTTATGACTGTCATTCCTCAGCATGTACATCTTTGGTTCATACTATATTAGCATGTTTGATTTTAAAAATCAGTCTGAATCATTGACTTGAGTTTCATGAAACCTAAATTAATTTGACACTGGGTTAGGACAGAGTTCCCATTAGCATTTTGAATTGGCCCCAAACAAAATGGTCCCAGTCATTTTGTATTGGACTATATATTTGGGCAAAGCAGTGTTCTCAGCACTGATGGTTATAAATCAAAATATTGATCAGTTCTGATAAATGTTGATGATGCCTTGTCTAGTAGAACCAGGCATTGAGCCAAGATATAATGTTTTTGTATAAAAATAAGCACACCTATCTCATTAGCATGCAAATTTTCATTCATTTTTAATACATAGGTAAAATTATATGCTTAACAAAGAATTGTTATAAAACAAATTTCTTCATGATTTATCTCCAGTGTATTTTTGATTTTTATACCTATTTTTACAATAGCTATTACTTGGGGTTGCACAGTAATATCTTTGTTGGAGGGGGAGGAAAAGATACGCAGAAACAAAAGAGAGTGCAGTGCAATAAGGTAATTGAACTGTATTGAGTACTATCCTGGTCAGAAAAACAAAAAGACTCTTAAACAAGCCAATTTCAGCAGGGTGGGAAGGGAGAGTTTCCTTTAAATTGCACACAGAGGAGCTAGTCACAGGAACAAATGGCTCAACTTTAGGATGACCTCAACAAATGCTCTGTGATAGTCCCTCCTACCACCACAGACAGCTGAAAACCTGCTTTTAATCAACGTTCCATGGAAAGAAAGAAGATTTTTTTTTTTTTTTTGCAGATGCCAAAGTCTTAATCACTTGATTTAAAGGAGATTTATCCTGGTGACTGAGTTAATCCCCTTTAAAAGCAAGTCTGAAACCCAGGGATCAGCAAGAGTCTCCCTGCTGATTATTCTGAATACAGCCCTCAAGGACATGAGTTGTGTCACCAATGTGAAGGAGCTCAGAGGTGGATCTCTCCCTGCTGAGCCTTCAGATGAGAAGAGGATCTGACTGATACCTTAATTCCAGTTTTGTGAGACCCTAAACAGAGAACCTGAAGCAAGATGCCTGGATTTATGACCTAGAAAAATATCTAGGGAGATAAAAAATAAGTGTGCTTTAAGCTGCTAAGTTTGTGGCCAGTTTTATGCAACAATGTAATAAACATATACAAGCATAGTGACATGCGTAAAATCATCAGGTTAGGTGGGGTGGGCAAATAAGACCATTTGGACTCATGCCGTGGGTCATTCCGGGGCAATGTAAGAATCTAGGCATTGTCCCTAGACCATTACAAATGATGCTGGCAGAGTTGAATTGAGCTGACAGAGGGCTGATTTCCAAAATATAAAAAGAACTCAAGAAGCTAGTCACCAAAACACCAAATAATCCAATTAAAATTAGGGTACAGAACTAAATATAGAATTCTCAATAGAGGAATCTAAAATGGCTGAAAAACACATAAGAAAGTGCTCAACATCCTTAGCCATCAGGGAAATGCAAATCAAAACGACTCTGAGATACCATCTTACTTCTGTCAGAATGGCAAAAAAAAAAAAAAACAACAAAAACAACAACAACAAAAAAAAACAAAAAAAACCCACCAATGACAGTTTATGCAGGAGAAGATGTGGAGAAAGGGGAACATTCCTCCACTGCTGGTGGGAGTGCCAACTCATACAGCCACTTTGGAAATCAGTATGACGGTTCTTCAGTAAAATGGGAATTACTCTACCACAAGATCAAGAAATTCTACTCTTAGGCATATACCCAAAAGATACACATTCATACAACAAGGACATATGTGCAACGATGTTCATCACAGCATTATTTGTAATAGCTAGAACCTGGAATCAATCTAGATGCCCCTCAACTGAAGAATGGATGGAGAAAATGTGGTGCATTTACACAATGGAGTACTACTCAGCAGAAAAAAAAATGGAATCTTGAAATTCTCAGGCAAATGGATGGAACTGGAAGAAACCATCATGAGTGAGGTAACCCAGTCACAAAAAGATAAAAATGGTATGTACTCACTCATATATGGATTTTAGACATAGAGCAAAGAAGTAGCAGCCTACAATCCATACTGCCAGTGAAGGTAGGAAATAAGGAGGACCCTAAGAGAGACATACATTGTTCCCCTGGAAAGGGGAAAGGGAAAAGATCTCCTAAGCTAATTGGGAGCATGGGGGGAGGGAAGAGGGAGCTAGAAGAAAGAGAAGGGGAGAAGAGGAGGGGAGAGGAGGACATAAGAGAGCAGGGAGATGGAGTCAGGGGAAGAATAGAGGCAAGCAAGATCAGAGATATCGTAACAGAGGGAGCCATTATAGGTTTAAAGAGAAATCTAGCACTAAGGAAATGTCCAGAGATGTACAAGGTTGACCCCCAACTAACAATCTATGCAATAATGAAGAGGCTACCTTGAAAGCCCTTCCCTGATAATGAGATTGATGTCTACCTTATATGCCATTCTAGAGCCTCCATCCAGTAGCTGATGGAAGGAGAAGCAGACACCCACAGCTAAACACTGAGCTGAACTCTGGAATCTATTTGCAGAGAGGGAGGAGTGATGAGCAAAGGGATCAAGACCAGGTTGGAGATACCCACAGAAACAACTGACCTGAACAAGGGGAAGCTCATAGAACCCAGAGTGATAGCTGGGAAACCAGCATGGGACTGTTCCAGACCCCTGAACTTGGATGTCAGTTTGGAGGTCTGGTTAATCTATGGGGCCTCTGGTAGTGGATCAGTATTTATCCCTTGTACATGAATGGACTTTGGGAGCCTACTCCACATAGAGGGATACTCTGTCAGCCTAGACACATGGGGGAGGGTCTAGGCCCTGCTCCAAATGAATGACAGACTTTGAAGATTCCCCCATGGAAGACCTCACCCTCCCTGGGGAGCAGAAAGGGCATGGGATAGGGGGCCGGTGGGGGACAGGGGAGGAAGGGAAGGAGAGGAAACTGGGATTGACATGTAAAACAAGCTTGTTTCTAATTTAAATAAAAAGGAAAACCAAACAAAGAAACATATTATGCTGGCTTCACAATCCAATGCTTTTAAAGTCTGTTCAGGCAATAAGTAATAAAAGTATATTTCTAAATAGCATTACTAAACTACCATTACAATAGCCTAGTCCAAGATTTTAAACTATCTCAACAAATATTTATGGTAAGACCATATATATACACAAAGAACTTTATCATAGTTAGAGGGTTAAAAATAGCAATTAAGAAATAGAGTTAAAACCAAGAAGCAAATTTTCAGTCAACACATCTTTTGGAACTTGTGACCCAGGAAGAAGCTATGCAGTTATGTGGCGGTTAAGGGCTCTGTAATGAGGTATGATACAAGCCAGCAATCTGGGTCACAGCTGAAAGCCTAATAATTTAAGGTTTCTCTTCAGAGTCTAATAAACTATGTGAAAAGCTGCAAAGTGTTCATCAAGTCCAAGGTAGATAGCAATAAGATAAACTTCACCATCAAAGGCATGGTGGTTTGAAGGAAATGAAATGTTAAGAGAATTAGAATTTTATAGTGATGAAGAACTCAGTATTAGAAATACAAAGGTATTTATAGAATGAGAAATCACATTCTATGAGTCTTCTAGGTTTATCTGAAAATATTCTAGAAATTTACAGGTGGCCAATGTCATCTCCTGAGAGTGGGAACATTCATTTCATTCACACTGCCCACTGGGCACAGACTCTGGCTTCACACTGCCCATTGGGCACAGACACTGGTTCCACACTTCCCACCCGGCACAGACACTGGCTCTGGAGAAAGTAAGAAGGGGCTGTTGGTGGTTCCACTGTTAACATATGATCGGTATGGCACTTTTCAAAGAACTGAAACCAAAGGAAACATCTTTCCTATCACCCATATCCCTTCAACATCAGTGCACGTGTAAGAGTGTACCATTGTTTCTTCTAAAACACAGGCACATAACTCTATGGTATTTTTCTTCTTATTATGTGAACATGTATGTGTGTGTGTGTGTGTGTGTGTGTGTGTGTGTGCCTGTTCATGCACACATATGTAAGAGAGAATGAGTGTGCATGTGTAAGAGAATGTGTGTGTGCAAGAGAGTGTGCAAGTGTGTGTGTGTGAGAGAGAGGCAGAGAGATTGATTTCATGCCTGAGTGTTTATGGGTACATGTTTGTGTGGGTATGTCCATATGCAGGGGTCAGAGGTAAACTTTGGTGTTGTTTCTCAGGTGCTCTCTACCTTGTTAGTTGAGACAAGGTCTCTCTGAGGACTTGGGAATCAAAACTTAGGCTATATTGGTTTGCCAGTGAGCTCCAGGGATCCTCCTGTCTCCACCTGCTCAGGGCTAGAGTACAATTGCATACCACCTTGCTTTCCTTACACTCATACTGGGTTAGTTTGCATGCTTCTTTAGGAAGCACTGTAAGATGGAGTCATCTCACTAGACCCTACAATGTGCTTTTCAAGAGAAATGTTCACACACTTTAGGATGATGGAATTAATAATAACTTGTAATGTTAAACACAAGTATAACAAAAGGCTGATCAACTGGCAATAAAATAACAAATGAGAGAAAGGGGAGGGTGTTTGTATCTACAAAATACTTTCAGGACTATGTCATTATGACCAGTCCCAACCCTGGATTTCATGAAGGAGCAGTAGGACAGTCTTCGTTTCATTTCCTGAATGACACAATTGTTCTCAAGAGAGATAGGTTTGTGAATTAGTGTAGGAATCCAACAGAAATGATTGGGTGGGTGTTTCCCTAGCACTATGAAAAGTGAAAGCAATACTGACATCATAATGGGTTGTCAATGCTTTTACAATGGTATTAGATGGGGTATGAGCAATTTTTTCTGAGATCAATCCACACATTCTCACACAAAATGGACCATTAAACAATTCCATATGCAAATAGAGAGATTTGGGATGGCTCCCCACTTTGTTCTTGTGTTTTGACAGACAGCACATGCTACAATAGACATCTGATTCAGAATTGATATAATTACTCTTTCATAAATTGCATCTCTCCTTTAAGAGGAGACTGACAGTCACTAGCAGCTTCTCAGAGAGGGACATCCCCGGAACAAAAATCAGCTCCTGAAAGCAGATGGCAGCTTTCCCTGAGAAGTGCTGTGCACATGAGGAAAATGCTACATAAACTTTCTCCTTTGGAAGCACCTAGGAATTACTTGTCTTGTAAGGCACAAAGGCATGGACAATTAAACAACAAAAAAATGTCGCTGGGTTGAGGATGAAATCAACTCAATTCCATATCCTCCCTCTCAAGTACTGGCAGTGTTTTGCAAAGTGAAGTGCACTCTGAGAAACAGGGGGTATGAATTGTTCATCTGAGACTCTTGGTACCCAGGGCTCGGAGAAGTCCAGTGTTCACTCTGCGAAGCCTATGTACCCTACCAGGCAGTGGGGGAGAGGGTAAATATTATCCATCCCTTGTGGAAAGCTCAGGGATACATTAAGTGGAAGCTGCTGTAGTCAATGTGGCATTATTTTGGTGGGGTGGCATTAGAGACTGTCCCCCACTCTCAATATGTCAGAGCACTGGCTGGTCTTGCTCATCCCCAGTGCTGTGAAATGACCTAAGAGGGCTTAGTGGTGATGGGTTTCTATTTTAATAGCTGTGTTTCACTTCCATCAGCATATTTTTAAAGAAGAAAAACTAGAACATCAAAGTTGGAGCTTCACATGTATTACTCCGTAAGGTAAAGATGAGCTAAGAAAGAAAGTGAATTTGAGTAGATATAATAAGAAATAACAAATAGTCACACAGGAAAACCTTGGAAATGGCAAGGGAACGAAGACTCAGTATTAACAGCTGAAGACTAGAAATGGTTCAGAAGGTCATTTTCTCCTCTTCCTGTTGTTTTCACCACTTATTTGCCAACATGTTTGTTATTTGTTTCTATCTATAAAACAGATATATACTCCAGACAGTTTAGAAATGTAGAAAAGTACAAATGGGAAATGTAAAAACCAAACCCCATGTTTCTCCTAAAGATAAGCACCATCAACTCTCTACTGCTCCCTTCCTTCTGTCCATAAAAAACAAGGCTAAGTGCATGGCTGCTTTGAGAGTACCATTTTTGACCTTGCAATAGCTAATGCAGACTTTAAAATGGGATGTGTTCCCCCAGACTGTTAGCTGGGATACCAGCATGGGACTGATCCAGACCCCAGAAACATGGATTTCAGTGAGGAGAACTCGGAAATCTATGGGACCTCCTGTTCAGTACTTATCACTAGCATAGATGTGGACTTTGGGAGCCCAATCCACATACAGGGATACTCCTTGAGCCAAGACAGACAGGGGTGTGCCTAGGTCCTATCCCAAAGGATATGATAGACTGTATGACCCCCCATGGAAGGCCTCACCCTCTGGGGGAGCAGAAAGGATATGTGATAGGTAGGGTTTAAGTTGTGGGGGTGGTGGTAGGGGAGGAGGGGAGGGAGAGGGACGTGGGATTGACATGTAAAACAATCTTGTTTCTAATTCAAATAAAAAAGAGGATGTGTTCTTTAACTCTTGATGCATGAAATGCATACCATCATAAGGTTCAATCAATGTTTAACTCTGTATAATTTTAAATCAACATGGAGGGGGTCCCCAAACCCAAGGCCTCAAAACTAGTGAGAGGTCAGAAGAGAGTTTCCTCAGGTTCTGCAAGTCTGAGCACAGCAAGGCCTTGGCTAATCCATTACAGGGTTTCCCTTTAACCTGTGCAGGGCTTAGTGTTGATCCAGAAGAACCAGAGCAAGGTTACTATATTCTGACTGCTCTCAGTGGGGAATGGTACAACATAGTTACCTGGAAGAGATGTCTTTGTTTGAAACTCAAATTCCTGGGCTGGCAGCAGGTTAAAACTCTCTGGGGCTATAACTGTAATATGCGTTTTAAACATGCTGTCAAGTATCACACAGAGAATAGCTCAAAATCATGTGAATATTTGCTGAGGGAATAGATAGCACCAGATGGGTGTGTATGAAATCATAGTCTCCCATAGTGTGTTCTCTGAGCCTCCATCCAGGGGGAAATGCAGGCCTATGTGGAGTAATATTGAGCAGAACCCAAGGTCCATCTCTCACTCTGATGCACTCAGAAATTCATGATGTGACTGAATTGAGCTATGATTCAACTCAAACTTGAGCAGCATTTCTGTGCCAATCATACTGGACACCCAGGCTTTGGGTCTACTAGCTCTCTTCTTAGCTGGAGATACAGTAATGTCTCATCCTGAACAATCTACCCACTTTCGGACAGAACTAACTTTGTAATAAAGTCATACTGTAGATTGTTAGCTCTTTTTTACTCTAAGGTCCATTCTCATAGGGCCTACTTACCCCAACCTAGCCACAATGAGGCCAGTCCTAGGATCCATGAGACCAGGAGCCAGTTGAAGGCTCACATGAATATTTCAGGGTCTTTGAACGTCTTATAAAACCACAATTATAATCTAGTCTTCAACAAAGTCAATCTTTCATCAGCACATGTATAAAATATTATCTTTAATGTTTTTCCATCAAAAAGTGACCCAGAAAAGTCATATTGGGTCTGCTTGACCCATAGCTCAAGGCTCAAGGAAGAGGCACCTACCTGACAGGCATTATACAGGAGTTGATGTTCAAACTTCTTGATACCAAGGATGTTCTGGAACATCTCATAGAGTTGTTCCTTGCTCAGAATCAACTCAGAAGCTGCACTGGCTGTCATCCGGGCTTGTTGCTTCCTGGGGTCCTCCTCACCACGATAGATGGCGTCAAACTTGGCCATCCAGGAGCTCAGCACCGTCTCCTTGCTGAGCCCGTCAATCTCAGGAAGGCTGCGAACCCTCTTCTCAATGTGTTTCTTGAAGACCTCCCGAGAGTCATTGGCTGAGCAACCACCACTCTGCACCATGCGGGCCACACGGTCACTCTTGAGAAACACCTGAGCAAGAGAGGGCCAAGAAAGATGGGGTCAGCCAAGAAGGGGCCAGTGCCAATGACTGTACCTTTCACATGTATCATAGAATGTACCAGTGTAGGTCATTTTCACTGACCAGGTCCTTGCTGTGTGATTTCAAACAAGTCCCTTGTATGCTTTCTTATGCCCCAATCTTTTTTTTTTTTTTTTTGTAATTAATCTTTTTATTAGTTCAAATTAGGAACAAGTTTGCTTCACATGTCAATTCCTTCTCCCTCTCCCTCTCCTCCCCCCAACCACCCCCCAACCCTCCTCCCCAACTCTCCACCTGCCCCCCCACCCCATCCACCCTCCACTCCCCAGGCAGGGTAGAGCCCTCAACAGGGGCTCCCCAAAGTCCACCACATCATCCTGGGCCGGGCCTAAGCCCTCGCCAATGTGTCCAGGCTGAGAGTGCATCCCTTCACATGGGTTGGGCTCTCAAAGTCCCTTCTTACACAAGGAAAAAATACTAACCCATCTTAAAGCAACAGTAAAATAATAGTACAGTAGCTCCCATTATGTGAAGGTTTATCCTATGACCCTCACTGAAGGCCTGAAACCACAGACGTTATCACACCTTACTTGCACTGTGTTGTTTGTTCTGCTTTGATAAAGTTTAATCTATAAGCCTGGAAAAGACTAGCACCAACTCCAGTGAGAAAACAATTATAGCAATACATTATACTAAGAGCTATTTAAAGTGTGTGAATTGCTTAGCTCTGGGATTTTTCATTTAATACCTTCAGTCTGAATAAAGCGGTGAAAGTTGAGACCACAACAGAAGGGAGAACTACTGAGCTTACCCGGTGGCCACAGGATTGAGCTCATGCCAGGTTCATAGAGAACAGAGGCTGTGCTTTGACTGGGTAGGGCTTCCTCTGCCTCTGCTGCTCAGTGGCTGTGTGAACTGTGCTAAGTGAACCCCTTCGAAACTTTAGTGCCCTGTCTATAAAATAGAGCAATAACCGACTCTATACAGGTGTTTTAATTAAATGAGTCATTTTGAAAAGAGCACTTACAACGGTGCCTGGATCCCTAAATGCCACAGGGGCTGTTATTATTGTCATTAAGTATCTAGCGTACAGTACTTAAATGTTAACCACTACATGCATCTCATTTATTCTCTAAAGGATACTTATCATAACTGGAATTAAGTATCAGGAAAATATGTGTTAATTTTCTGTGTCCTTGAGTGACATGCAATTCTACATGTATAAGGAGTGTATCCATGCTCCTCAAATTATCTCCGGTCTCTGGATAGTGCATGGTGCTCTGAAAGTGAACTAAAAATAATGTAGCTGTTAGGTTCAGTCTACTCTGGAAAGTGCACCCAACCTTTTGCCATTGTGACATGATGTTATCATATACAAATGCTCAAGAACTGTATAGTCAAGTTCCAAAAAGAAAATAAATCCCCTGAATTCATAGTTTTCAGTAAGTTTATGACTCTGTGTTGGAATGTCTTTATAGCTGTCCTCACTCACATATGATGTGTGGGCCATAAGTTGGGCATGCATGAGTGTAGATGGGGAACCAAGGCTCCACAGAGGGGTGGTGACTTGGCCATCATAACTACCACTGCCTGCTTCAAGTGTGTAGTCACAGAAACATGGTGATAAAGAGAGAGAGGAAGAGTGGGGGAGGGAGTATGTGGTGGACATGCACAGGTATGTATGAGTACCCACTCTAGTGCATACTTAGAGCCCATGCAGGATATTCAGTGTCATGAATGATCACGTTCCAAACTATTCCTTGAGACAGAGTCCCTCGTGTAACCTGGAATTAGGCTGGTAGCCAGCAGGCCCAGTATTGCTGTGGTTTCCACCATTCCTGTAGTGACTGAGGTTACAGAAGCATGCATAACTATACTCAGCTTTTGATGTGGGTTCTGAGGATTTGAAGTCAGGTTCTCATGCTTGTCCCTCAAAACTATCTCCTCAGTCTCCAGGTGGTCTTCACCTTCACTCTGCTTCCTCCTTCCTTTTGGGGCTCTTCCACAAAGCAGACGACCTTCCAGCTTTGCTGCCTGAGTCCCAGGGGGGTGCCACTCACTAGTTTTCTCTTGCTCCACTGCCCATACTTGGAAGCACACACACGGTTATGGAGTGCATTACAAGGTACTGCTGCTACTGCTTCCCAGAGAGGAAAATAACTGACACTCTGGAGCTGTGTCCTGGTCACGCCCCAGAAGGTGCAAAAAGTTCCTGCAGAGGATGCGCAAACATTCATCCCCTGCCAGCTGCCATCACCGGCACTGTAGTCTCTGAGGGCATCACCCAGGGTCTTGGTAGGGAAGGAGGCAGATTTGTGCATTATGAGAGTGCACAAATAAACTGTTAACAATGTGGCTTCCGTTTATTGCTGACTTAATGAAGTGATTTAGGAAAGAGGGCTGAGGGTTTGATTTCCCGACATGTTCTGACTGCCTGGAATCTAGAGCTCAACTATATTAGAGAGTTAATGTTTAAGTCAACTAGAGGAAATATTTCAAATACATTTCAGGTATGACCCAGACTTCATGAGCTATAGAGTTTCTAGTGGAACCTAGTCTGCTTAATGAGAATTTGTTTAACCAAACATGTTGTGAGTCCAGCTATAGGGCTTGGTCTCAAAGAATAGGGAGCTAGGGAGATAGCTCAGCCCATAAAGCACTTGGTAGGCAAGCATGAGGACTTGATTTTGACCATTCCAGCCATGTAAAAAAGCTGGGCATGGTAATTTATGACTATATTTCCAGAACTGGCAAGGTGAAGATAGGGTGAACCCTGAAGCTCACTGGCTGGTAGCCAGGCTGACCAAATGTGCATGTTCTATGTTCAATGAGAGATCATGTCTCAAGAATTAAGTTAGAGAGGTACTGAGGAAGATATCTGAGGTCTATGAGGGAAAGAGGGATGGGTAGAGGTAGAGAGGAGGGGAGGGAGAGACAGAAAGCATGTGTATATATATACAGAAGACTAGTAATGCTGTAGAAAACAGAGACATCTTTAGGAAGATAATGCAGGATTGGAAATGAGAATGCAAAACCAAGATGCTGTGTCACAAGGGCTAAATCACCCTCCCTCTCTGATTTTCCAATTTCACAACTGTATGCTGAGAAAATTGAATTATGAAGTCTTAGAACTATCCTTACAGCTACAATGTCCTCATGAACCATTTAGTTCTTTCTCTGAGTGCTTACTGGGTAGGACTCACTGTACTAGGTGCCGAGGATACAATAGTAGAAAGGCACAGACTGAGCACTCATGCAGTGCAACAGAAATCATCCTAATAATCTCATACAAAATAATCACAATCTGGAATGATCACTGACAACATAGAGCCCAGCAGACAGGGGCACCTATGTGGGAGTCTACAGTGGTCAATGAGAATTCAGCAGTCAGGGGTGTCTATGCAGGAGTTTATGGTGGTCAAGGAGAGCCCAGCAGGTAGGGTTGCCTGTGCAGGAGTCTATGGTAGTCATGAAAACCTTCCAGAGGTAAACAACTCTGAGTTGGTAAGAACAGAGAGGACATAGGTATTTCAGGCTGAAGGAATAATTCATGTAACAATGCCAAGTGTCTGAAGAAACAGGGAGAATTGGGTGTCTGCAATGGCAATGAGATGTTGGAGAGTGCTGGCATGAGATGAACAGGAAAGGCTACATATCCAGAAGCCAGGGCATAAGTCATACAGCCACTGGCCTGCATTAGGACATGGCACAGAGTAGAAGGAGACAACTGAGAGGTCCTTAGAGGGGACAGGTAAAGAGCGGTGGTGGCATAAACAAAAGGGTCTTATTCTTTGTTGTCAGCTCTAATGATCATGAGAAGTTTAGAAATATTCAACAATGGAGCCATGACCCCACCCTCACCCTGCCCTCAACTGTCCCTGCCAGTGTCCCATAAACCAAGGGTATCCCAATTAAACTCTTGCCATCACATTTATTTTCCCCAGACCATTTCCCCCTAGCTTCCACTCATCAGGATTTTATGACTATTTGGTAAATATCTTTATCTTACTCTTCATTTTTAACTCCCATGTGCGTGCGTGTGTGTGTGTGTGTGTGTGTGTGTGTGTGTGTGTGTGTGTGTGTGTGTGTGTGTGTGTGTGTGTGTGTATTCATAAGTGCTACTGTGTTCCTAAAGAGGTCAGAAGATAACCTCAGGTTTTGGTCCTTACCTTCTACCTTGTTTGAGACAAGGTCTCTTGTTCACTGCTGCCTACATGAGGCTAGCTGACACAGGAGTTTCTGGGGGGTTCTCCTTTCTCCATCTCCTGTCTTGTCCTAGAATACTGTGATTACAGTCATATGCTACTGTAGACATTTTTTCCTACATGGTCCTAAGGATCCAAACTCATATCATAACTTGCATGGGAAGTGTTTTATCAACTAAGCCATCTCAAAAACTCCTTGCTTTGGTTATAAATTGTTTTTTAGTACTTAAAATACTGTCTAGCACACAGCTGATACCTGAAACATAGTTGCTGGAGTGCAATGATGAGAACAGCACAGACTTTCGGGCATAAACCCTGCCGATTCACCAGATTACATGTGGGTGAAATAGGAAAATGGGAGTTGGCAGACATATATATGGACCTCCAAACAAGTGAGTTAGGACCCAATGGTCTTCAGAAGCCATAGCCAGGAGAAGACAGGATAGTAACAGTATATTCTGGATGTGCCTCTTCTGGTCCCTTCCTTGAACAGAGTAGTCACTCAGTATATGCTAAACCCATTGTGGTGGCTTTAGAAGTCCCTTAACTCCTTTTCACCTCATTGTCTTTCACTAATACATGGCAATGTAGCCTTCCATCTTTGATGAGGATAGAGCTAAGAGGACTCTGAAACGGAAGTAGTCTATCAGTTTAGAAGTAGATGTGATTTCAGTCCCTGCAGGAGACAAGGGTACATCAGTGTGGGAAGGAAGGCTGTGGACACTAGCCGGAAAGTAATTTCCTTGGCTTCCTGGTCTGTCAAAAGAGAAGTGCGGCCCAGGCTGGCATCAGCTTGTATGAATAACTACCTTAACTCTTTGTACTATTTATATTTGTTTTCCTTTCTTAGTGGCTGTGAAATGACACTTCAACCTCAGAAATAGTTCTATACAGGACATCCATAAACCTTTCCTGGTCCTCTGTGGTCTCCAGACAGGCCTCATGGAGAGGTGGAAGATTTGCAAATACATGATGGCATTAGCCCTGCCTTCCCAAGTGATTGCTAGGCAACCTCCAGATTGTTTTATATATGAGCACATTTATACCTAACAGATGTGCCTGTTGCAATGGGAAGTTGCATAAGCTCCCACTTTCTGGCTGGCAGACTGAGGCTAGAGAAGATCTTTTCCTCTTCCAAAAAAGTAAGTTATTCTTGACTAAGGTGATGGACTAGTAGGTATAAGAATTTGCAGCACAAGCCTGACATCCAATCCCTTGAACACATAAAACTCTATAGCAGAGGAGGCTATAGAGATGCCTTGGTGGTTAAGAGCACTGGCTGCTCTTCCCAAGGACCTGGGTTTAATTTCCAGGACCCACAGGGAAGCTCACAACTGTCTGTAACTCTAGTTTCAGGAATCCTGCATCCTCACACAGACATATATGCAGGCAAAGCATCAATGCACATAAAATAAAAACAATTATAAAAACTAATCTATAGCAGAAACAACAAGGGAGACCCTGCCTCAAAAATAATGTAAGAGGAGAGAAACAGGTTCCTGGTAAATTGTCCTCTGACTGCTACATATGCTCTGTGGCATGAGCAAACACACACACACACACACACACACACACACACACACACACACACACCCACAAAATATTTTTGTAGATGAAGAGATTAAGTCTCAAACTTATGAGACCTTTAACAATTGGGCATCCTGATAGTGCCTTCATGGCTGGCCTGAGGACCACATGGATGTGAAAAGGATGCAATGATTGGATCACACCTGAGAGGTTCTACTGTAGCCCTCAGACTTCATAGTCAAAATTCAAGTGATTAAAGGACTAAAATCTACAGCCTGTTTGTTTTTTCCTGGCAATCAGAGCCACTAGAAAGGAACAAAATAAATCTGTGTGCTCAGCACAGCCATTGGAAATCTTGGGTTCTCTCTGTGCCCCTCCCCCTTTTCCCTCAAATCTAATAATGGCTGGTTTGGGTCAGAGTGGGCTGGATGAGCAAATAGTGGATAGAGGATAGTGCTTCCCATCCCTTTTCCTTTCCACATATTGGCTCCTTACTACTGTCATATACAATTCATCCCTTAGCAAATGATGACTGACTTCTCTACTTAGTACTCTCAGAATCTTTGAGGACAAGTTCTTTAAAATGTCATGCCATTGCTATTGGTAGGTTGAAATAGGAAGAAATGGTATGGTGGGGTTGAGGATGTATGTGTGAGAGTGTACACATACACATATGCTCAGGTGTGTACTTGCAAACACAGGGGAGAGAGAGATGGAGAGGGGAAAGGAGAGAGACAGGAAGAGAGAGAAAGAGAAAGAAAATGAAAAGAGGGAAGAGAGAGAAAGAATAAAACCAAGGGGAGATAGGGCAAAGAAAGAGAATGAGAGTGGAGTTGAAAGAAGGTTTGCTTGTGGTTATTTGCTTTTCTGAGAACACAGTCACACAATTCTAACAAAATTACAATAGCAACTCCCAATTTTCCACTGGGAAATCACAATACTTTGCTTGAAACAAGCTTAACTTAAACTCAGGTTCCAGAGGTGGCCCTGGTCTTGAACCTTGAAGTCAGGTTAATTCAGCCACACCCACTGTGAAAAAGTCCCTGGGCCTTTGCTAGAGCTGTCAGCAAAGAAGTGTGTTCCCTTGTCCCTGAGGTTACTAAACTGGTGGGAAGACCTAGTTTTCCCTATATGATGGGGGATGTCCTTCTGTATATATGTTTCTCTTATTTGTTGATGAATAAAACACTGTTTGGCCAATAGCCAGTAGAGGCAGGAAGAAAAGCAGGGCTAGGAGACTAGGAGAAGGCTGGGAGACAGGCACTGTAAAGGGATGCCATGTACCAGAGGAAGGAGTAACAGGTCCATATCCTTCTCTGTTAAGCCAAGACCACTTATTATACATAGATTTATAGAAATGGGTTAATAATTAAGACAGAGCTAGCCAATAAGAAGCCCTAGCCATTGGCCAACAGTTTCATAATTAATATAACCTCTGTGTGCTTATTTGGGGCTGAGAAGTGGCTGTGGGACCTGGTGGGACAAGAAACTCCAGCAACACCTATGCACAGAGAATGCAAGACAAAGCCTGCAGAAGGATGGAGGGAGAATGCACATTATTGGCATCTCTGAATGCAACCATGGCTAAGGCTAGCCCTAACCCTGGAATTTGTTTCTTGAGAAAATCCCCTTCAGTTTAAACAAGTTTGAGTTAGCTGCAGGTCATTTGCAACACAAAGTCCTGGCAGAGGTCTAGGTTAGCAGGGGTGCACATGATCTTTGAGTAGGGTAGGGAAGAGAGTTCTTCACAGCCCAGGGAAGAAAAAGGAGGAAATGATGTGTCACCTCCTGGGAGGTATGGCAGGCACAGTACTAATCCTGATCTCTCACCTCCCTTTTAGCGGATTAGACTTTCCAGAAACTTGAATATAAGGCTCCCTAAACCCTCAGTAATGAAGACAGCAGCTGGTTCTCTAATCCCTACATTCTTTCCTGTGCTACTCAAATCCTAACAGGAAAGATTCAAGCATTCTCTATCCCTGTGTTCTTACCAGACCCATAAGGAGGTCTTCTGTATAAAACTAGCCACTATCAAGGAAAATAACAAATCACTATGGATCTCATAACTTCCAAAGACTCATTAGCATGCTGCTGCTGATTAATCTTCAAATTTAATTAATAGAAATGACACTTTCTTTTAATTTGCATCATTAGTCAAATGAGCATCCTAATTAGGATTTACAGTATACAGATTTATAAACTCCAGCAGATGAACATAAACATGAGGAGGGGCTGCCAGTCCTGACAAGCATTCACTCATTTCTCTCCCACTGGCTTTCAGAATCTAGGGACAGAGGGGATCAATTTCATTTCCAGGCAGTGTCTGTGCAAAATACTTTGTTAGATATATTCAAGCTATTCAAAGCCATACATGACTGAGATTCCAAATCTCATTTCTACAACTGAAGGCTTGTATCATTTAAAATAAAGCTACAAGATGGACGATCACTGGCAATGGTGGGTATTCCTTGTAACATTTAAAATAAAGGGTTTAGATTGGGTCATATATAAAAGTGGCCTCAACTTCTAGAATACCTCTATGCAGAAACCTCATTATGAACTCAGTACATCAAAGGAATCTATGGCACTAAACTTATTAGTAAACACTACCTAGCAAGCCAGGGAATAACATGTGGCTCACAAGAGCTCACTACAAAATTACTCCACTCTCTCCATGATAGGAGGGAAATTCTAACTAGGAAGGAAAGTGTTGCAACTTTCCAGGTTCTGTACCAAGGTACCAATTCTATTCAAAGCACATAGATGGAATTGACTGGTGGGCTGTCTGCATGCACTTAACAGTAACCTATCTAGAGAGGGAGAAAGGGAAGGAGGAAGGGAAGAGGGGGGGGAAGTGGAGAGAACACACAGGAAGTAACCCCATACGGAAATGATTGTGTTAAATTTATTTATATTTACTTCTCTGTACTTACCAGTCTGTCATGATTATTGTGCGCTAATGATGGCATGGTGCCCACATACTAGGATGTTTATGAATTAGTTTCTTAGGGTTGGGGAGTGGCCATGTTGGAGCAGCTGCAGTCAGCAATGCAGATTATGGAGTGCAACTCACTGATAGCATTGCTATAGCAAGTGCACCCCCAGAGAGGCAAAGTCCCAGGTGGGTGTCTCCAGAATGCCCTTTGCTTCTGCTGTGCCTTTTCCTGCTTGCTGCTATTGTGCTCCTACTGTATTTGTCATGGTATGATTATTATGTGAAGGAATCCCACTTTGTCTAGCATAATGTGATTGTTTCATGGGAAAACTCCACTCTTCACTGTGCAAGTTACATGCAGATCATAATGAAGATGATTTTTATAGAGGAACAATGCTTAGAGATGTGAGATTTGCCAAGGATGGAAAATGACAACTGTAATGAAAAGAAAGGCAAAGTGGATGCCTTTAGGTGGGCCCTGCCAAGGTATGCCTGTACATGAATACTTCATGTGCAATGAAGTCAGTGCAAGAGGTTTATTAGGGATGAAGAGAGTGAAAGAACGAAAGTCAGTCTTGGAGTGGGGACATGAGAGAGTTAGACAGACAGGCAGAGAACAGGGAAGAGGCAAGAGGCAAGAACGACACGATAAGCAAGAGAGGAAAGAAGAGGCAAGAGCGAGCTGTGCCTGATAGGCACTTTTAAGAGGTACACTTGTCACATGGTTGAGGGTGGAAAGGACCTGGTGACAGGTGAGGTTGTAACTGCTTCAGCATCTGAGGCAGGCTGCTGCCTTGGTGGAAACTAACAAAAATAAGAGGACATTTCATGCATTATGGACCCATGAATTCTACCAGTGGAAAAACAGGCTGATGATCAAAGAAAGCAATTATATCCCTACCCGCTAGGTTAGGCCTGTGTTCCTTGGTCATGTATCTTACAGAATCAACCACAGGTTATGGTGTGTACCTTTAAAAAACATAGTTATGGAAGGAAATTAAATGACTCTCTTGTGTGTAATGAGGAAAGAAAAATAGATGGCTAGCTAGACTAAGGTCTTTAGAGTAGAAATAAATAGGAATCCGCTATACTGAAACAGCAAGCAGCTGCGTACCAGTACAAAGGCACTGGCTGAAATATACTTGGCTTGCTTAAAACTTTGTTAAGAATCGTTGCTTTGGGTGAAGATGTTATGGTAGGAAAAATAATACAAAGGAAAATGTTTAAATACACATGAGCTTCTGAAAATAAGTGATCATAATGTGATTTCTTCCCGTGTAAAGATTTTAATTTGTTTTGCAAAATATGTAACTTGTGGTTGGGAGGTGATTTTCTGCTTGCATAGCAACTTTTGTCTTAGGTGGTATAAAAGGCTTAAGAGAAAAATAAATACAGAGAGAATTAAGCTTTGCCCCTCAGGTAAGGCTCCTGTGTGTTTAATAGTTGCCAACTCTACCTCTGTTCTATTTCTCTGACCTGTTGGAGCTGGACTCCAGCAAGGATTGTCATCTGTTCTGACAATCAGTAAGCCACCATGGGCATGGAATTACAAACCCACATGACTTTTACATGGTTCATGTTGACAGTGTACTTTATAAAGTGAAGTGCTTGGCAGTAACTTAGCAATCACATTGTAACACATACATATTAGGAAAATATTGTCCATTGGGGGTTTGTTATGGTCATATCCTGAGTAATACACACATGATAGGCAGAATATGCTTGGTGGAAGAATGCTTATAAAAGTCACAGATAATTCTTGTGGAACTAAATGTCCAGTTTGTTGAGAAAAACTCCAGAGGTTCAATGGTAAAGTGGTTCTCAGGTAAAGTTACCTGAGATGTTCACTGAAGATACACTCTCTCCTTGACAGCCTTTCTTAGGAGGCAAGAATTCTGGGAAGTGTCTGAACCTCCAGAAGAGATACTACCAGCACCATTCCAATAGAAGGAAGGAGGAAAGTGTTGCAGGGAGCTAGGAGGTGCTGCCATACATTGGAAATGGTCTAAGGCTCAGACTTAAAGTCTTGGTTCCAACATGTTAACAGCTGCATGGCATTGAGTAGTTTGTTCTTTCCAAGCCTCAGTCTATCAACAAAATGGAAAATGTTATTGGTAACTAATGATAAAAAGTGTTAGGTTCTAAGATAACATGCAACACATTGGCTATTAAAAAATCAGCTTGAAAACAACTTTTTCATATAATGTATGTTCATGTGTGTGTGTGTGCATATATGTGTGCACTGCATGTGGAGGCTAAAGAGTCTCTTGCAGAAAGGAACATAAGGCTTTAAGAGTTAGGTTGACTGACCAGCTGTGGTGGTGAAAATGAGAATGGCCCTCATAGGCTGATAGATTTTAATATTTGATCACCAGGAAGTAGTATGCCACTATTTGAAAGGATTCAGAGGTGTGGCCTTCATGGAAGAAGTATGTCACTGGGAGTGGGCTTTGAGGTTTCAAACAGCCCATTCCAAGCCCAGTCTCTCTCTCTCTCCCTCTCCCTCTCTCTCTCTCTCTCTCTCTCTCTCTCTCTCTCTCTCTCTCTCACCTTGCTACCTGCGAATCCAGATGTAGAACTCCCAGTTACATCTCTAGCACCGTGTCTGCCTGGGTGCCATCATACTTCCCACCACAATGATAATGGACTAAACCTTTGCATGCCCCTATCAAATGTTTTCTTCAATAGAGGCTGCTGTGGTCATGGTGTTCCACAGCAACAGAACACTGACTAAACCACCAGTGAACTCCAGGAATCCTCCTGTCCCTATCCCCCAACCTGGGATTACAAGCATACAACACTGAACTCAGACTTGTACGTGGAGCTAAGGGTTCTGCTCAAGTCTTCAGGCTTGTATGTCAAGCCTACTGAGTCATCTACTCAGCCCCCAACAACAGCTTTTGTTTACATCATTCCCTACAACAAAACTCCAGAGGTCCTTATCAGCTGACTGCTGAGCCCTCTACATCAGCCAAGGTGATGTGCCTTCTCTATTTTTCAGCTCAGTAGCCTGGGTGAATGCCTGTGCAGCCTTGGCTCATCCAGCAGGTTACACTTACCTCATAGTAGCTCTGGACGGCATTCATAAAGGCTTCATCAGCCACGATTTGGGTCTCCCCATTGAGGAAAGCCTGGAATCGGTCCTTGACAGTCTGCAGTTGCTGTTTGCTGATCTGTAGAGAGAGAAAGAGAACATTGAAGGCTTTATGTAAACAGGAACATGAATGTTTCATGTAAACAGGAACAAAGATAGATGCCCACCTATCAAAATGGGGACCTGCCTGATAAGTGAGCAAACTTTCTGGACCAGTATGGAACACAGTCAGCACTAAAAATAATACAAGCCATAGTTACATACATTGATTTCAAACTATGTGGGACTACTTATACCACAGAAATCAGCAAGTGCTATCAAGCAGGTATATATATTTATTCCTATATTTTTAAAAAGAGTTGGCTGTTGAAGCATTTCACAGGGAGTGATGCTTGGTTATATTCAGAAGTTGCTATTTTTTCATCCCTTCCTTTGATCTGTGCCCATGGTTATTTATAGGCATAGAGCTTGTAAGATAGAAACTGTAGAGAACTGGGTCACATCTCTTTCCAGATTCATGTTTAGGGATGCATCACTGGCTGGTGTGATCAGCCACATGGGACTATTTATACTGCATAAGTCAGCAAATACCACCAAGCAAATAAGCAGACTTGTTTACTTATTTATTTATAACTGTAAAGAAGAGCCAGCTGTCGGAACGTTGCCTAATGGACACTCCACCATGCATAGCAGCCACTTCACTGTGTGTAACGGACACTCCACCTGCAGACACTTCAGCAGTCTGAATACCTTGCAGCATGCATCCTGCAGAGGCTTTGGAAAAACTGGTGGTGTGAGTCACCCCTGAACATTATACAGTAGCACTGAGGTGCAAGGAGCAAGGTGACATATTTGGGCTGTAGGTTATGTATAATTCCCCACCCTCCCAGCTCCAGGCATCTTTATTTCCAAGGGAAACAGTCCTGTGAGAACCCTATCATATCCTCCTGTGCCTGAAAATGCCCCGTCCCTCCTTCCTTCAAACATGATCAACATGGTTATAAGAAGCACTTGAAATCCCAACTAAGATTTCCTCACACATGACTCAAAAGCGAACATTTGTCTCTACAACTCATGGTTATGGTTAAATGTGGTAGATCCATTTTGTTATCTTTTTCTTTAAGGTTTCCCTGGTGACAAGCAGTCAATTGATGTTGATTTAACTGAATGAATAAAGAGCAGGAAAGAGTCTCTCTCTGTGTAGCCTTGAAACAGCATAGTTTCTGTTGACATTATGTAAAGTTAATAAACTGCTTAAAGTTCAAGTTCCTGATTTCTAAAAACATAAACACTTAAAAAAAGTTATATTCCAACATGAAGGATGAGACACTTCTGAGGACCACTGTTCTAACAGTAAAAGAACATTCCATTAACACCATGATGCCTTGCCACCACAGCATTGTGGAAAAGCCACTTACATTCTGGTTTGACCAGAGGGCTGAAGCTTCTCTAGAATGGGGTTGGGCTTAAGTAAATGCATTTGATCTCACTACCCATTTTCTCCTTTGGAATACAGTAAGCATTCTAACTGCTCATGGCCTCATGAGGTCACAGCTCTTCAGTGACTCGAATCCCTTTTGCGTGTATTACTCAGCAAGGTGACAGGGCAACCAAAGCTAATAGTGTGTGTGTGTGTGTGTGTGTGTGTGTGTGTGTGTGTGTGTGTGTATGGCTATAGCCTTGGATAGGAAGAGCCTTATCCAGGAGACCATGAAGGTGCCAGGAACCTAGATGTTTCAGCTGTGGTAGAATGGGACATATCAAGAGAAACTATAGACCAAGGAATTTTAACAATGCCTCATACGGAAAGCCACTGCCATCTGGATTATGTAGAAGATGTGGTAAGGGCAGACACTGAAGCAATGAATGTAGATGGACCAGGGACATGCAAGGAAACCCGTTAAGGCCGGGAAACCCCAAGAGGGCCCTCAAGAAGGCTCTCACATCGAGAAAGTTCCGGTCATTCCCAATAGCAATGGAAGACAATCTCTCACAGGACGAATAGATAGTTCTTTGCCTATTGTGAAAAATGATACTGCTCTAGATGGTAGTTTGGCTAGTGATAAAGAATCAAATGTGAATGTACAAAATGAGAATTGCATATTTTGGCAAACTTCTATTAATGATAAAACACCCTCAATTGAAAGTGAAAATTAATAATAAGTTATTATTGGCTTAGTAGACACTGGGGCAGATGTGACTATTATTACCAAAAGTCTTGGCCTCAGAGATGGCCTCTTAGAGAGGCAAATGTATAATTTTTAGGAATTGGAACTCTATCGAGAGTTCGACAGAGTGTTCACTTGGTGGTCTGTATTGGACCGGAAGGACAGAAAGGGAGATTAAAAGCATACATGGAAGATATAGCTATAAATCTCTGGGGTCATGATCTCTGACAGCAATGGAATACTCAGATTAATATTCCTCCAGTGTCGGATACAAATTATGTACAATCTTTCCATAATAGAAAAGATCTGGTAAGACACTATGAAAAACAGTTACCAATCATCCAGGCTGTACAGAAACTATGTACAAATGATAGAACTTCAGAGGAGCCAAAGGCCCTGCCATTGAAGAAGCTTATAGATAAACCTATTTAGGTAGGACAACGGCCTATGATCTCTGAGAAGGCACAGGCTCTAAAAAGACTGGTTCAGGAACAGCTAGATGCTGGACATATATACAAATCTACCAGTCCTTGGAATTCTCCTGTATTTGTTATCAAAAAGAAGTCAGATAAGTGTAGAATGCTGACAGAACTGAGAGCCATATATGGTAATTCAACCAATAGCCTCTCTGCAGCCTGGAATGCCATTGCCTTCCTTGATACCTAAAGGATGGCTGATCATAATCATCGATCTAAAAGACTGTTTTTTCACAATACCATTACAGGAAAATGATAGAGAAAAATTTACGTTTACTGTACCAACTCTTATTAATCCACAGCCAGTTAGGAGACATCAATGGAGGGTTTTGACACAAGGAATGCTAAATAGTCCTACTTTGTGTCAGCACTTTGTACAGCAACCTTTGGAAATAATTCATAAGAAATTTTCACAATCACTTGTTTATCATTACATGGGTGACATTCTTTTATCAGATTCTAATAAGGACACTTTGGAACATATGTTTGCAATGGTGAAGGAAGTTCTGCCTTGTTGGGGGTTATAGATTGCCCCAGAAAAGATACAAAGAGGAGATTCTATTAACTATTTAGGTTACAAGATAGACTTACAAAGAATCAGATCTCAAAAGGTACAAATTAGAAGGTTTCAATTACAGATGATTATTGGGGTAGAAAGACATGATTTAAAGCATTTAAAAATGGCCCTTAAAGGTGATAAGGACCTAAAAAGTCCAAGAATATTATCCACTGAGGTGGAAAAGGAATTGCAATGGGTAGAAAACAGAATATTGGATGTACATGTAGATTGGATAAACCTTGATTTAGAATGTAATGGTTATCTTGCCATCCAGAGAATACCCTTCTGGGATTCTGATGCAGAGGAAAGACACCATATTGGAATGGATATTTCTGTCACATAAACAGAATAAAAAGTCAAAGACATATACAGAAAAGATTTCTGATTTGATTCTAAAGGGCAAATTAAGACTCTGTCAACTGACTGGAAAAGATCCAGCAGAAATTATAGTACCTTAAACTAATGAGGAAATTTCCTCCTTTTGGAAAGATAATGAATATTGGCAAATAGCTCTTACTGACTTTTTGGGAACGATTAGCAACAATTATCCCAAAACTGACAGAATTAAATTCATAAAAAAAGACATTCTGTATTCTTCCACGTATTGTAAGACAAACTCCCATTTCTGGAGTTCTTACCTTTTACACTGATGCCAACAAATCAGGTAAGGCAGGTTATTAAGCAGGTGATGTAAGTAAAGTAGTTTAAAGTCCATATACATCTGTACAGAAGGCAGGATTATATGCAATTCTCATGGTACTCATGGAATTTACCAAAACTCTTAATATAGTTACTGATTCTCAATATGTAGAGAGAGTCGTGTTACACATTGAGACTGCAGAATTCATTCCTGATAATACATAATTAACTTCACTGTTTATACAATTAAAGGAAACAATCAAAACCAGAAGTAATCCTATATACATTACACATATCAGATCCCATACGGGTCTTCCAGGCCCACTAGCACAAGGCAATGATGAGATTGATTGTTTATTAATAGGAAGTGTGCTAGAAGACTCAGAATTTCATAAGAAACATCATGTAAATAACAAAGGTTTGAAAAAGGACTTCTCCTACACTTGGCAACAAACCAAGGAGTTAGTGAGAATCTGTCCTACTTGTTCCTTTTATAACCAGACTCCATTGCCAGCAGGTTGTAATCCTAAGGGCATTCAGAGAAATGAGGTTTGGCAGATGGATGTCTTTCACTTTACAGAATTTAGAAATTTGAAATATGTACATTATACTATAGATATGTTCTCATGGTTCCAATGGGCTACTGCTGTTAACTCTGAAAAAGCTGATTCTGTTATTACACACCTGCTAGAGGTGATGGCAATTATGGGTATACCTGCACAAATAAAAACTGACAATGCTCCATCATAATTGGAACAGTTTTTCAAATATTATAACTTAAAGCATGTCACCGGTATACTACACAATCCTATGGGACAAGCACTGGTTGAGAGATCTAATAGGGAGATGCTCCATAAACAGGCTTGGAATACTAAACCCCCCAAACATAGGTTTCATAATGCTTTATTAACACTAAACTTTCTTAATGCCAATGAGGAAGGACAAACAGCTGCAGAACGACATTGGACAAAGGAAAAAAACTGCTGAACTGACTCAGCCGATATACTTCAAAGATGTATTAACCTCTGTATGGAAATCAGGACATATGTTACAATGGGCTAGGCATTTTGCATTGGTTTCTACAGGAGAAGAAAAAAACTTTGGATACCATCAAAGTTGATCAAGATTTGAGTTGAAAAGGAAAAACCTCTTGACGAGGATAAATAACAGGTATTCTACTAAAGTATATCTCATAAACTGAATAGAACCTCTCAAAGGAAAGGGAAGTGTTTTGCTTTTATTTTTACAGGAAAACTCATCTCTAGAAGTCAAAGGACACTGCATGGGTAGATACTTAAGCAGAGAAGGTAACTATAACCATCAAACAAAAGGAACATGCCACATGGTAAACTTTACAGCTGTCTCTCAGAGAACTCTATTTCTCTTTATTTCCTAGTCCCTATTCAATTAAACCAATGCTGGCTTTAGAGGTGGATTTGACTTTCCTCCTGTAAAATCCAAGCATGTTATTTAACTAAACTTTAGAGTTTCTGTATTGTATCAAGAAGCCAATTGATGTAACACAGAATAAGAGAAGAATTTGGGGATGCCTTTGTCTTTTCTTGGCTCTTAATTTCAAGGTGTACACCCTCTCATAATTGTTATGCTCCCATGGTTGCCTTTCCTAGTAATCATACATGTATAATATAAGCAAACATTTCTCTGCTAACACTTATGTTTGAGTCCCACACAGCCAATGAAGACCTTCCTGACAGCAATCCCTGGATGCCCCGGAAAGAAAATGTGCCACACCTCCTTGACTCCACTGGATCCAACTTGCTCCATTTCAACTGACATTCCGGCCAGAGCTTCGGGTACTGACTTCAATCAAGTTGAGGATTTCAATCAAGATCTTCAATCAAGCGAATCCTGTCTGACATGGATTGGATACAATCCATTCAAGACTTTCACTATACTAACATTTTCTTCCTACAGGACCCCATGAGGCTATTGTTGTCCCATTTCACCAGGAAGTAACTTGGAGGATGCTACACCCCTTTTCCCCCATTGTTGTCACTTAGGATAGTGTATATACCTAGTTAAGGATAGCTTCCTATTGTTTATGGTTGGGATTGGAAGGAGGTGTTCAGGCTTGGACACCTCTTTCAGATGGCTTAGGGTTTAGTTAAAATAGACATTGTTAGGATGTAGCATAAGAAGATTGTTGTATCTTCTTATATTTCACCTTTATGATTGTTAATTTTGGATACTTTACACTGTTAAGGTTTAATCCTCTTTTAGACTAAAGGGGGAATTGTAGGGGATGCTGTAGCCACTCCTGCTTAGGGGCTGGCTACAGGTGTGCCTGACCATGCCTGCGAGAGCATGGTCAGGGTGATGTAGAGAAGGTTTAAGAGTGAGGGACGCACAGGTGGCAGCCTCTTCTTTCGCTTTCATCTTCGGTCTGCTTTTCTTACTGCAGCCCTGCTGGCTGGCTAGGTCACTTTGTAAGTAAAGCTTTTCCCTATTAAATTCCCTTGTATTTTTACCTGGTAATTTCCCACATTTATGCACAGCCATCTACAAAGAGCTCAGTCTGCACCCAGAGCTCCTCCAGGACCTAAGGGTTCACTAGTCAACAAAACACAGTCACCCCTTGATTTCACGTGCCAAGCCAAAGCACTGGGTAATGTATAAATATCAAGGCATATCCTTAGGACCTGCCATTTATGTTAAAGAAAAAGCATAAAGAGTTAGACCAAATTATGTTCTAGGGTTTCAGAGGAGAGAAATTAGAGATTATAAAAGTCTCAAGAGGAAAAATGAGAAGGGGACAGATATGGGTGCTCACACACATTGTGAATAGCCTATCAAGTATATACTATTAGCAGGTTATTTACTTTGAACTACCCTTTGCTCTAGATGTAATTCAAATTCAAGGCTTTTTGTCCTTGGTATATGGAGTGCAAGAGGAGAAGAACGGCCTCGGCATTGTAAGTTTCAGAGATAAAGACTGGCCATGGACCAGAGGAACAAGACTAAGCTTTGGAATGAAGCTGCCTTTTCTTTCCTTCTCTGTATGATTTCATGACTACATATCACATTTAAGATTCAATTCCTGTCTCTTCCAATTGGCCTCTGAAAGTCACTGGTGTCATGGGCCCAATTCTGATTTCAAAAAGCCTTTAAGAGCATTAACCTCAGTTCATTTCAGAGAACAAACACCACAAAGCCACACAAAGCAACCCACACTTCTCTGGGCACATTAAGCTGGTAGCCACAGGGGAGCAATGATAGCTCTGGTAGCAGAAGCTGGAGCCTCCTATTGCTTCCTTCCCATCCACACTTACCATTTTCTGACTATAGAGCTCTTAATCTGCACTCTCTAGCTTTGTCTCATTGGGCAAAGAGGAGCCTGTGTTTACCTTGAGGATTTTTCTGTGTCATGGAGCCAATGATGATTGCAGAGGGCTGTAGTGAGGCTACTCAGTGCACAGGCTCACATGGGATGGAAGCTAGCTACTATGTTAGCTACTATGGATGGATTTTTACCATTGTGACTTCACATAGTATTCCCCTGACAGGATCAGACTGAGAAATTATACATATCTACCAAATTCAGCCCATGTGTTATTTCCCAGAGGACCCCTGTGTAGAATTTCATTGTCTTCTCAGCACTTTGAAGGAGTCACACAGAGGCAGGGGTATGGGTTGGAGTACAGACCACATACTTAGTGTCAAAGGGACATAGGTTCATATTTTGGTATGCCCACTTATTTCCAAGCTTGGGAAAGCTGTATCCTTTAAGCCTTGGCTCCCCAGGTAAAAATGTGTGGATCACATAAAACCTGTGGCCTGAGATTGCTTGGAAGATTAAAAGGAAACTGGAACTTAGTACACTGCCTGGCACATTCAATCAAGTGAATTAGGGGAGACAGTAAGGAAATAGTCCCAAGGTCCCGGCCCGGGCCACATTCTCTGCTCTACCTCCCCCCATTCTGCTCTGCTGCAGTAAGTTGCTTGCTGTTTGCTGATACTCAGGAGCCTCAAAGCCTTTTCTGGCTAAAACCTTGGTCCTGGCTACTCCCTGTTGAGGCCATCTTTCTGGTTTCCCCTTTAGCTACTCCCTGGAATCCAACCCAGTCTATGCTGCTAGGAGAACTTTCCCTCACCAAGTGTCTAGTGAGTGTCTTCAGGCTAATTGCCATCGCATCCTACTGGTCCTGTGAATTTCCCTCAAGCCTTTATCATTGTAAGTATTTGTATTATAAAACATAAATTTATTTTGTTTGATAATACAAAGTGCAATATGATACAATGGATCACAACATGCACATATACAAAAGCACATAAAAGAACATATATATATATATATATATATATATATATATATATATTCTTACAAAATTAACTTTCCAATGTAACCAACTCTCATATCAAGATAAAACAGTGATTGCCAGATCTCAGAAACTCCTGCATGACTTCAGAGTCATGGGTGGCCCTCTGTTAGTTCACAGGCATCCTAGCTACCCCTCTTTGTGTCAGAAATCAGATTACACCTCCCCTGTGGTTTTGGGCTCTACCTCTTATTGATGTAGTCCCTATGTAGGAGGGACTTTTAAGCATTTTTAACCCCATATCTCTTCTGCTTACACTGGCCAGGCTCCCTAGTCTCAGAGAAAAGTTATAAAGTGATTATTCCCCCTTATTCCCAGTTTCTTTCCTTCCTTCTTTCCCTTTCAGTTCCCATCATTCTGTCCATGGCAGCTATCTCTCTCTTACTCTTTTACTTTATGCCCTCTCTCTTAATGAATCTCCTCTACAGGTTTTAAGGGGAAGCCTCTCTTTTCCTTTAAGGCCCTAGCATGCCTCTGATATTACCCTGACTAATTTTTCTCACACCTCAAGTCTTGATCACGGCCCACCTTGTCACAAGCTCTCCCTCCTAATAGTGTTCATTTCTGAATAATTGGTCTTCCTTCTCTGCAAACCAACAGGGCCTCCCTTTTCTTTCTAAAGCCATTTTATTTGTTTGTTTACTATGTGTGTGTGCCTGTGTAGGCACATGTGTCACAGTGTACATGTGCTGGTTAGAAAGCAGCCTGTGGGAGTCAGTTATCTCCTTCTACCATATGGGTCGATTTGACAGCTGGTGGCTTTTCCCATTGAGTCATGTCAGCTCCCCCTTCCCTTTTTATAATAACACTCCCAAAAGATGACCAATAGCCTGACTCCTATCACCACAGATCATTTTTACCAGCTTCTCAGTGTGATGCTGGTGCAGTCATGAACAGCAGCACTATCCACAGGGTTGGGAGTAGCAATAGCTTGTTCTCCATTGTTGCTGAGTGGTGCTCCAATATATGACTCTACTGCTACTCCTCTAGTTTCTAACTGATGGGCACTTAGCCTTCTGTATTTAATTGTGATCGGCCTCCCACAAAAACACTTTTCATAGATAACAACTCCATCTACCTATACATGTGCTTAGTGCCTGGGACATAATTAGCTCTCAACAAATATTTGTTGGGTGACTATATTTAACATATTGATTATTTCATGTATACTAGGTTCTGGATATTTTTTAAAGATTTATTTTATTTATTATGTATATAATTTTCTGTCTGCTTGTTGGCTTGTACATCAGAAAAGGGCATCAGATCTCACTACAGATGGTTGTGAACCATCATGTGGTTGCTGGGAATTGAACTCAGGACCTCTGGAAGAGCAGCCAGTGCTCTTAACCTCTGAACCATCTCTTTAGCCCCCAGTTCTGGAGATAATTAAGGTATAAACTTGGCTCTCATGTCAGAGGCCATTCGTTCATTTGACTTCCTAACATTGCCTTTTAAAATGAAAATCTTAGGTGCTCATGAAAATAGCTAGTCTATGGCACCACCCCTTGGTCATTGCTTCAAGGGGTGAATTAGATGGGGCAATTAGATGGGACGAGCTGGAGAGCTCGTCCTGGTGGTGAGGGCAGAGGAGAACTGGCAGGCTGACTAACCCTGCAGCTGCCCAGGCCCTGAACCAGGGTTATGACTTGGCCTGCCCCTACATCCACACTATCTATGATCTGCTGGAGCATGCAAAATGACCTGGCCCACAGACTCAAAGCTGCAGGATCTCACAACACAGGGCAACAACAGGATATCCAAGAGGAGTTCCAGTGACAGCTCAGCATCGATAATGTAGCAGAAATCAGAGTCCTTAAATCAGACTAGTGGTTTACTGCATGACTCACTATGTCACATTGCAGTTTCCATGGTGAGATTTGGTTGATTTTTTCTCTTAAATTTTGTTTTATTTTTTGGCAGTTGCAGGGGTAGGGGGCATATGTGAAGGGATGTGAAAAGAATGGGATCAAGATGCATGGTGTGAAAGACACAGAATCAGTAAAAAGGTGAGAAAACAGTCTAAGAATCATTGGTGGGACAGCATTTCTGTCTGGGTAAAAGTTAACTGAGTTGTAGATAGACTGAATCCAGAAGGTGACCTCCTCGCACAGACAGACTAAAATGGTTGGCCTGCAGGAGCTGACGATGCAGCAAACTCTAAACAAACACATAGCCACTCACCAACAGTCTCTAAAAACAGCAGTCCATGCAATAGCATCTAACATTCACAGAAACACCCGTGCATCAAGGCCAGCACTGAGAACTGCAGCAATAAGTTCCAAGAGCAGAAAGGTCCTGTGCAGAGGAAATCCACTCAGACAGTCTGTATTTAATACACCTCATTCACTAAGGTCTGGAAATTCACACTGCACTTTGGACCATTTGTAACTCATTGCTGCACTTGGCAGGAGTTCAAGAGGACAAAACATCATGTTCTGAGTGCTGGTCTTGACAGAAGAAACAGTGAAGGCAGAGCCTGCTCTGGTTGTTCCTTGGTTATACTGAAATACATTGGGTGAATAATTCACTTTGGAACTGTCCCCTGAAAACAAGGAACAGTGCTGTTTCCTTATAGAATAATGGTTTCTACTTATACCAGTGTACAGCAAGGGCTCCTGCTATATATTAAAAGTATACTTGCTGTCATTTAATTTCTTTCTTCACATCTCATCTTTATTTTTGCTTATTTAATCACTTTGTAAATGACATGAATGTGTTTGGTAATCTTCATTTCTTCCCTTAGCCTTTCCATTGTAGGGCTTAGTAATATTTCGAATCTCCTTGAAATTGGGGTGGTCACGAGACAGTGGCAGACATCTAAGGACTTTGAAGGACACATCTGAAATCCCCACAAAATTAGGATATCACTCAGAGACATTATTGGTTCCTTACTGCTGCCTCTCTTCTGGACTGAGAAAACGGACAGCTGGAGTGACGACCATGAACATTACAGGAACTTTAATCAATGTCTGTTAACACCAATCTTTAGACTTAATGATGGGAGCAATGAATGAGTCCTGGTGTTTAATGTGGGAAAATTACCAATATGGAGCCAGGTAGAAATACAAGGGATTTTAATAGGGAAAGAGCCTTACTTACAGAGTGACCTAGCCAGCCGGTGGGGCAGCAGTCTGTACAGCAAGCCGAAACGGAAACCAAAAGTGCCCAGCCACCTGACCGCCTCTCACTTTACATCACCCTGACCATGCCCTTGGAGGTGTGGTCAGACACACCTGTAGCCAACCCCTAAGTAGGTGTGGCTATAGCTTCTCCTACAATTCCCCTGCTCCTGGCACACCAATTACGACAGAAAGGAGGATGAGCATCGAAGAAACTCGTTATGGAGTTTGCTTTCAATATGGCAAGATTAGCCATTTGGGCAAAAAACTTCTCTTACCTGGACTGCTTGTTGCTGTATAAACTGGACATGCAGGACCCACAAGAAAGTGATTGCTGAACTTACAAAACAAGACAGTACTGAAGGGTTCCTGTTGAAATGGAGAAGTGTGCCAGACACACTGTGGCCTATGGGCTGAAGATGGATGCCCCAACTTTACAGAGGAACTTAGGTGATTGTCCAGGTAGCGAGATGTGTCTGTCAATTCTAGAATATATATATATATATATATATATATATATATATATATATATATATATATATTCCTTCTGCGGTCTTTGATAGAGTTGAAAACAGATAGTTATGGTTATAGTTTTCTTCAGTTATTATAAAAGATAAGTTATCCCTTTTATTTAGACAGAAAATAGGAGATGACGGGGAATGTATTGTATATGTTCATCTTATTGATTATTGAATAAAGTACTTGTTTGGCCAATGAAATAGCAAGTTAGACAGGACTATGAGTCAAAGAGGATTCTGGGAAATGTAGTAGAGAAGTGGTGATCCAGGCCTGAAGTGACATAGCAAGGAGACTCATATTTAAGCAAAGAGAAACAGGAAGTGTCCCTTTTCCCCTTCGCTCTTCCTTCAGTGGTGCAATGTGATCCACCTGCAAGGAGGGACGCCAATAATGTGTCCGATAAGATAAATCTTATAAAATATATAGATTTATGATAATTAAGACTGAGCTAACAGATGAGAATCCTAGTCATTGGCCAAGCAGCATTTGAACCCAATACAAGTTTCTGTGTATTCATTTGGGCCCTAACTCAGGAGAGCAGCTGATGTAAAGCACACACGTGGTGGTGGGGCTCAGGCGGCTTTTGGCAGAAAGATTTATCATAACAAATGTTCTTGCTCTGTCACAGAAGAACTCACAGTTGCTGTGGTATTCATTGATTATCACGCTACCTATTACATAACTATAAGACAAGGGAAGAAGGAAGCCATTTCCTGCCTATAAGCCTGAATCTAACAATGTATCATTCTGCATAAAGACGAGAGCGTGGGAAGCTGTCCTTTGGTGTTAGAGGTGGGTGTGTCTGTCTTCTTTGGTATAAGTGTATACTCATGTGGTGTAAGTGTGCGAGCATGCACCTACATTGGCATTGGGCATCTTATCTCACTCTCCACTATATTTTCTGAGACAAGGTCTTTCCACACGCTAATGTTCCACTATCACTATTGGATTTAACTTGAAATATATTTCAAATAATTTCATTTTCAAAAATAAAGTTGTTCTAAGCAATACTCTAAAAATAGTAGGCTTTCTCTTGTAGTTATGATTAAAATATAAAATGATCTGTCATAGTACGTCTACCTAGTGTGTGTGTGTGTGTGTGTGTGTGTGTGTGTGTGTGTGTGTGTTTTAATTTTATAGTGGAAGCTGAATATATTTAATTATACTTCATAATTTAATACTGAAATTTTAAATCATTAAGTAATGGAAAACCCCATTGATCATAGAATTCTTAAAAATCTATTTTGGCAAGAAAGAAAGAATAAAGACAGAGTCACTACACGGCACTATCACAAAGAAGTCTAGGACCTAAAGGACACAGTCTTGGAGACATAAGTGAATGCTGATTAAAACAGAGGGTGTTTCTCTCAGAAAAGGCCACCTAACAGAGAGGAACAGGAAAAGGAATTTAGAGACTGTCTCAGGGCTAGCAGTTGGATAGAGCGGGGGTAAAATGTTTAGGGTATAGAATGTTAATTTACTGGTACAATGACCATGTGTAAGGCACTTGATTCCAGCCCAGTAATATCCAAATAACAAGGTCACATAATGGTAAAGAATGATGGGGATAGAGAAGGGAAAAGAGAGAGGGAAGAGGGAGACAAGTAAGAAGAGAATCTCACTCCCAACCATCTGCAGAAAAGGGGGTTGTCTGTTGTGCCCTTGAAAACAATACATTCTTTACAAGTAAACTCTTCCTCCACTTTGGAGTGTCAGATCAAAGGCTTGTTTAAAGTCCAAAGCTTTTTGTTTCTGTCTTTTCATTACTTGAGACACTGCTGAGGGCCCCAAAGGGCTTCCATTAGGCAAGTTGTTTCATAACTCTTGATTTCTACTGTAAATGAGATTAAAAATGGGTGGTTTAAAATATTTATTAATTCATTAAACCTGACAAGAATAAGATCATTATATGCTAACATAAATAATACACTGTAAGAAACTATTTTTAAAAGGTTAATAGTGAAAACATTTGGAACATTTTTAATAGTATTTAAAATCTGGTTTGGATGAAAAGAAGACAGGTGGATTCTCAGTTCTGTTCCACTATTCAGTCTGTTCCCAGTATTGTTCTGGTTGGTGTAAGTGGTTGGGACTAGCACTTCTGTGGATATGGCACTGTTTTCCAAACAAGAATCTGATAGCCATGCTAGGTAAAAGTGATAGTCTTCTCCAGGACCAAGGAAAGGCACATAGGGTGAGCTTCTACTCAGGTTTTACAAATTAATAGAAATAAGAAATTTGAAGCTGTATCAATAAATGTCTTATAGTCAATGGCATCAGATTTATTGGTTTATCTAGCTCCTTGAAAGAATCAGCCATGCAAGTCATGGTAATTTGTTCATACAAAAACATTTGTTCATTGAGTCATGCAAGTATTTCAAATGTCAACAAATGTTATTATATAATATGCAAAAATACCATATTACTTGATATCATCATGAGTATTACCCAGAAGCCTGCAAAGGATAAAGAAAGCTGTCAGAAAACTGTCCTGCTCATGGTGGTGGTTTTAAATCTTCAACTCTAACATGGGCAAAAAACAATATCTGTTGTTCTCATAAAGTTGGCTCACATTATTCATTTTTAGAAAGTATCTGTGAAATACTTAAATTGGCCTATTCATTGTTCTTTCAATTAAACATGTTGTTCAAATAACTAAGAATGTCACTTCAAAACGTAAAAATAGTTCTACATTGCAATCCAGGTGTGCAACGCTTAGGAATGTGCACAGGGAACTCCAGTGACAACAGCACAAAGACAGCTGCACCCATGTCACTGCAGCACTGTCACAATAGCACACAGACAGTTGTGCACCCGTGTCACTGCAGCACTGTCACAATAACACACAGACAGCTGCATCCATGTCACTGCAGCACTGTCACAATAGCACACAGACAGCTGCACCCGTGTCACTGCAGCACTGTCACAACAGCACACAGACAGCTGCACCCATGTCACTGCAGCACTGACACAATAGCACAAAGACAGCTGCACCCGTGTCACTGCAGCACTGTCACAACAGCACAAAGACAGCTGCACCCATGTCACTGCAGCACTGTCACAACAGCACACAGACTGCTGCACCGGTGTCACTGCAGCATTGTCACAATAATACACAAACAGCCTCACTCATGTCACTGCAGCACTGTCACAATAGCACACAGATAGCTGTGCACCCGTGTCAGTTCAGCGCTATGAAAGACTCTAAGTCGCGGACCCAGCTCAGGTGGGCATTAGATAAACTGATAATGTGGTAGAAATACACAATAAAACTTCATTCAGCCATAAAGCATGAAAGGATGTCATTCTGCAGCAAAATGAATAGAATTTACAACCATATTAAGTGAAATAAAACAGACTTGGAAAGAAAAAAATTCATGTTATTTTTCTCATAGTGAACTCCAGATATTATATTCAAACAGAGTAATTGCTGCATATCTGTTTCTATCAAATCCAACGTAATCTAATGAATCTAACATGGAGCAGAGTGAGACCACCTGGGAGAAGTAAGGGAGAGACGAATGGACATAGCCTGTTGAGTGATTGTGGTCACAGTGTATGATATATACAAATGAAAAGCTGCTGCTGCCTCAGCACCACTAAGGCAGTGGCACCAAACCATGTACTCGTGGCACACACGAGATGCTGAAAAGTTGGTGTGTTCGTGTTCATGGAGTTCTTTTCCCACCACAGTTATAGAAATGATTCATTCACTGCCCCTGTGGTGCTAAAGCAACAGCAGCTTTCCACTACTGCTTTTGCATTATTGAGAGCTACACACTTGAGGGGAAATGCCAGAAGTGTCTCATGAATATTAGCAAGATGATCTTGAAGATCTCTGTGGGTATGGATTATACTTAATGACCTCTGACTCTGAACTGAACAGCCTGAATGTTACATGGTAGTTAGGAGGATAGGGAGGACACAGGGCAGAAGGACACATCTGTGGGAAATGGAGTGTGGTGCAGGCCTTGCTTGCATGCCAAAGTGAACATTTAATTAGTACACTGAGAAGCCATTCTGGACCTTGAATGGAGCAGGACATAGCCTAGAGCTCTGGGAATGGGTCTGCAATTGGGGCAGTGTCTCATGTGAGCTGTGACATTTGAGGACAGGGTCTGGATAGAATCTCAGGTTATAGAGACAGAGACCTCAGGGAGAAGGAGGGATGGAAGACAGAGAGGCATGAGAAGGGCATGCAGTTGTAGGAGTGCAACATGCATGAAGAGATAACGTGAGAAAATATGAGGGTTTTGGAGGACACGTCAAGGATGTATTTTGTCAGTTTCTAGGGGCAGATCTCAGAGTAACACTCATAAAAAAGCAGTTGCCAAAAAACCCAGGAGGACTGGAGATGGGATAATAGACAGTTCCATGTGGCTGGAGACCAGGTTAAAAACTGAAGCTCAACAATATATGAGATTGCTAATCAGTGAGCAGATCTAGGGCCTCAGGAGTTTAATAGAGAGCTTATCAGTAGCAATTATTTTCAGAGAATAGGGTGGACAACGCCGAATACAGATTGTGTATAGACTACACAGTTTCTTCAAAGTGACACCTCACAAACGGTGACCAAGAACGTCACTGAAATTGATTTCGATAAGAACCCTGTCCTGTCAGTCACAAGCAGTGACAAAGGCACAACTGATTGCCAGCCACTCTTCAGGCTGCTGGGTATTTGGAGTTCGATGGAGATCATGACTGCTTTAATCTAATCATCCCATTCAAGGTCCAGAAGGGCAGAGAGATTAAATGGGGACCAAGTTTGAAATTGGAAAGTATTAAAAGTAGAGATGTAGATCCTAATGAAAAATATAGACTGTAGCTAAAAATATTGAGTGAATAAACAGATTTACCACACCAGTGAAAGATTGTGGTAATTGGAAAAACTGTGTTTGGTATGTGTAGGTAGTGTGTACATGGAAAGACTATAGTTTTTGCTCAATGTTTCCATAAAACTAAAACTTCTCTAAAAATGTGAAGTGCTGGATGAGAAGATATTTCAGTCAACAAAGGGCTTGCCATATAATCATGAGGATTGGAGTTCAATCCCAGTACCATGCAAAGAACTGGGGATATGGGACATACTAGGAACCACAGCACCAGGGAGGCAGGAAGAAGAATTCCAAGGGCTTGCTGACCAGTCAATTTAGCCAAATTGGTAATATCCTGGTTCAGTGAGGCACTCTAT
Organism: Cricetulus griseus; assembly: GCF_003668045.3. Taxonomy (NCBI): domain Eukaryota; kingdom Metazoa; phylum Chordata; class Mammalia; order Rodentia; family Cricetidae; genus Cricetulus; species Cricetulus griseus. The sequence goes on from NW_023276807.1 coordinate 170,770,646, forward strand.
CTGAAAAACTAATGAAGAATATGATCAGGGAGATAGTCCCCTCTTTTACACTGTTGATTATCTGCAAAGGGTTCCTTGAATAGAGATCATCCATATGTAGTCTAAGGACTCATTAATGTTAATTAATGTCTGCATTACATCAGAATCCCCTTTGTAGAAAATATAGATGGCTGTGGCCCCATCACAGACCTCCTTATTGTTAAAGTCTGGAGGTAGGAACTCATGTTTAAACAAGTTTAGAACCTTCTCTCTCTCTCTCTCTCTCTCTCTCTCTCTCTCTCTCTCTCTCTCTCTCTCTCTCCTCCTCCCTTCCTCCCTCCCCCCGTGTGTGTGTGTGTGTGTGTGTGTGTGTGTGTGTGTGTGTGCACCTGCCTCATGAATGCAACAGGTTGCTCCCACACTGAGCTATCGCCCCCTCCCCAACATTTTACAAACATTTTGAAGCACAAAATTGGCAGGTGCTGTAAGACATACTGGCTGAATAAACTGAGCTATGGCAAACTGTTATAAGAATTAAAAGATACTTATTAAATTTTACCAGCAGAGCACAATAGCCGGAAAGCCAGCTTCTCTGGTGAGCCAGGACATACCAAGGATGGCTGAGGCAACTGATGGCTGGAGAGATCTGTGATGCCCTATGGAAGCCAGGACCCAAGCCTCAGGATGCCAGGGTCTACACCTGCTGTGCTTTGCCTCTCCAAGACTACCTAATAGAACATTGCTTCTGTTTTAATAACACAGTAGGCGACCAGAGCAGAACTTGCATTCTCTTCTCCATCATCTGGCTGAAAACCTTCAGCCTTGGGAAGCTTTTCAAACTGTTAATATCATCTTTACACCATTCTTTCCTAATGTTTTTCCTCCTCCCAACACTCAACTACCGTCTCCTCTCCTCTGAGAGTCAGTCTTTGGTGTGAATGGAGAGGCATAATTCTGAAGCACTGGCTGGAGAGATCTGGAGAGGGGAGAGGATTTTCAAATGAGAAACAGAAAAGAAATGCAAGAGGGTAAAAGGGAGCATCATGTATTTAGCAATTTCTGCATATGGCAACTATTGGGATGTACCTCTAAAACTAAATGGCAGTAGTTACGTGTAAATTTCTGGAGCCAGAGCTGGGGAGATGGTTCATTGGGTGAGCACATGCTGCACAGCAGAAGGTCTGAGTTTGGATCCTATGCTGGAATACCCATGGACACCTGTAACATTAGTGCTTAGGGTGGAAGAGATGGGAGGATCCTGTGAGCTCACTGGTCAGCTAGGCTAGATGAAATGGAGAGGACCAGGTTCAGTGAGAGTCCCCATTTAAAGTGAGTGAGGATATCCAGGGTTCTCTGGCTTTTGCATACACACAGTACATGCACACACATAAACAGATATAGATACATAACACACACACACACACACACACACACACACACACACACCCACACACACACACACACACACCAGTAAAGCAAACAAACAAACTTCTGGAGCCCAATTAGTCATTACCCAATAACTGTTCAGCTACCGGTCAAAGTTCTTGTTATCAGCAGTCACAGTCCTTGTGATCAATAATCACAGTCCTTGTTATCAATAGCCACAAACCTTGTGATCAAAACAATCACAGTCCTTATTATCAACAACAGTCATATTACTTATTGTTAGTAGTCACAGCCCTTGTTATCAACAGGATGAGAGCAAGCTATTTGGTTGATATCACCCATTTCTGTTCTAAATAACAAAACCCAAGTATCTTTCAGTGTGTCTTTAAGAGAACCTCACAGTTGTATAAAAGATTCCCAGACTCGGTAGTTTTATTTATGCATGTCTGCTCAGTTAGCTCAGTATCCCTAGGGGCTCACTTTGAATGACACTGGTGTGTACTGCACACAGTCAAATCTAACATCATAGAAGTGCTGGGAACAAAGTGCCTCACTAGTGACCTTCCTCAATTTACCCACAAAGTCCACATGGAAATTTGAGTTTCTAAAAACAAGTCAGAAAGGACTCCATGCCATGCCTTTCCTACCCCTCTGATCTTCTGCCTGCAGATCTGAAGCTCTTCTTCTTTACATTATAGTAAATGACTTAAGAATTTCAGATAAACAGACATTTAATTGGGGTGATGCCTAGAAAGTCAGTGACTCTAGGAAACCTACTCAATTTCCAATGTCTACTTAAACAAGATCATTGCCTCTCTCTGTATCTTCAGGACTTACCACAATAACTTGGGGAACTATGCAGTCACATTTTAAGATTCACAAAGCCATTTCATACATAGCCAGTATTTAGCTTCTAATTCCATGACATATCTTATTGCTGGAGACTCGCTGGAGACCATGTGTCTCCTAAAAGTCAACATGGCTTATGTCTTTCAATGAGAAGACGTCTTCAAATAATCTGTTGTTTTGCATCTCATTGTGTGCTCAATCAAAGAGCAAATGAATACGGGCAAAAATAAATCCCTCCTGAGGAAAAGAAAGCAGTATTTTTCCAAAAGAACTTTAAGAATAAACTCCAAAAGACTTCAAAGTCAAAGATCTAGTAGCTTGCTTGGGGCATGCTTCAGGAGCCTTAAGGAAGGCTGTAAGTAGGAAGCAGAGTTAATGCAAGTATGACTACCCACTGCATAGTGGTGATTTGTCAGCAATCTTTACCCTGGCTTCTGCTGAGAATGGAGTGATGGGATTCTAAAAGCCTTTATTAAGGAGATAGTGAGGGTGGGGGGAAACAGAGGTCTGTGTGTCAAATGGAACCGGTTCTTATTCACATCTGTGCAGACATCACCCTCCTGCCCCACTCCACAGCTGATACTTAAGTTAGAACAGTGTCTGTGCTCATGGTTGCTATGAGGATGAGACCACATATGTAAGTGTGGATGGCCCCAAACTGCACTTGGGTAATGAAAGCTCCACCGTGATTATTATGGAGATAGCTGTGGTCAGCAGCAGCCTCACATTGTCTTCCAGAAACTGCCTTACACTCTGATGTGGGAGTGCTAGAGGCCGAGTGCCAGCATTCTTGCTGGGTTTCTGGCATGCCAGATGCAGTTGCTGTGTAACTTAGGTCTCATTTTCTCTGAGTGGAAAATGAGCTCCATAAAGTCAGCTGAAAGATTTCCCTGAGTGGCAAGCCCAGCAAAATTGAATGCACTCATCTCTCTGGCTTTGGAGAGAATGCTGAGTCCATGAAGCAGAAGCAGCAGAAACTGTGCATGTATCCATCCCAATCACTGCTGCTGAAGCTCTATCATTAGTAGGCATTTGAGTGAGGATGGGTGCCAAGAGTTCCACATGAATTATCTTAAGGGCTTCTGTTGACAACATTGAGGAACAGTCATTGCTATTATGAGTGAGAAAACTAAGACTTAGGGAGACAGAGTATTTTCCTCAAAGTTATACACACAAAAGAGACTATCTCCAAGTTGTAATCTAAAGCCAGTTTCTTTTCAAGGCACGTTGTGTTAACAGTTTCATGGTGGAAATACCCCAACATTGGTATTGGACAAATCAATTAGGGAAAATGTAGTACTACGAAAAAAAAATAAAGTAGTCATTCTGACAACAAACTAGATGACTATCAAACACTTTGTGCCAAACATAAGACTCTAGATCCTGAAAACTAAATAGATTATATTACACCATTATATAAAATTCTATATAAGATAAAACTAGTAATGTAATGGCTATTAAAGCTAGTGGTTGTCAAAAAACATTATATTGCCCCAAACATGTATTAGATATGGGAAGCCTATATTTTCCTTGTATGTTTTTTTCTCCATAAATTTAGAATTTTGGAAGGTTCATTTCTCCCATGGATTATATGATTTTAGACGGATTTAGCATCAGTTGACAAGAAGGAAGAAGTTTTACAAATACCCTGGGAGGTGAGAGCAGGCAGAACTCTTCCTCCTGCCTTCCCTTCCATGGGAAGCCTAGTAGGTGTTTACCAGTAACCAGCTCCCACGGTTAGTTAGAGCTCTGGGTAAAGCATCCAGAGTCTGTATTTAAGGGTATCAGCTTTTATAAATTGTCCTTGTGGGTACAGAATATAAGCCTTTGCAGACAAAATTGACAATTTGCATCAAAACACTGAAAAGTATTATAAAACATTTGAGTATTCCACCTTAGAAATTTATCATAAGAAAGTTTTATCACTTTTTCCTATAATAATATTCAGAGTTGTTTACAATAAAGTGCTGAACAATTGCTATTCAAATGGCTTGATTTTGAAACTACCATACAATGGAATATTACTTCTGCTCCTAGAAATGATTTTGAATTTTGTGAAAGGATCCAAGAAAATGGCAGTGATTTTTCAGAATGCCATATTTTTATAACTGATAAAAAGAAAAAAAATTAAAGAGCTACAAACTTGCTAAACACACAGCAGTATCTCAGTAAGTATACTGTGGGTGACTGAAACTGTATTCTTTGATTTGCATTTTTTAAAGACCTATAATTAGTAACTAACACAGACACAAAAGCAAATGCCTTTCACAGTGTTATAGACCTATTTGTTTCAAGTCTCAAACATGCATGCACATTTCCTCTGTAATATAACGAGTGTGTGCATATCCCTGAAATGATATGGGGATGGAGGCTAGTGACAGGCTAGTGACTTCTGTTGCATGCACTGTGGACAGTCAAATGGGGGAGGCTTGGCAGAAAACAGGTTCACTGTGTATGGAAGACCAGCTCCAACTACTAAGAACAAGTCATCTCCTCTTTTTGCTTTCATTTTTTATTCATAGTTTAAATTCTTTTATCCATCTGCAAATGGGAGGCTATAATCACTCTGCTATCAGTGACCATAGCCTCTGGACCCCAAGGGCTTCATGGAAACACGGGAAAAAGTCACAATTATGAATTAAAGGGGCCAGAGAGTTCAAGGTTTGCAGATATTTTGGGGAGATAATTAAAACATTTTTTCAATAAAGTTGTTGTGCTTTCATCACAATCCTGACAAGCTTACTGTGTTATTTTTTCCTAAATTGACTTCCCCTAAGAAAAACGTGCAACTGAATTTATTAGTATTCTTTGTGCAAGATCGCAATTTCCCAAAGATTGGGGTACCCTATGTATAGATAGGATTGTAATTCCCCAGAGATTAGGGTACCCTATGTATAGATTGGATTGTAATTCCCCAGAGATTAGGGTATCCTATATATAGATGGGTGCACTCAGGGGCTAATGAGAACTGATGAGAGTAGAGATAATTTGGGACCAATAAGATGAGACTGAATGCATACAGGAATCCTTAAGCAGATTCTACGTTTCCACTAAGTAAATATTCTATGGCAGCACATTCCAGTGGGACCTTCTGCAAGGATAAATACTTTCCAACTGCATTCTCCTAGATGATGGACAAGAACGGCAGGTGGCTGCTGAGCACTTGGAATGTGGTTAGTGTGACGGAAAAAAGGATCTTTCTGTCATTTTGCTTCAGTTTGACCAATCACATGCAGGGGCTTCAGGCTCCAGCATTGGGTGGCTTAGCTGACACAGCATGGTCCATGGCCTAGCAGTGCTATCATGAACTGTGTTGGGAATAAAGTGTGTGGTGAACCTTGGCAGTTTCTGTGTCGGGCGAGGTGACTGAGGTGGGGGACAAACATGCCAGGCAGACAGAGCTTAAGTGAGAAGTTTTATTAGTAAGGGAAGAGGGGCGAGGAAAGGGAAAAGGGGTAAAGAGACAGAGAGACAGATAGGACAGAAGAGAAGAGGGAGACAGGAAAAGTCCTGTCTGCCCCAGGGGAACAGCAGGAAAGAAAGAGAGAAGGAAAGTGGGAAATGAAGAGGGAAAAGAGAGCTGAAAGAGTGGAAGGAAATAGAGCATAAATGAGTGGAAGTCTTTCTTTTAAATGGGTCCTTTGCACCTGGGCTGACCAGGGTACTGCCTGAGTGCATTCTGCCAAATGACAGGGTCAGGCCAGCATAATGCCTGAATCCTTACTTGGACACTGGAAACGGGATTGCTACAGCTTGTGGTACCCACAGAAGCAGAACCTGCATTTTCATGAGATCTTTGTGTAGGTTCCATGGGGAATTCCTACACGAGGAGCACTACCTTAGGAATAAGAACTCATCTTTTACCCGGAAAGTAAGTGCCAGTGACTACCACAGCACTGAGTACCAGAGTAGGTGCCACAGAGAACACAGAACAGAATGGGCAGGAGGCAGCAGTGCAGCAAGTGGATTCTTTTCATTAATTTCTTTTTATTTGCAAGTGGTGTGTGTGTGCGTGTGCGTGTGCGTGTGCGTGTGTGTGTGTGTACTTGTGAGTGAAAGGCACGTGAGTGAAGGTGCCCTAGGAGTCCTGAGGTGTCAGATCCCCTGAAGCTGGAGTCATAAATGGCTGTGAGCTGCCCATTGTGGTACCGGCCCTCTGCAAGAATACTCCATGCTCCTAACTGCTGAACTATCTCTCCTGCCTGTCTATTCCTTATATTTCCACTGCTTCTAAAGAAACACATTGGTCATGACACCATGCACAGTAAATAGCTGGCACATACCTGCCATTCATTCAACAATTACCTGAGAAGTAGCCCATTTTTTTTCTGATGTTTCACTTATCAAGACCATTACTCTTAGGATTCAGGATATACAATGGCCTATCCCATGAAGCATCCTTACTCATCGTGTAGCATCATTCTTAACTTGAAATGTAGACCTTCTGAGGTCAGTCATTGCTGCAAAAATGACCATAGAAACAACAGACATTCTTCCCTGAGTGCTGTGATCCCAGCAACAGTGAGCTTGTTTGTCTTCTTCTGATTCAAGAGCCATTTCCAGAGGGTAGATTCAGAAAATTTTAATGGATTTGTTTGTAGATTTATACTTTTTGGAGGAAAAATGTGAAAACTTTAAATCATCTTGAACATGTGTGTACATGCACATGCATACATTTGTGTGCCTCTGTATGTGTGCATGGTGCATGTATGTTTGGTGAATCTATTCCTTAAAATCATCATGGTTAGTGGCAGAGAACATTGTAACAATCCCTTGAAGAGTAAGGTCTCCCCTAATATGCAATCTATTGTCTGGACTGACAAACTCTCCTGGATTCTCTGGACATCTGAAGCCTGGGCAGTATTAAAGACCCTACCTGATTTCTCTCTCCTCTCAGTTCCCTAAAACTAGCCAATAATAGAAATCTACAATCAAAATCTACTAAGATAACTGAAGCAGTGGGCCAATTCCCAGACCAGATACTGCTAATTTAAACAAAAGACACAAGGGAGTAAATATAAGAAACTTGGGCTTTGTGATTGTGTTTTCTGCCCTTAGCTGTATGACTCTATTGAGTCACATGACATAAAGCCTCTATGCCGAATTGTGAGAATAACAATACAACAAGAAGACAGCTTTGTTAAGCTGAGATTACCATTTTAGCAGGACAGTGTTATGATCATGAGACAAGCTGGGAATGGCAGTATGCATTGAAGGCTGCTTGGTGAGGTGCTGTTTAAGTACCTTTTCCATTTGTCTTGATGACTCTTTACAATGAACACAGGGCATGGACACTCTGCTACTTTACAGATGAGGCAACAAAAAGCACATTCTTAGAAAACCATGAAGCTTGTAGGAAAGAAAGTGGCACTTGAACCTAGGGAGCCCAACCCTGAAGACCACAGGTGAATCATTCTCTGTGGAATACTTGTAAAACTCAGCACTGAACAAGTAACCATTGGTAACTATGGACATTGATATTATACTTCTGGTGATGTGTCAGCAAGGTGGCTAGGTGTGTAGAGGCACTTGCTGTCGTATCTAAGGACCTGAGCTCTATCCCAGGGATACACATGCCAGGAGAGAATGGACTGCAAGTTGTCCCCTCACCTGAGCATGCATCCTGTGGCACACAGACATTCACACACATACCCACACACCCATATAGACATAGATACACACAATAAACAAATGTAAGAGGAAACCCACTAGAGCAGAAACCATTTCAAAAGTCTCCCTTGCTTTCCCCAGGGGAGAGAAGGCACTGGCAGTCCTATCTTGTGGCTCATGCTTATAAATAGGTTTATAAGAAAAGCAACAGAGATGCAAGAGCCCTTTCTGGTGGGTAACCATGGTAGTTTAGGGAAGTAATTTCCCTGACCTGAACTTGTTTCCCTTCTCTTGCACACCTGTTTACAAAATGCACCTACAGTAGTTATCCCATGGTGGATTCTCCTTCAGTCACAGCTGCCCTGCCAGAGACTCCTGTGTTCTTAGACTGTAGACTGATGAGTCAATCTTCTTGCTTGGACTCACTCCCAAGACACTTGAGCTTGGACTCAAGAGAAGGCTGATATAATTAAAGATTTCCATATACTAACACATCTTTTACTCAGAATCTTGAATTTTGTCTTGTTACAGGCCTTTCAATACACTGCTGTTCACACTGCAAGGCCAGTTCCTGCTTTGTGTTTTCAGTATCATCCTTAAGATCACCTCACAGCAGCCTGTTCTGGCCACCCATTCTAAGCCTCCTTTCAGGTAATCCTTTCATCATTGACTGTACCTTGTTTATGTCCTCATACTTACTAGAAAATATTAATATTAATAATTTCATTAGCATATGCTCTTTGGTAAACCCTATGAGCTGAGGCTGTTGGTTATTCTTTGTTCCACTTTTCTGCTTATATTGTAGCCTGTGGTCACTTATGGGCTAGCAGTCTTGAACTTGGCCTTGTAAACAGTGGGAGATACAGATGGTTTTATATAGGAGAAATGGATTCTATGGAGCAGGTGTTAAGTATTTTGGATGTTTAAGAAGCAACTGTAATACATTGTCTTCAAACTCTGTAGGGCAACCATCTTCACTTGGACAAGACAAAGAATGATGAAATCCATAAAGGAGTGACATAAGACAACAAATTGCATGTTAAGTGACTTTTAAAGTCAAGTATAGATATAAATACAGATATGAATAAAGATATAGATAACTTTCCCCAGAGACTCTTGTCCTGGGCATAATGGTAATTCTGTTTTATATTGGCCTCATTTGCTTAAACCAAAGGGATGATTTCACTCCAATTGGAAATAATTTCAGATTCAACTTAAATGACTTTCATGAATATTTCATAACCATTCAGGATCTGCCTATTTTTTGATAAGCAAGACTACTTAATAAGCATATGTGCTTTAGTGCTGCAGGAAAAAAATGAAATTCAAATAAACATATAGAAGATACTAGAACTGAAAGATATGTGACAGAAAATCTGCTTAAACAGTTGTAATGAAAATACTAGTAACTATTAATTTAATATGTAGTGATCAAATGCTAATTAAAAGGGACTTTTCTATCTTAACTCATCCTTTTACTACAAACATTTACATTTTTACCAGTTGCATGGTTTTTTCCTCTCCTGTAAGAAGGGAAAAGAGAAAGGAGAGGGAAGTAGAGACACTGTATGGAAATTCACCAATGCACAGCTAATCTCCATAATCTAGTTAAATGTTCTCCCAGAAAAGCAGTTTGACTACTGCTGGGTTTCCCTCTGGGAATATCCAGGAAATTGCTCTTTGCCTGCACATGTTGTTGTTGGTAGTGATGGTGCTCCCACTCTTGGTTCTGTTCTTTTATGTACAGTGTGCCTGTGCTTTTCACCCAGTGCTTGTGTTTGATTTCTTTGTGAGTAGAGGGTTGAGTCTTCAGCATTTGCCCTGCTAATCAACATGTGGTGCTTTCCATCTAGATGATACACAGAAAACACTGAGTGAGGGGCTCGATCAGAAAAGTGTTTGTCTTACAAGCATAAGGATGGGGGTTTAGTTCCCAAGACCCCATAAACATGCCAGGCCTCATTAGGAAATGAATTGAGATGAATAGGGTCAAATTACACAGTACACAAATATGAATTTCTAAAGAATTAGTAAAAATATATTAAAAGCCATATATCTTTACTAAGATGTGGCTGACATAAAAATAAATCACAAATAAACAATTAATGTTTAAAACACTATTTCACTAATGAAGGAGTTCCCCTGACATTTTGGTAAAAAAAAATATACCTTTAGAGACACATTCAAGATTCACTTCTATTTTTAAATAAAACCCCTGTTTCTCCTGTGTGGAATACATTTATGTCTACATAAAACAGCATGCCAATGTCTTTATACAGACACAGACTTGAAATCACATTAAAGCATTGGCTCTTCTGCTTTCTGTGCATGTGATCCAAGGAGAGTCGTTTAACTTCCCTGGGTCTCAAACATGTTTATGTGTGAATGTAGGTGATAGATTCTACTGTGGCTGCTAGAATGGGGAAAGATGAGATTATAGACATAAAGAACTTAGAATAATGTCTGGATAGCAGTAGCTCAAGAAACTTTAGCAGCCATTACCATTGTCATTACCATCACCATTGCCATCACAACTGTCATCACCATCACCATCATCATTGCCATTACCACTACCATCACCATCATTTTCATCATTGCCATCCATGCTGTCATCATCACCATCACCATTACCATTGTCAATTTTTAAGGTAACATTTGTTTTTGACTAGGATTTCAGACACCTCTCTGCAAAGCTGCCTTGCAAGTTAGGTAGAGATCAGGTCTCTCTGCTGGCTTTCTGACTATGAAAATGAAGGTGATGCCCATGATGGTGGGGCTTGGACAGGTTTGGAGGAAAGTCTAGTAACATTGGGATTCTCTAAGCTTAGGGTCCCCAGTGTCACCACCAACCTCATGCACTCTCAGCTTCACTCCTGCAGATTTCCCTATGGCACACAAGTAACTCAGGAAGCCATCAAAATGGAAGTGTGTGGTCATCTGTTCCTGTCACTGTCAAGTCAGTCCTATGTGGTCTGTCAATACTTAGGCATCACTTTCAAGATTGTATGTGTGGCTTGTAAGAGCAACAACTCAGATCTTTCACTGTCTCATATAACTGGCTTCATGCCATCATTTTTTGATGAAGAGAAAGTCAACACTGAGGTATTTTACCAAGTATGAATCCTTGTGTGGTTCCCTTTGAAGGCAGCAGTCATTTCACTTCAGTATATGGAGTATGATGTATTATACACTCAGAATCATGTAGAAACTATCTGGAAACAGATAACTGGGAAGATATTTAATTTTCTTTACTTGATATGACTAAACTTGACTGATCAAATAACAGAATTACATTTAAGCTAAAATGTTTAGTTTTGTGTTATCCTTGCTAATATGAGTAAGTTCACTGGTTTCTGCTTGTTTTGAAGGCATGGAATTCAAAACCATAGCTGTATGTGCAATTCTGCAGTATTTATTGTACTGCTAGGATTTTGTGTAATGTGTTTCTTCACGTCTTTTCTATCTGTGTCACATCAGCTAATGGCTAAATGGTTTGGAATAAACCAGAACATCAACAAAAAGATTAAGACGTCTCTCCCAGGAAACTCATTACAAAACATTTTCCTTAACAAGTTTGAGTGTTAGTAGTAAATGCTTTTACACCTACAACCTTCAAATTAATTCCCTTTTCATGTTTTATACAAAGTTGCCTTTGTTCATCAACAGAAGAATGCTTGGTTTTGCTGCATTGTTAAGAGGGCTTGCAGTAGATCATAGGGACAGAGTCAAAGTGAAATAAATATAGGTTGTCTTGGTTCCTTTACATATGAACTTGGTAAATAACTAGACTGTGAGCCTCAGTTTCCTCATTTATAAAATGGGCAATTTAATACAAATTTTAGTGACCTAAAGCTTAACTAAAAATATACTTTATCAGCAGTACTTAAATGTGTCTATGAAACAAGAAATCTGAGATAGTCTACACAGTAAATGTTGCTGATGCAAGGAGTTTTAGATGAGCTTAAGGCCCAGTTGCAGATGATTCATGCCCCACAACTGCTCTTTGTGCATATGACCTTGACTAACTCTGCTATGTCTGAAAGATTCAAAAGAGAGATGGATAATATTTGCTTTCTTTGTGCCCTGCTGACTGTGCTAAAGACGTGTATGCAACATTCCTCATTGTGGCCTCAATGAAGACTAGAGTAAAACATTTCTTTCAAGCCCAAGTTGCCAGGCAATGCTATCCTACCCTGAGAAATTTCTACACTTGAACAGAAGCAATAATGCACCCTTGCCTTCCAAATCATACTTACATGGAAGTAGTCTATTCCATTAAAGCAAATGATGGACATCAGGGTGATTCAGCATGACTACAGCACAGGACACAGAAGGTCAGGCCTCAACCGTATGGCAGCCTGGCTTTATATTGTGTGGTGTAGCAGCTAGTGAACACACACACACACACACACACACACACACACACACACACACACACACACCTATAATCCAGCCCCTCCTGCATTTCTTGAGATACTGTCTGTACACTGTGCCTTATAAGGTCAGCTTGTCTGCTAGCTCTTCCTCACGTCATCCTCAGCCCAGCTGCTCCTCATTTTCATTGTCCTTACCCCACTCACTTCTCTTGTTTCTTCTATTCCCCAATAAGCTTTCAACTCCACTTTGCTGTCTTCCATTCCCCTTACTGAAAAACTAGATCAAACCCTTTTTGTAAGAACATCTTCCTTCCCAGTGGAGGACACATTGTGCCTTTGCCTGAATGAGTCATCAGGCCTTGGCTGCTGCACCCAAGTAGATGAGACCTTGGTTGAGGGGAGTGTGATTGAGATGAAAAGGGCCTAACAGCATCCCTTGATGTTCTGGTTGCTGGCTACATTGAGTGAATAAACATGCATTTCTGGGATGCTTCCTAAGCTGAGACTCAATATGCCATATTGTTTGCCCCCAGGAGTCTCTAAAGCAAGCCTCATCCATCCTTCTCTTTCTTATAATTGTTGGTTCAGATAAAGGAAACACCCAAGTCTGTCCCCAGCTAGATCATTAACAGTGGTATCTCTGAAATGGAGCAGTCCTAGTCCCTGTACCTCCAGTGTCTTTGGGTCATCTGGGAGCGAGCTGGGCAGCCTTCCAAGACAAAGAGAGCCTTGAGCATGGAAAGGGGTGTCTCCTGCTATACCCCACTTCCCCTTAGTGCTCCTCCACTCTTCCGCCTTTAAGAGAACTGAGCCATGTGATTCCACATCACTCCTCTGGTTGAGTAATATATTGAGTTTTGGAAGAGCACAGGGTGGAGACAGAAGGAACCATCATCTTGAAGATAGCTGATACCTGCAATAGCAATGAGTGGAAGTCAGCTGCAAGGAAGCTTGGGCAAGAACACAGGAAACACTTGACAAGTACATTCAGGAGGAAGCACATGAGTCAACAGATGCATCGGATGCATGGAGAGGGTCACTGTTCGTTGAGGTTGGAAGAAATGAAATGAACAGCCAAGATCCAGGGCCACCTTGAGATCATATGGTCTAATAGGAAATGCCACTGTTGACCAGAACAACAACCCTTGGGAGCATGGGGCTGACCCTGGGGTGGAGAAGGGTGGCACAGGGCAAAAACACATTGGAACTATGTTTAAGGACAGTTCTTATTTACATGAATGCTTACTTCCTCTGACCTAGTTCAGACCTGTTTCTCCAAACACTGTGCCAGAGAGAATTTAGCTGCAGAAATAATAATGCATCCCAATCCATTGCTCCCTGGGGTTCTGAAGTGCCCCCATAAATAGCCCTGTATTGTTGTTGCTCTGCAAATCTATATTGTGCATTTGACGTCACTTACTATTGGGCAATGGTATATAAGATTACAGCACTTCACAATGTTTGCAACTCTATGCTATTTTTATATTTTAAATAGTGAAAGGACAAAGCTGAAGTATAAAGTATCATATACATGTGTGTATGTATATAATTTATAGATATAGATATGCATCTTATAGTGGGGAGGGAATAAAAACCTTGCATTTACTGGGGGTGAGCAAAGTCTACAAATCTTGGGGTTAAGAATCAGTATCAAGGAGCAAGAGTGACAGTTCAGCCAATGTAGTACTTGTAATGTAAGCACCAGAACCTGTGTTCAGTCCCCAGAACACGTGTAATAAAAACAGGCCTGATGTGACAGTACTGGGGGATAGAAACAGGAGCATTCTGAGGGCTTGCCACCTGCTAGCCTGACCTAACTGGTGAGCTCCAGGCCAATGTGAGTACCAGTTCCAGAAAAGATGGATGAGGTTGCTGAGGATAAGATTTGAGATTTTCCCCAGCCTCCACATATGTGTACACATACATGAATCACATCTGCACATATGTGAATACAGGTAAGCATCAACACATATACACATGTACACAAACATGAGTAAAAATTAACCAATATCAAGTCACATGGAGGCCCAAAGATTGAAATACATGTATAAATAAGGGCAGGGTTTCTCCACCTCAGCACTGTGGACACTCCTTGTTGGTGGCTGCCTTAGGCTCAGAAGGTATGCAGGAGGGGCATCAAAATTGCCCCTGTTGAGAACCACTCCTGTAGAGAATGACCATGCTAACATTTCTTGGACATTTCCTTTGATAGCAGGCCTTCTCCATGGAACATATTATTTATTTCACAAAAGCAATCTATGGGGGTTCTTTCCTAGGGATGAAATGGTGACCCAGTGGTTCAATAACCACCTCACCACATAGCCAGAAAGCAGGCATTATTCAATCTGAGCTTGGTTTGCTTCTCAAATGTACATTGGCACTACAATGGTACCAGGTGGGATTTCTCAGGCTACAGTTAAAAAGAAATGCCCGTGTGGAAGGATTCAATCCATCTTCTAGTCTTCCATAAGTGTTTATCAGCACCAATGACATGTCTAGCAACTACATTTATTTACAGGATTCTGATGCTGCCTCTTTTTGGTTTGTTTTCCAGCTTCTCCCACCCCTGTTTTCAGAGCTGTGGACTTCTCTCACCACATATCCTGCCCACTGCTCTTATGTCTTATGTTGGTCTCACTCTATGAAAAGCACCAGGGGGTCAGAAGGTGGGAAGAAAAGACTTGGCCCAGGCTTGGCTGTCTGACACTTATCTGCCTTATACCCTCAGTCTTGGTCTGGCTCTTCCCCTCTTCAGACTCTTACTTGCCAACTGCTCTTTGTCTCTTCAAATAGGGGGGTCACAGGTTCTCTGATATTCTGAACCCCAGGGGACCACTCTATCTATCCCTGGGAGCTTTCCTTTCTCTCCCCTGTATGAAGTAGCCCTTTCATAAAGGTGTGAGCCAGCTGCTTTCTGTCTCTACAGAAGAGGGAGGAAATCTGTTGAAGGAGGAGCCTGACAGTCACCTTAAACAGTTCCTGACCTCACTTTGGGACAAGCCTCCCAGACCAAATGGCTCAAGTAAATCCACTGTGCACAGTATGTGGTCAAAATGCCGACACAGGAAACACAGCAGAAGGAGGAAAGATGACAGTGTACCAAGCATATAAATGGGCATTGGAGGTGTTTCTCAGTCCTCCAGGTGGCACTATGGGATGCATCTCATTGGTCTCACTCAGAATCACAGAAGCAGTATCAGAGAGATGAGGAAGCTGTGAAAGGCCACACGACTAGATGCTATCAGAGCCTGTTACTGGGTTTAGAGATCAATGTAGAGTTGAACTTAAACTAGTATTAACCTCAAGTAATACCAAATACAATTCATCCATTTACTTTTGTGGTTTGCTAGCAATTTTGGCCAAATACAACAACAGAAACAGAATACAAACAAAATGTGCAGAGAGAACCATTTCCAGTAAGAAAGACCCTATTTCTGACTCGTATGAGGCTGATTCTCAAATTATATGCTCATACCAGGAATATGAAATTCTACTGAATGGTTGCTGGGATTAGCATTTCCTCTCTCCTCTAGGCTACCATATATAGGAAGCTATTAGCAATCCAAGGCAGGGGAGGCAGGACTGTCTTTATCAGGATGCTCGGTTTTGGAACCTCCCAGAATCTAGCACATAGTACACTCTACTAACTTTGATAGGAAATTGGACCCTAGGTATGAACCGGACCATTTAGATGCCATCAATGTCTTAATTACAATCCTTGATCAGATTTAAATCAACACTGCAGATTCTTCATCAAAGCAGTTTTTTCTTGGGTAAATTTCATTAAGCAATTTAATTTCTATCTGGCACAATTGAATCATTTCTAATTACTGTATTTTTATTTTATCATTTTTCCTACAGGAGTAGGCTCAGTTCTTTTGAAAAAAAGAGTCTATCAACAAAAGAATGAAAATATGATTTATATACATAATGTAATGTTTTCAAACATAAAGAATATGAAATTCAGCTGGGCGCTGGTGGTGCATGCCTTTAATCCCAGCACTTGGGAGGCAGAGGCAGGCTGATCTATGTGAGTTCAAGACCAGCCTGGTCTACAAGAGCTAGTTCCAGGATGGCCTCCAAAGCCACAGAAAAACCCGTCTCGAAAAACAAACAAAACAAAACAAAACAAAACAAAATATGAAATTCAGCCAGTGCAATGGCTCAACATGTGAAGTCACTTGTCACCATCCTTAAAACTGAGTTGAGTCCCTGGAACCCACATAGAAGGACAGAAAATGACTTCCCTAAGTTGTCCTCTGACTTCAGCATATATACCATAGCAATGCTCATGCATGTACATACACATAAGAAATAAAACATAAGCATAAAAATAAAGAAGGAAATGATGTCATTTTCAGGATAATGGATGCAACTAGAGACCATCATACAAGTGACTTAAGCCAGGGTCAGAAAGATAAACATTGCATGTTTTCTTTTATTTTGAGTCCTAGATTTCATATGAGACATGAAATCATGTAAGTATAGATTCCATGAATATAGAAGCTACAGTGTAGAGAAACAAATGAAATTGACAAGAGCACAGAGGGTCATGAGAGGAGCAGGCTCAATATATGTTACATGCTCAGAGGACTCCAGGAGACCCGGTATTATAAAATAAAAATATAAATAAGTAAAAAAGAAAGAAAACACGTTAAGAAATATTTGATTCACCAATGAGATCTTATAAATGGTGATTTTCAAAGATTGTATTTTGCTACAGTGAATTTTTTCACTGGCCAATATAAACGTCAAAGGGCATCTTCTTGAGTCCATACCCTCATGTGAGATTTTGTCAAGATGGTGATATATATGTTATTCCTGTCAGCATTTTAGGCAGCACCAATGTGCTATCTGGGCAGTTTTGAGCATCTTCATTATCTTTCTGAGTGTTTCCTGATGGAATAAAAATCCTAGGAGAGATGGATCACCTCATGAGAAAGGTAGGGGGCCAATTTCCAAGAACCATTCCCAAGGAGTGAGAGTTAGATGGGCTAACTCTCCAGGGAAAGAGCAACAGCCCAATTGCTTCAACTAATGATTTCTAAGTCCACAGGGTCCCCCAGCTCTGTTGCAGGCCATCACCACCTCTATTCATGTACTTGATAGCACCCAGGCATGTCTTCTTTTCATTTTTCCTGGTGGTGTCCCCAATGCCCTGGCCTTCCTCCTCAGCAACCTCTGCTAGTTCCTCCTCTACTGTTTGATGTCAAATGTTGGACAATGCCAGGCTCTGCCTTTGGCCTTCTTTTCTCAACACTCTTTCTCTTTCTGTGTTCTCATCCAATGCCCCTTCCTATGAAGGATATTTTCAAAACGACACCTCTAAGCTTCCCATCCCACTGAGGTATAGGCTCCAGATTCAGTGTTTGATGGAGTTACTATATGGATGATGGAGTCAAAAGTGTATCTCAACTTACTGCTCAATACATTTTCTGAACTTTCTCATCCTGACTGTCTTCCTCTCTCATCTTAGTCAGCATTACTGCCCTGTACTCTGTTGCAAATTGAAACTGGCAAGCCTTATTTTTAGTTTCTCATTTTCTTTTCCCCCTCATTTAACCCACTGTAATATTCTGTTGAATACACTGCTAAAAATAACAAGGAACCATCCACCTCTCCTCAGCCATGCTGCTGCCCCTGGAGCCCATGACACAACCTTTGGCTAATGGATTGCTATTTTTTCAATGATATCCTACTTCTCCCTCTGTACCAGGCTGTTAAAAATGCTTATAAAGGAAACCCAAAGCATGCTGGTCTCCTGGCCTAAACCTCCCAGTGGCTTCCCACTGCATTCAGCCTAAAGTATTTGTCTAGCATGTGCAAAATCCTAAGTTGGCTCCCCAGCGTCACTAACCAAGGAAATGAGCCAACCCAAAATCCATTGTACTTAGAGGAGAATCCAGACTGATGCTTCTGGCTCAAGGAGATTCCCATGGGAATGGCCACAAGTTTTAGGTTAGCCTATGGCAGCACAATGAATCTGTGTTTCAAAGCCAAATCCCACCAAATCCCATAGTATCAAATTCCTGACTATTCATGTGATGTCCTTGCCTTCTGTTTTTGCCTCAAGCAAGCAATCTCAGAACTTACCTATAGGAGGCTATTTCATTTTACTGTTACACGTGGAATACTCATCTCTCTCATCTTCATGTAACTGTCTCAGTTATCTTTTAAATTTGAGCTTAAATGTCACCAGCATCAATTTAATGTAGTACCCAGGAACTCTGTATTACATCCTCCACCTTTAACATGGTGCCAGGCACATGACACCAGCTAATCTTTACTAACTTTTAATTAACTGAGCTGTCATATGTCTAATCCCACTGTGATGATCAATGAGCCTATGAGAAGAAGAACAAAAGATGGTGGCTGCTTCATGAGATGATGTGAAGACTGTGAAGTGAGCTGCATAGTAGTAAGACCTATGCATCAGACTATAATTGCATTGTGGGCATTCCTTTAATTACCTCTCAGCATCCTTTTTGTAAACACATATGACTACTTTACCAAGAAACACTGATTTTAATTTTGCTGTAGTTGCTACATTATAGACAGATAATCCACAAATAATGTTTAATTTTTTATTTCATTAAAAACTGTATGTATAGTGTGTGTGTGTGTGTGTGTGTGTGTGTGTGTGTGTGTGTTCATGTGTGTGCGTGCATGCACATCAGTGTGAGCCATGGTACATATATGGGTGTCAGTTCTTACCATCTACCTTGTGTGATTCAGGGTCTCTCTTGCTGCTGTGTATGCTAGGCTGGCTGTCCTGAGAGCTTTGGCAATTTTCTTGTTTCTGCCTCCCATCTCACCATACAAGTGCTGGGATTGCGGGTATGTACTACCACACCAAGCTTTATGTGCATTCAGACGAACACAGGTTCTCACACATACACATCACTTTACCCACATAACCATCTTCTTAACCTGAGCCACAAATGATCTTTGAATACCAAGATCATTTTCAAGTAGCTTTCAATGACTTTCCTATTTTCTGAATGGAACTTCAGCTATATTCCCGAGTAGTATCTATTTCTACTGTTAGGTTGCTGTGTGGTGCTAGCCAAGCTTCTACCCCCAGGGACCTCTGTTCCAAGTAATATAAGATGGTCTCCTCTATGGTCTCTTCAGGCTCTAATAGACATTGGAGAAATGTAGTAAAAAAAGCAAGTTTGTGAACTTATAGCAGGCAAGTTTATTGAATACCCCATGCCTTAGTTTCCCTTAAAAGACAAGAACAATTCTACCTATAGTTAAATAATTCAGAGGTTTTATTTAGATGGGCACCTGATGCAATCACCAGTTAATCATGAGCACATGAACTGCCAGGAGAAGGGTTATGTTATTGGGATATCATTAATGTCATTATTGTTGAAATTTAGTTAACAAGCAGCAGCCTTCCTAAGCATATCTACCATATGGGGGAGACTGCTATGGGACATATCTAATTAACTTTATCACACTGGCTAGTTCTTACCAACAGCTTATTCTTTCCCAGTCCTTAATTTGACATTAAAGTGATAACAAGACCAGACATACATGAGTCACCTGAAACACAGTTCTGAGTAGAACCCAGCATGATAAGTGGCAGAAAGTGAACAGCTATGTTCTGAGGCAAGTGCTGAACTCTGGAGGGTCTTGGTGACCTGGCACTTCCTGTTCTGAATATTGCACTGTGGTTTCTTCCATTCTCCAAACTTCTTCAGAAGCTCCATCCCTCTGTGTTGGGCACCTAGCAGACAGCCACACAAAGGAGGGCTCACGTAAGCTGGGCTTGCTCCTCCTTTAAATCAAAGGCCTGAAATGGACTTCAAAGCAGTCTGTGTCTGTGTTTGGGGTGAGGTGCAAGGCACAACTCCAGAATCGTGGAACATAGTTTATATTTTCAGGGAATGTACTCTTCTTGTAAATCATCCCCTTATCTACCCAGGACCTATGAAACAGTGAAACGGTGAGATAAATTCATGTGATCTTTTCTTAGGGTAGTGGGCAAGTTTTTGGCTTTTATCAAACTTTCAAAGAGGTTAATGCTCCAACAAAAGCTAAAGCTTCAAGTAATGGATGCAAAGCCTATTGGACTGAATCATTGCAAGAATAGTCTAACATTTTTATCTAATTATTCCCTTTTGCCCCACATCCCCTACCCACTCCTCTTATAAGCAAATCCCATTTCCTAAAATAAAAACAAAAGTAAAAACCTACAAACCAGTACTTTCACAAAGGCTTCAGTACACAGTATGTAGTAGCTACTGCATTTTTCTGATGGGTAATTCCTTCTCAGAAAAGTACACTTATCTCCCCCACATTCCCCCATCAAAGACTTTCAAAAGCCACGAATTAGCAAGGGTCACTGAAATATAGCCTACCATCAAAGCCTTGCTCAGGTCCACTCACCTCTTCCTAAAAATGCTCTCCAGTGGCTGTAGTGTTCCTGAGTGTCACAGTTACATCAAATTAATTAATTAAAGAGAAAAAGATCGGAGTGGCACTAGAGTTTCATCTCTAGTACTATATAATCTGAGGACTTGGTAAACTGAACAGGAGAATCAGAAGTTCAAGGCCATCAACACCAGGTTAAAGGCCAGCTGACCAACCTGAATCCACATCAAATCAACCAAACAACCAAATACAAACCCCAAAGCCTCTGGCAGAAAATTCTAAAATCTGATGCCAGCAGTATTCAAAGCATACAAAAAAAAAAACCAGTAACTTACATATGTACAAATAATAAAATTTGCTGAAAAAGAAATAAATAAAATATTATTCCTAAAAGTTTCAAAATATAAAAAACTTAAGAATGACCTAGCTAAAGTAGTAAAAGACTTCTATGGTGAAGAAGATGGAAAGATCTTCCGCTACTCATAGATTGACATATTACTGAAAGCAATCTATGGATTCCATTGAAATTCTATCAAAATTCCAATCACACTGTACATAAAACTAGAAAAAGTAATCCTAAAAGAATGGAAATACAAAAGACCTTGAATAGCTAGAGCAATCCTGAACATAAAGAATGATTGTGCAGTACCACAATATAAAATTCAAATTACACTACAGAGCTGTAGCAATTAAAACAAGATGTTAGTACAAAATGTCATGTATATAAATGGAATAGAA
The DNA here is from genome assembly GCF_003668045.3 of Cricetulus griseus. NCBI lineage: Eukaryota > Metazoa > Chordata > Mammalia > Rodentia > Cricetidae > Cricetulus > Cricetulus griseus. The sequence continues at coordinate 170,791,966 of NW_023276807.1, forward strand.
TTAAAAAAACAGAAATAAACCCGCATATTATGGCCACCCAATCTTTGTTAAAGGTGTCAAAAGAATACAGTGGAGAAGAGAAAACCTGTTAAACAAACTCAGAAAACTGGATGCTTTCATCTAGAAGAATGAAACTAGATACATTTTTCTCACCTCCTACCAAATCAAATCAGCATGGACAAAGGCTTTCATGTGAGACCTAAAACTCCAAAACTACTAGAAGAAAGCACAAGACATGAAGAGACAGGCAAACACCAGAACTTTCTGAAAAGGACTCCCAACAACTGACAAGTGAAACTCTGTGAAGTTCAAGTTTCTGCATGGCAAAGGAAACAGTGAGGTGAAGAGACAGCCCACAAGCTTACTATTTTCTACAATTAACACGCACTGACTATAAATGAAAAATTCAAAGAATTTCTTATGTCAAAGTTTACATTATTTGAGTGCTACAGTAAATTTTAAAGATACTAATATTTTGGGCAGATTTAATATCGCCTTTTATCTCATAATGCTCCATGAACAACTGATGGTTGTGTATTTACCCTACACAACAGTAACTATAAAATCAAAAGTATGTGACTAAGAAGATGCATCAGACTGAGGTAAAAGATCTACACTGCAATAATTTCAAATGAAAAAGTTATGCTTTCTTCTGTGAATAGGGACCTTAGCTGTTAAAAAAGCATCCAAAGCAAGCAACTGATGTAAATATACAGACATGTTAGAATGACTATTGGGGGTGATAGGAATACAGGTGCTCTTCTACTTGAAATTCTTTTGTATTAAAATATACTGGTATCATTTACCCCTCTTCTTCCTCCCTCCAACACTTTCCATGCCATCTCCTCCCTCTCAAATTCATTGCCTTTATTCTTTAATTATTATTACATTTTCATTTTATATAAAAACAATTATATAAATACAACCTACTGAATAGTGTTGCTTGTATTTGTTTTTAGGGTGGAGCCTTAGAATTGCAGAACCAATCAGGGGATTATCACTGGGGGAAGACTAGTCCCCTCCCTCTGGTCATTAATTCCCTGCAGTTCTTGGTCTAGTAGTCAAGCCATGAGATTTCTTCCCTCCATGTCTGTTGATGTCTTCTTTATTTGGGTCTTTATTTGGCAGCCATACCATTGAGGTATGATGGTTATAACCGTATAATTTCTAGGAGACACAATCTCACAGCAGATTTCCTGGTCCTCTGCCACTTAGAATTTTTCTCTCTCCTCTTGCATGATGTTCCCCAAGCCTTGGATGTAAGGATTGTCTTGTAGATAGATAAACCAATTAGGGCTTGATATCCCACAGTTAGGTGCATTTTGACAAATTGTAGATTTTTGTAATAGTTCTCTCTCTCTCTCTCTCTCTCTCTCTCTCTCTCTCTCTCTCTCTCTCTCTCTCTCCGTTCCTTCCTTCTTTTTTTTCCAAGATAGGGTTTCTCTGTGTAACAGCTCTGGCTGTCCTGGAAATCATTTTGTAGACCAGCCTGGCCTTGAACTCTCCTGCCTGTGCCTCCCAAGTGTTGTAACAGTCTCAGTCTACTACAAAAAGAAACTTCTTCAGTGGGGAAATGAGAGCTGTACTTAACTGTGAGTATGAGGATACGTATTTAGAATGCAGTGAGTAATTATATTGGTTTATAAAAGTGTCAGTAGTATGTTCTCCTCTAAGATTCATGACTTCACTATCCCCAGATTGTTACCTAGGTTTCCATGCCAGGTGTGATTTCCCTCCTGGTGGCCAAACCTTAAGTATAATTAGGCAGCAGTTGGTTACTGCCAAAATATATGTGCCATTGTTGTACATTTAGGGGTATCTTGCCATGGTGGTCAATGTTGTGGTTCATAGGTATTTTAACATTTTTTTTGTTTGTCAACACTTTTAAAAATAAACAAAATTTGACTGTCATTATCAGATAAACATCACTTACTCAGAGCCCTATATGTGCAAATTGAGTTTCAGTTGTGAAGGACCAGTACTTAGCTTGCTCAGTTAATATGCCCAAGATTAACAATTGGCCAGTGAGTGTCAGGAGTGAAAATGTGAGCCTAGAAAGCATCACCTCTGTAGAAATAATTCTTTCCTGCCAGATAATGAGTTCACACAAATCCATTTTTGCTATCCTGAATCTATGCCAAGAGGTAATCATGCATCAAGTCTCTTTGCTTCCCATGTCTGTGCAGCCTCATTTTCAAGATACCAAGTGACTGGTGTGTACTATCTGGAGCCACTTGTGCTGTATACATGGTTGTGTATTCCAACCGTCACAGATAATAACCTTAGTGTGTATTAATGTCTCTATCCTTCTGCTTGCTTGGGATGCTCTTCAACAGCTGAGGTCACATTTTCTCAGAAGAAGGTTTCTCCTGCATCATGCAGGTTACTTACAGGACCAAGTGAATACAGCCAATGGCACACAGGCTCCTTTAAGAAACCCATACTGATCTCTTACTGAGTTATGACTGTGCCTGGATGCTCCACCTTGGCATCTGAAAGAGCATCCTAGGCCTCAGGCAAAAGGATGCTTCTTTAGCAACTGATTTACATATGTATGTTGAATTTACATATGTATGCTAAGCTTTTCTCCTATTTTCCTGACACTCTTGATTTCTCTGTAGAAAGTAAATGGGCTTATTTCAGGAAGAAAAAAAAAAAAAAAGCCCAGTAGTGGAGGGGAGGAAGGATTTCTGTCTAAGCCACACTCCATTAAGCCTTTCAGGTCCCCCAGGGCCTGCACTTTCTGTGAACTCACTTCCTTTTCTTGTTTTTCTGTTCCATTTTATTGTAAGCTACTTCCAGGCAGAAGTAGCTTTGCTGGCCACCAAATCCCCAATGTATTGTCTGTTGTCAAAAACAAAAATTTCAATATCTTTTAATCGAATGAATGAATAAATAAACGATATGGGCTTTTCATTTTATCAAGAGGCCATATTCATAGAACATGTCTCTTATCTCTGTGTACAGTCTACACTTAATAAATGTGTATTAATCTTATAATAAAAACAATGACATGGCAACAGGCAAAAGTTGCAAACAAACTGAGCCCACACGTATGGTGGAATTATGGGCTAGCATGCAAAGAAAGCATGTGTGTAGTACTCCCCAAATCCTGTGGAACACAACTGATTTCCTTGTGAACAGAGTTTACAAGATGATATGCTGATCTAGACACACAAGATACAACTCACAAATGTCATTTAAGTATTATGAAGCTTCCATAATTATGTCAGGTGAAATAAATGAGATAAATTCTAATGATATGTTTAACTCAGTAGGTCCACAATATCATCATTTCCAAATGGAATCAGGGCTGGTGTGATAGCTTAGTTGGCAAAGTGTTTGCCATGTGAAAGTGAGGACCTAGCTTGATTCCCCAGAACCCAAGTGAAAAGCAGGGTGTAGGCTTTGCTCTCCAGTGCTGAGGAGATTGGAGGCTCTCTGAGACTGTCTGGCTAGCCAGCCTAGCCTACTGGCTGATATACATGTCAGAGGGTGACTCTCTTTCAAACAACAATGTAGATAGATTGCGAGGGAAGAGTGACACCTGAGTTTGTCATGTGTACTCCACAATTCACTCATGCATTTTACCAACACACACATATGGACATGTACACATATCACCACACACACTTATACAGTCTCTCTCTCTCTCTCTCTCTCTCTCTCTCTCTCTCTCTCTCTCTCTCTCTCTCTCTCTCTCTCTCACACACACACACACACACACACACTCATTCAGGGTACACACACACAAAGAATCAATATAAAAAGTTATTGATGAGCTATTTTATGTTTTAGATAACATTAACTCTGTGTGCATGTGTGTGTGTGTGTGTGTGTGTGTGTGTGTGTGCACTAGTGTTTCACCTATATAGCATATCTCAGCATGGGTTTATAACTTCCCAGAGTATCTTATCAAGTCACAGTAGGAAGCTACAGAGAACCTGAACTACTATGGCTCTCAAACATACAATTCTGTCAAAATTAGCCAGCCCACATTCTGTAAATACAAGTGGTTTTCTTCCAGGAGATAGCTGGTGCTCCAGATCTCAGGGTGTTGTCTCCACAGAAATCTGTCTGTCTGTGAGCACAGGGAGTTCCCACTGTCTGTTTCCTTCAACTGTTTGTGGACTTTAAAGATCAAAGCAATTAGTTGATGGAATGAGTCACTCAGCAAATCTTAACATTTTAAAACTTAACTCAAAGTTGAGGGCTCTGTAGAGACATAGATCTCACAGCCTCTTCCTGATTGCCAGTCTTTCACTTAGAGCCCAGTCAGCCAGCAGAAGCTTTGGAAATGTTTTCCCTATCCTTCAACAAACATAGGTTTTTTTTTGTTTGTTTGTTTGTTTTAAAAAAACAAACTGCATTTTTGTTTCTTTGACTTTTGTTAGATCACAATTGCTTCTCTTTCTTGTTTTGGTTTGGTTTTGAGGCAGGGTTATTTCCTATATTACCTATGCTGGCCTTGGCCTCAGGATCATTCTATCTTGGCCTCCTGAGTACTAGATCACAGCTGTGAAGTAAATAGAGATTAAATTGTATAGATAAATACTCACTAGCAGATGTTCATAAATTAGATCCAGGCAACATGGATGTTGATAGCTGTATTACAGAAACAACCAAAATATCTATCAGCAATAGAAGCAGTGAAGGATTATGCTAGAAAATGGACTATTTGGTCCACAGAACAACAATCAGCTACTATTACCCACAACACTCTAGACAAAACCCATAGAATAGTCAGGGAAAAGCAGCCAGATACAGAGCCCTCATATCTGAGTTCATTTACATAAAGTACAAGGCAAGCAAATGTATCCATGATGCTTATGGTCTGAATACTGTGGTGGGGTAGATCCCAGAGAAGGGCAAAGGGTCTCCTGGAATACAGGTGTCATCCCACTGGTCGGGATTCTCTGATCTGGGTGCAGACACAGATGCACACTTGGAGTTTTGTGTGATTTTCTGGGGCTCAGTTTGCTTGGATACTGTTCACATCAAACCGACTGGGTATGTAAAGAAGCTAGGAGTGTCCTTCATCCCTTCCACTTCACACATGCTTCTGCCATTGCAATCATTGAAAAACAAAGTAAACAAATTCTGACTTTCAAGAAAGGGGCATTGCATTCTCTGTGTGCCTATGCGGCATTTCCTCTCATTGCCTCCTCCTTTCTTCCCTCATCCTCTTGACTTGACAGGTCAAGGTCCCTGTGTTGTTCAAGTGAGCAGTTGCCTAGAGTAAAAGGAGAGATCAGTAATATTGGAAACATTCTGCTCAGTCACCACAGATATTCGATATCTCCAAACCCCTCACATTAGCCTTATTGTGATAGTAAGGAGAACAGGAGACCAAAAGTATTTATGGTTGATTGCTCATGCCACTTCCCACCATAAGCTGATAGATCTACTCCTGTGGGGAGTGATTGGGGTGTGTGTGTGTGTGTGTGTGTGTGTGTGTGTGTGTGTGTGTGTGATTTGCACGTGCATGCATGTGGTATGTATATGTGTGCAAGTGTTTGGGTTGTGTATGTTTATATGGATGCACATGGAGGCATGAAGTTGACACTAGAAGTCTCACCAGATCACTTTCCATCTTATCTATTGAGGCAGACTCTTACTTTGTCCAGAACTCATCAATATGGACTAATCTAGAAGTCAGATTGCTCCAGGGAATTCCTTGTCAGTCCTTCTGAGCTCTGGAACCACACTTGGGCTGCCACACCCATGAACGTTTTACGTAGGTTCTGGTGACATGAACTCCAGTGCCCACACTTTCATGTAATCTGCTGAACTACCTCACCATTCTATAATTTAAAAAAGCTCCAAGTTACCATAGTACTCTGGCTCTTTCCTGCAGTGAATCCTTATAGTTTGTAATAAATACATGGACAGCCAAAAGGCTGACTTAAAAAGTGTTATATGTACCAGAATCCATAGGTAGTAACAAAAACTCTCTCCCAACTCAGCTGTGCCTCAATTAGTGCCTCTTTAGGACAGGGAAACATTAACTGTAGCCTGTGGATGCAGTTCCCAAGGACATCGACATATTTGGGACACACAGGGTATTTCCCTCTTCCCAAGTACCCTCAAACTTGTTTACAAAAGAGGGTGGGTACTTTATAAGTCTCTGCTTCCCATTATGTGACTTATATTAAAGTGAGCCATTTCCGAACCTCCTATGGATACAACAGCAGAAGATTTTAGAAGAAAGGAAGGCAGAAAGAAAAGAAAGGAGATATATAGAGAGAAACATACAAGTATCTTGTGACCATTTATATCAAGCATGTTACTACTTTCCTGTACATGGAAAGCCTAAGGGTTACCAATGGACCTCTCCAAATATTAGCATGATGGACTGCTACACAGATGCTACATTATTTGGGAGGTTGGCATTATGGCAAACCTAGAACTTTCTTATCTCTTGAACATTCTGATTTAGAACTGTAATCCTCTAGACCCATGAACCATGGGTCAAAACAAATTCCAAACATAGACTTACCTTTACAGAAATAAATACCAGGATTTATTAAATATCTGGATGGAATTGTTTGCTCAATCTCTTCCTCTGAGGGTAAACAAAGGCTCTTAAGCAAGTAGCTTACTTGGTACACACTCTGTGAATCTGTATAAAGGTTCAAGGAACCATCAAGCAAAAGACAATATTTGGGTCCACAAGCCTGTCTTGCTACATACTGTTACACAGAACTATTAACCCAAAGTTCAACTTAACTTGAAAGGAATGCAGATTATATGTGGACTTCTAAATTCAAATGTTTACATGACCACATTTTTCTCTGAGGAGGGAAATTAAATAGGGCTCAGGATATTGCTACAAACCAACTCAAAATCTCTTTAATAACTGTGATAATACTTGGTATTCAACCCATATCTGGTTGAATGATGATGTCCAACTCTAGGGAATGTTCTTCCTAAATTATAATGTTAAAATTCAGAGTAAGTGCAGGCAGAGAAGAAAAGTGCCCACTGGGTGCCATTCGTCTAATGTCTCCTTTGGCAACATAAATCCTTTTCAGGAAAGACTTTAGGTTACAAAAAGGGCAACGTATCATTGCCAATTACATCAGCAGTCTTAGAAAATTGCTAACATGCCAACTAATATACTAGGTCTTGAACATGTTGGCATCAGAGTTATAGAGTACTGTAAAACCTACTGTATCTCAATATCAATCCCTCAGGAGAAGCTGGGCCTGGGATAGTGTTCTTACAATACAATAATATAAAGTCAAACAATCCAAAGTATAAGATATGCAAGACGCTTAAATAGGCACTTTATAGAGATGTATGAATGAACAACAAGCATGTTCATCAGTAGCCATTAAGAAAATAAAAATGAAACTACTATGAGATATCTCTACAGATACTAGAGTAACCAATAAGACAGTCCTGGAGAGAATGTGAATGAAATGTATCTCTCAGACTTTTCTAGAAGATGTAAATGTATGGCCACTCTGCATAATGATTTGTGAGACATATCTTTGCTACAATAGGAGATAGTACTTCACCTCTACCTATTTAACAATGAGAAATCAGAAAAATAATGGAGGAGATAAGATGACAGTTTAGAAGCAAGTGGATTTTTCTTTTGACTTCTTAGCACCTGAGAATCAAAACAGCAAGAAAACAATATCTGCCCATGATAGAAGACGGAGGGACTCATTGAAATTTATTACTATATGGACTAGGAGAGAATCACTATGTTTACCTGAACAAAAGGTAAAAAATAGTATTGCAGTGCTGAGCTCACCATGACCAGGCAATGGGACACAAGGGTGATGAGGGATATCCTTCTGTATACTGTGAATATATGTTTCTCTTATTGGTTGGTAAACAAATGCTGATTGGTCAGTAGCCAGGCAGAAAGTATATGTAGGGCTACCAGACTAGGAATTCTGGGAAGAGGAAGACAGAGAGAGTTGCAGGAGAGAGATGCCATGTAGCTTCTGAAAGAGTAACATGCTGGAGCATTTCAGGTAAGCCACAGCCTCACGGCAATATATTGTTTAATAGAAATAGGTTAGTAATTAAGGGAGAACTAGCCAATAAGAAGCCTGAGCCATTAGCTAAGCAGTTTATAATTAATATAAGCCGCTGTATGTTTATGTGGGACTGAAGGGCTGCACAACCAGGTGGAACAGAAACTCCATCCACAGAAAGGAGTTGTACAAAAAGGCAAAGAGGGAGAGACACAGGAAAGAAAGTAGCATCAACAGAAGAGCAGTCTGTACTCAGCAGAACTTGATGGTGTGAAGTGTGTTGTTGCTTGCCAAGGGTTCTGGCAAGCAACATAAAAACAGTAACACTATACTAAGAAGACATCTTGGCAAGATGGTACACAAGTTTGTTCCTTTGGGATATATAAGTCACTACTACATTGTCTCTTTCCATGAAGCATAGCAAGTATGTCACATTGTTCCTGCCAGACTTATCTTATTTCAGTGTGGACATAGTGAAAGGTCATTGGAGAAAGCTATGTGAACATTATATGTAGTGAAATTCAGGTCAGAGACATAGAAAAGGGTATAGCTTGTTTTCTTTTTAAGACTGATATTCAGTGAAAGAGGGTAGGCACATGGAACACTCTAATTTTATGCAGAGAGTAGGCCTCAGAAAACCATGCTTATAGGCAATGGAAAACATAAGACACAGCATGTCCTCTCTTTTTCTAGAAGAGTTTGTTGCTCATTATTCATGTGAGCTTCAATTGGGGACCTGAAATATCAACATTCAACAGAGCTTCATGTTAAGATGTTTTTGGGGTTCCCTGGAGCTAATACAGTTGATATAAACTCTAGCCAAAGGAAGTCTGGTTCCATATGGTCTTATAAAACTAAGCAGAGAACTTGAAAGCCACCCTCATCAACTCTAGACTCAAACTACTTCCACTGACCAAATCATGTGGAACAAATCATTTTAAGGACTGAAGACAAAGTTATAACCTAGAACATTAATCTTGTAATAAAGATAAAAGAATAAGAACTTAAGGACATACTTATGAACAAACCATACAAGGCCTCTCTGACCAAATTATATAATTAAAAGACCAAACTTATATAACTATTAATGCAGAAGGTGCTGAGGTATAGACTGAAAACATAGAAAATCTCTTCAGCAACTTCCCTACTGGCTAGTAAAGATATGGGCATTAAGTACAGAAGGTCTTTAGAGCCCAAATAGACATTACAATAAAATAACTTCCCAACATTGTATCACACTTAATGTCACGATACAAAGAATACTGATGTGCCAACTCACTTACAATATCAAAGCCATTAAAACACCAGTATATTTCTCACTAGAAGTTTTAATGTCTAGACATCTTAGAATTATGTATTTCCAGCTCTGAAAGGAAGTAATTGCCAACTTAGTTTATTGTCATCTGGTAATGTTTTCTTTTAGAATCAAAGGAAAGATACAAAGCCTTTCAAGATAATCAAAAACTAAAACAACTCATGGTTACTAAGCAGCATTGCAAAAGATACAGGATCATACAGAATAAGTAATCAACAACTAGCAAACCAAGGAAACAGGAAATATTACTAGAAGATCAAGTAAGGAATTAGGAAAAACAGAACATTATAAAAACAAAGAAATGCCAGTAAGAAGTAGTATTATGACTCTGAATGTGAATGTTAATTTTTCAATTTTTTCATAGGCAAGCTTACTGAATTAAAAATAGAATTTTAACTGTTTCCTGCCTGCAGGAAACACACCTCACCAGCAAAGACAAACATAGACTGAAAGTTTAAAAAATGGAAAATTATATTCCAAGCAAATGGAGCTCTGAATTAAGCATAATAGCTCTACTCATATCTGATAAAGTACATTTCAATCCAAATAGGTCACAATAGATTAAAACAAAGATAAATATATACTGGTAGATGAAACAATACATAAAAGGATAGGATTATAAGTACATATATAAGCAAATGTTGGTGCATTCAATCATATACAACAAGAATAACTGGAATAAACAGACAGAATGACAGGTATGTCCCTACACAACAATAGCAAGTGACTTCAATACTCACTTTTCTCTAGTGCAGAAGTAGTCTAGACCAGAAACATACAAGAAACTCCAGAGTTCAACTATAGATCAGACTTGAGACAGTCATAAAATGTACAACCCAACTACTACAGAATAAATGTTCATTTCATGGAAATTGTCTAAAAGACATTATATTGTATATTATTAAAACAATTATTACTAAATACAATAAAAAGGAATTATTGCTGAAGGTTCTTGTCCCACCAGGTTCTGCCACCTTTTAGCCCCAAATAAACACATGGATGCTATATTAGTTAGTAAACTATTGACCGATGGTTAGGGCTTCTTATTGGCTAGCTCTGTGTTAATTATTAGCCGATTTTTATTAATCTGTGTATTTCCTTGTTGTCTTGGCTTACCGGAGAATTCCTGGACCTTTACTCCTTTGGCGATTTCATGGCATCCTTTTCTGCGGTACCCTTCTGCCTACCTTTCCCAGAATTCTCGTTGTCTCCTAGTCCCACCTAACTTCCTGCCTCAATTGGCCAAACTGTTTTATTCCTCAACCAATAAGAGGAACATATATACAGAAGGACATCCTCCATCAAGGAATGATTTCTCACATCTTCTCAGATTAGAATGGAATGATACAACAAATTAACAGCAAAGGAAACTTCAGAAGCTATAAAAACACCTTTCAGACTGAACAACAATTCTTTTATTTTGGTTTGAGAAAAAGTTTCTGTCTGTATCTCAAGCTGGCCTGTACCTTAGTCATGGTAACTTTTGTTCTTTATCCTCTTGGATGCTACAATGACAAGTATGTACCATTACTTCTAACTTAATAGTAAACATCTTAATGATTGGTAGGTGTTTGAAGAAATGAAGGGGGGAGGCAAAAACCCTAACATGTGAAAATGGAAACATGGCAGAATTAGTAGGATACAATAAGGCAATTCTTAGAACATCCTCTTAACTTTATAGCTATTCGTGATTACAATTAAAAACAAGAGAGATTTTGATTATTTCCTTCATGATAGATAGATAGATAGATAGATAGATAGATAGATAGATAGATATCAAAGTCTTAAAAATTAAGAACATGTCAACCCAAAACCCAGAGGCAGGAAATGAATCATAAAGATCAGAGCTGAAATTTAAGATAAAGTAAAAAAGAATAGCAAAATATCAATGAAACACAGACTAATGAAACTGTAAAATCATTAGTTAAATCAAAAGAAATAAAACCCAAATTAACATGAGTAGAGATGAAAAGGAGTTGTCTGTGTAATTCCTTGACAACTTGGATGTTCAAATCTCCCACAAAAAGGATACAGCCAAAAAGGAAAGCTATACATTAGTACCTTTGATGAACATACACACAAAAACAAATTATGAACTTAATTCAACAACAGGTTAAAAAGATCATATACTGTGATGAGGTTGGTTTTCAAGAATGGTTGAAAACACACATCACCAAACATAGTACATCATTAATAGAATCAGTAAATAAAATCACATGATCATCTGAATGAATGAAGAAAAGGCAAAACCTCCATGATGAAATCCTTGAAAATATTAAAGATATAAAGATCATATCTAAACAGAACAAAATCTACTTGTAATAAACCCATGCCCAACATCATACTGAAATGGAAATCTGAAAGTCTTTTTTCTAAATTCAGAATCAACACAGGACAACTATTGTCACCCTTTGTGCTGCTTAGTTGTTTGTCATCTTAACAAGCTAGAGTCATCTAGGAGAAGGAATGCCAATTAAGGAATTGCCTCCATCAGATGCCATGTAGACAAGTTTCTACAGTCATTTTCTTAACTAATGATTGATGTTGGATGGCACAGCACACTATGGATGGTGCTGCTACTTGGTAGGTGGTCCTGGGTTATATAAATAGCACCCTAATCAAGACAGGGAGAGCAAATCCAATAAGTAGCATTTCTCCATGGTCTCTATTTCAGTTCCTTTCTTGAGTTCCTGCCCTTACTTTCCTTCATGAAAGCTGAAATAACCTATAAGCTGTAAGTTGAAATAAACTCCTTTTTCTCAAAACTGCTTTTGGTTATGGTCTTTATCACAGCAATAGAAATAAAACAAATGCACCATTCTTATTCAATGTAACACTTGTGAGTGGGGAGGTCCTTCTGTGTAAATGTTTGTCTTATTGGTTAATAAATAAAGTACTGTTGGCCAATAGGGAAGCAAGTTAGGTGGGACTAGGAGTCAAGGAGGATTCTGGGAAATGTAGTAAAGAGAAGTCTTGTGATCCAGGCAGGAAGTGAAATAGCAGGCAGACTCAGAATATAAGCAGTGACAAGTAGGAAATCACTTTCTTCCTCCTCCTCTCTTCTCTGTGGAGCTGTATTGTGATCCTGGCAAGAGAAGATGCCTGCCACTGGTGTCTGATAAGTTCTTATAAAATATATAGAATAGTATTTATGGTTGATAATTAAGACTGAGTAGCAAGTAAGAAATCCTAGTCATTGACCAGTAGCATTGTAACTAATATTAATCTCTGTGTGTTATTTTGGGAGCCCACATGGTGGCAGAGCTTGGGTGGCTTGGCAGAAAGATTTTTTGTTACACACTTGAAATAAACACAGAAGAAAGAAGTCAATTTAACACTATTTGCAGATGACACAATCTAATCATTCAAAAGCTTTAAAGACTCTTTGCCATGACTGACACTTTATACTGCTGACAACTCACCAACTTATAAAAGTCAGTAGTTTTTTTTACATGCCAGTAACCTGAGCAAGATAATTAGGAAAATAACAATTACCTAGGAATAAATCTAACCAAGGAAGTGAAGATCTCTGTAACAAAACCTATGAAACACCAAAGGAAAACATTGAAAAAAGGTATCAGAACCCGAATATCCAGCATGAGATCCTTTATAGAAACAGCAATGCTGGAGGCATCAAAACACTTCAAATTATGCCATTGAGTGATAGTAACTAAAATAGAATGGTACTGGCACAGAAACAGATATGCAGTCCAATGAAGTAGGGAATCCAGAAATAAATTCATACTGTTACATCCATATGATTTTTAACAAAAGTGCCAAAAACACATGTTGGAGAACATACAACCTCTTTAACAAATGGTCCTGGGAAAACTACAAATTTCAATGTGGAAAAATAGAATTAGATCTCTACAATTCACCCTGATTAAAAAATAATTATCAGTCCAATGAGGATAAGGTACCTTAAGGCAAAATCTGAATCTTTGAAGCTACCAGAGAAAAACATTTAAAAATCTAGGCACAGGCTACATAGAGGGAGAAAAATCTTTTTCAATTATTAATTTAACAGGATAATTGTAAGATATATAAGTAGCTGAAATAAAGAAGCAGGAGAACAAATTATGCAATCAATAAGTAAGCAAAAAATTCCATAGACATTTTGGAAAATAATTACAAACTCAAGTGTAATGGCTTATGACTGTAATCCTGGGACTTGGGAGGCCAAGCCCGGAAGATTGCCATGAGCTTGAGTCAGCTTGCACTACAGTATTGAGTTCTAGGCTAGCCCTGGCTATATAGCAAGACTGTCTCAAAAAGCAAACAACCTCCCTTCCCAAAGCACAAATGGCTAAAAGGCTAATTATCTCCAATCATTGCCTCCTACCCCAGTAAGATGCCTATCATGAAAAGATCAAATGCTGGCAAGGATGATAGTGGGAAAGAACTCTTAATACACTCACTGACGATAGGAATGGAAATTAGTGCAGCCACTGTGGAAATCAATATAGAGGCTCCTTAGAACACTAGAAATTGAAATATCATACAATTTAGCTCCATCAGTCCAAGATGAAGGAGGACGGAAAAGACAACATACCACAGAAATGCACTTGTATTTATTGTGGTTCTTCATAAAATCCAAGATATAGAATGAGCATAGAGGCCAACCAACAGACATGTGGGTAAAGAAAACCTTGTCCATATGCACAATGGAGGAAATCATACAGGCATAAGGGAGGAGAAAATGCCATTTTCAGGAAAAAGACAGAAGTGGAAGTCATTTTAAGGAAGCTAGACTTAGGAACTATTATGTTTTTTTCATCAGTGTAATGTAGAAAAAAGATACACGAGGGGGCTCAGAATGTGAATTCGTGAGTAATAACAACTCCTGCACAAACATTAGGACCTCAGCCCAAATCTCTGACTCCCATATGAAAAGTCGAGTATGGTTTCATGCCTATAACCCTGGTGTTCTGTGAGAAAGGAGATGAAAAACCACCAGGACATTCTGGCCATTACCCTAGCTCTACATTCAATGAGAGATTGTTTAAAGGTAATAAAGTGAAGAATGATAGAACAGGACATGTGACATCCTCCTTTGGCCTCTGTAGACATGAAACACACTTATACATGCTTACACACACACACACACACACACACACACACACACACACACACACACACACACAAGCCACACCACACATAAACACAACAAACTAAATCAATGCATGAAAAAGAGTGGGGGACATTATAAGAAGAGGGCACTGGGAGAAGAGGGTAGAGGGTAAGAAAAGACAAGGAAGGGATGATCCTGATCAAAATATGCTATACTCATGTGTGAAAGCATCACAATGAAACCCATTATTTTAAAAATGTTCACCAAGAACCTGTGTAAGAACACATATAGTAACTTTATTCTTATACAGCTAAGCTAGAAATAGTTCAAATGTCCATAGAAAGCAAAATGGATAAATTGTGTTATAGTCATAATCAAATAATTATACTATTTATGTGCCAAAGGAAAGAAAACATATTGTTGACACATACAGTATATTGGCACTTCAAGAGTATATGGCCACTTTACATAAACTTTAGACAAGCTTGTGTGTGTGTGTGTGTGTGTGTGTGTGTGTGTCTGTCTGTCTGTCTGTGTATGTGTGTGTGTGTGTGTGTGTCTGTGTGTGTGATTATTCATGGAGGCCAGAGGTCATCTTTCCATGTTGTTCCTCAGGCACTATCTACCTTGCTTTCTGAGATGTGTCTCTCTCTGACATGGAGTTCTCTAATTAGGCTAGCCTGCCAGTGAGCTACCTCTCTTCCTCTCTTTATTAGTGAGATAACAAGCTACCATGACCAGCTTTTTTACATGGGTTCTGGTGATCAAACTCAGGACCTCATGGTTGAATGTCAAGTACATTACCTACTGAGTTACCTCTTTGGCCCCTAAAAGGAACTCTTGGTGAAAGAGGTAAGAACAGTGATGGGCTTTAAGAAATGGCATCAATGGATGAGTAGAGTCTGGCTGTGAAAGGGTGGATGGGAACTTGGTAGAGTGGTAGAAATAGTCTACATCTTGAAGGAAGCATGGGCTATGTGGGTGTGCACATTTGTCGGTATACAGTGAACTGTACACTTACATCTGTTCAGTCGAATAGATGTAAACTTATCAACATTAACTGGAAAATATTCTTAAACACATTCACATTTTGTACAGTGTGATTTCTATTGTCTAAACCAAGGAATATAAAAGGCATTACAAAATTATTTTCGTTGTTTGACTCTA
Source organism: Cricetulus griseus (assembly GCF_003668045.3). Lineage (NCBI taxonomy): Eukaryota > Metazoa > Chordata > Mammalia > Rodentia > Cricetidae > Cricetulus > Cricetulus griseus. Next base: position 170,807,513 of record NW_023276807.1, read on the forward strand.
ACTCCAAGATGGTGATATTCAATGACAATCTGCTCCCTCTTTCTGTCTGAGGTACAATGAAAGGTCTCAGTAAGAGGTCTGAGTCACTTAAACTTTTCATATTCCCAGGAGAAGAAGAACCCCTTCTCCAGGTTTTGTGTGAGAAATAATCTAGAGCTTGAACCATGCTAGAAATTTTTCACCAATATAATCATGGAGTTAATGGAGACCGGAGCCAGACAATGACAAACTAACATTAGTCATGTGGGCATTCCATCTCCATGAGAAGAAAACCCTATAAAGGAAGGCATGTGTGAGTCCGGCTTAGTCATATTCTGCATGCAGACCATACACTGCTTCTGAGGAAAGAAATGCCCTGAGGCTCTCTGGGAGATTACAGGGAAGCTGCTTCAGGGGCTCTCCTGGACTCCTCCTGGTCTTTCTGTGCTATTTTAGTGTGAATTCCCACTGAGTGTTTTCAATGGACCATTGAAAGGAAGTGGTTTTAGGGTACTCTGAAGTATGCATATTCATGCATACACATGTGCACACATGAGTAGATTGTAGTTAGAGAAACAGTGGCTGCCTGGGTGTGGATGGTTCAGTGATCAAGCTAGAATCTCTATCCTGGGATACAACTTGTCTGTTTGGGACAATCTTCACTTTTCCTTTCTTGTTAAATAACTACTACTCACTCATCTTCATCATCTGAAACAACCCTCTCACACAACCACTCCTCTTACTCTTCCATGTTAACTTCCCTACATTCCACATGACAAACACCTTAATATTGGTGGCTTAAATCAACACCTACTTGCATCCTGTTCTGGGATCATAAGTCAGGCTGAACTCCAGTGGTCACCTGTATTTGATGTTCAGTGTTAGTATCCCAGGGCAGCTGAAACAAAGGGCCACAAACTAGGTCTAGTAACAGAAATTCATTCTCCATAAATTCTATAGATTTGAAATACAAACTACAGGTCCTGAGAGGTTTTTCTCCCAGCAAAGGTTCTAGGAAGGTAGCAATAGTCACCAGTACACCACCAGTGCATTCTATCTGCAGTCTCTAGAAATAACCTCCCTTGCCTGACCAGAATCCAGTAGCTTCATGCACTGGCCTTGTGGCAGCATAGCTCTGATCCCAGTCTCCATCTTCACATGCACCCTGCCCATTTCTGTGTCTCAGCATCTTCTTGTGATTGTTTCCTCCCTTGTGTCTGTGTCAGAATCAGTCTTCTCATATTGGTACCATTTGTGCTAGATTGAGCTCTATTCTAATGTCTCATTTTAGCTTGATTAACTATGCTGTCTTCTTCTCATGACAGCAGATTCATCCACAGGGTCCAGGAGGTCAGCAATTCAGCACATCCTTTTTGGGTGTTAAAAGTTTCAACCCATGGAAACTTGGCAAGGCTGAATTCAGGTGATAACTTGGGCTGACTCTTACTTTGGAAGAATTCACTTCCAACTTCATTCAGTTGTTAGCAAAGTTCAGTGTGTTATATGATGAGGTGTCTGTCAACCAGGGGTCACACCCAGTTACAATCTGGAGGTCACTGGCATTCATTCATGGCTCCTGTACGCTCTCAGTATTAATCTGCATGGAATCCCTTCTAAGCTTGGCATCTCTCAGGCATTTCCTGTGGTCACAGCTGAAGAGAAGGTGTTGCTTTTTACAGGAGTCTTATACTTAGACCAAGACCACTGGGATGATTGTGCCATAAAACTGAACACACACAAGAGATTGACAGCTTATATTTGTAGGCTCAACTCTCAAGCAAAGCAGAGGGGTCTGTATAAGGAAAGGGGTCATTAGGGATCACTCTTGTAATTCTGTCTACCACTTCATTATTACCAGTTCATTTTATAGGTTTCTTTAAGCATCAAATTATCATTTCACACCTATCTTCTGTGTTAAACTAAGGTTCTGTGAGGATAGGGAACGAGTGCCTCTTGTTCACAGTTGCAGAGTTAAACTTGAATAAGTAAGTAATGGATATATAACTAGAAAAATGACCAATTTCTTGTGATTCAAGGTTGGTTTTGAACTACTTATCTATTTATTAGATACAGGAACAGCATGAGACATTGTCTTGCCGTATCAGACTTTTATTTTCAGGCAGAGAAATAAACTGTATAGCACCTGAGTTTGTTGATTAGGAAGGCAGGTATCATGGTTGAGATAATGAATCTAGAACATCCACTAATGTAATTCAGCAACTTTTTTATTCTAACTGTCTGCCACCACATAAGAAATGGATGGCGCTTGCTCTGTCACTTTCCCTAGGAACACATATTACCTTTACAAAAAATTAATGTGCACCGACAGAATGGGCACTTTGCAGCAACACTAACATAGCCCCTCTGTCTTAAAACAGCAGGCATACTTGAGCTACCAAGATTAAAACCCTATATGTAGTCCTTGACAGAATTGCTAAGTCAGCCTCCTTGTAAACACAAAACTCCCCCTCTACAGGATCCTGGGATGGGGGTAGGGGGAGGCAGAAGGCTTATGAGAAATTTGGTAGCCCTGGGGAACACGGAGGACTTCTCTAGTCTGGCTTCTGCCTGGTTCTCCAACCCACTTCTCTTCTTTGCAGACATTACATAATGCACAGAGGAAGAATGGTCTTTAATAATATCAGAATTGGAGGTCACACAGCCAAGCTCCAACTGCTATCCACGGTTGAAAGAACCATTGCCATTCAAAGGTAATTGCTGTGGAATGCTTTTTAGCCTCTGTTTGATACCTGTGAGAAAAACCAAATGAATAAATAAGTCCCCCAAATCTTGATGTATCTGTATATTTCAAAGCCAGCAAGGTTTTCATGGAAAAGTAAAACTACTAAGGTTTCTGTAACAAGTGCTCAATGCTAAAATAGAGCCTACAACCCCATTTGTGGAAGCTCAATGCTAAAATAGAGCCTACAACCCCATTTGTGGAAGCTCGGATTCAATTGCACCTTAAATCTGGAAGGGGTTAGAGATGAACATGTGAGGTTTCTCAGAGGGTGGGAGAATGATGAAAGTCAGGGCATGAAAGGAGATTGGAAAAAAAATAAAACAAATCAATGTTGCACTTGATGTCAATAAGTCTAGGATACTGAAGATTATTAAAATAGTCTCTCAGGTTTACACCTGGGTTTCTTATTCCAAAAAACCTTAGTGTCAAAGAAAATAATATTTAGAGTGTTTTTCTTTAAAATGCTCATAACACAAGTGAAATATACCAGTACTTAGTTTAAAAGATAATTTTATAAAGCCTGCAGTTTAGTCTCCTATCAAGAACTGATGTCATTTGATGTATTTAAAGAAAATAGCCCAGGGACTGAAATATTTTAATTTGCGTCTCTAATGAGAGGTTCTTTGCAGTTCTTCTAAGAACATTTGTTTTCCTGTGCTTCCTTCTCCCACATTCTCTCCCACGTACACATGCTAAAAGACAACGTGTAGCAGGGGGAGGCCTGCCTCGGGAGAAGACCGAACTGGGATAAAGCTGGCTTGTAGAGACCCTTAGGTGCACAGGTGCATATGCAGACACCCAGCAAAGAATTTCGTGTGTGTGTGTGTGTGTGTGTGTGTGTGTGTGTGTGTGTGTGCTCTTAATCCTTAGCACTTGGAAGAGAACTCACCTCCCTTACAAATGCCCAATGTTGAGATATTATCCAGCAATTTAAGCCCTCCTGTTGAGGTTTGCTAAAGTATCATAGTATCAGGGACTACAAGAGCCCCCTGAGAGTGACTCCATAACTAACTGTCAGAAGCAACATGCACCATGAGCTTGATAGGAGTGCAAGTTACTAGACTTCACTCCAGACCTACCAAATCCCAAGTCTGAGGTATCATTGCCCTGTCATTTAAACTTTGCAAGTGTTTTACAATCTACAAACTGTCATCTCCTTCTCTGATCTTTTAGATAGGAAGAAAAGGTGGTTCTGAAAGGTGAGGCCATTTATCACTCAGTTGGTTAGTGACAGGTGGAAGCTCTGGCCGTGAAACCTTTTCCACTTAGTCAGTGGCATTGGTTGTTGCTGCCACAGAACATCCAAATCAGAAACCAACTCTGCCAGGCCTTATCTAGAAGGTAAGGAACTTCCTCCCTTGTGGAAGTACTGTGTCTACAGATGCAAGTCAAACTCGCCTCTACTCCCACATTCCACGATCACTGGGAGAGATACAGAACTATGCCCCTAGGCTGGAAGTTTTAGCAACAAATAAAACATCCAGAGAGAAGCCATTGGCATTTCAAGCTCCTTGACCTTAGAGGAGTTAAGCTTTAGCAGCCAAACACACAAGACATGGACTTAAAGTAACTGAAACATGAATTCCTGAGCTGGGTCCTAAATCTTAATATGGTGTTGTTGCACCCAAGTCTTCTAAGTCAGGTGGTAGAGCAAATGGTGAAGCAGAGAGAGAAAGACAAGAGGAAGGAGGAGGTGTAAATGGAGCCACCAAGAGATATCTGAGACAGGAGGTCTTTTGCTCTGCCCATGTCTGCAACTGATCAAAGCTGTCCAGAAAGAAAACAGAAATTACGTTCAGAACTCTGGAGATGTTTTTATTCCACGGAGAGAGCAGATTTCTGTTCTCCCAAACATTGATGGCAGTGCAGGCAAAGCTGGTACAACTTCAGTGAGGTTACTTGGTTGCATCGATATCTATTTCTTGGTTGTGATGACATGTCGTAACTGTGCAAGCTAATGCTAGTTATGGGTAAAGGGTGTATAAGGTCTCTCTGGGTGAATTTTTTTTCTTAACAGCTTCATCCAAACCTAGAATGTTCTCAAAATAAATACCCTTTTAAAGCAGAGGCAAGTCTGGAAGGGCAGAGAGTGGTTTGAGAAAAGCAAACTGTGCTATCCATGTCTATAAATGCCAGCCCTCTCTCTATGTCCTGAGCAGTCAAAAGCAAGCTCAGAAATAGAGGGTACCTCTGCATCTTTCCGAACCATCTATGAAAGTCACTGGGGCCTAGATGATCCTTCTTAGAGCAAGTGACACTTCCAGGAAGCTTCTCTTTGTCTCCTTGCTTTGCTTCTCCAGAAGTAGGCATGTGTAGCTTACAACCTTAATCCTGGTTGCTAGGTAACCTGGCTACTCGGCTAGCTTGTTACCTAGTCTTTCCTTGAAAGGAGCAGACAGGTTGTAGGAAGAAATATTTGCTGGAAAGAAATCTGCTGGCATTGCCTATTTCTTTTTTCTTTCTCTTTTTTTTTCTTCTTCTGAGCTGCCAGACGGAGTACTTAAAAATACACCTCAGCTGTTGCTGGGTGCCAAAAATTTCACATCAACTGACTGCCTGTGAATGGTTTTGATGGGAGGCTTTATATGACATACTACAACCCAGTAAATAGTCTGATGGCAGACAAGATCAGTCAACACATTGCAGAACAGGAGAGTCCATTCTTTGATTTGACACCCCCTGTTATGTGAAAGCAACAATAACAACAACTCTATCTCATAATTGGAAATACAATATCCTTACCACATCTTTCCAAGAATCTGAAAATATGATTAACATATCTTCCATTGGTAGAGAAGTATGGAAATTAAGTCAGGACTGCTACTTTTCAAGCACATGTTGAAGGCTGCACAATATGCAAGTGCAGTTTTTGGGAACTCTCATGGTGTCATAACCAAGCACTATCATCTAATCCTCAGGATATCCCGCCCCAGCCCAAACTAAGTACCCATATTATCGATAATTGAGGATAAGTAAGTGGCTTGTTTTGTCTATCATTGTCTCATCACTAGTGAAGAACTAGTGGGGCTTGGCTTCTAACTCAATGCCCTCCAGATTCACATCCCTAAACTATCATGTGTGTATGTGATATCATGTGTGTATAGGACTTTCTAGCTCAGATCTTTTAAAAACTCACTGAATAATCAGAAAGTAATTCTTTTGAGTAGCTTTGGTATTGAATCAGATGCTGATAAATGACCATGTTAGTTGACAGTTTCACCAGGAGGTTTCCCAGTAGCAGGGAGAATCTGGAGCCCTGAATGTATTAAAACAACCATCCTGACACAAATGGTCCAGATTCTACCATATGACAAAGTGAGGGAAACAGTGGCAATGTGGGTCCCGGTGGTGACAGACAGAGTTTGTCTGTAAGTTACTTCTTACTGCTTGGGATAATTATTACCATAAACTTACAAAGCACGTTCACATCTTATCTCATTCCATGTGACCTTCACACTAATCCAATACACCCAGAAGGACATTTTATAAAGGAGGGAGATGAAGTTCACAGAGTGCAAATAAGTCATCTAGAGTATAAGACTATGCTTCAGGAACCTGTAGCAACTATATGGGTAAAAGCATGTGTAAAAGGTGAATAGATACACAATATACTTGAATGGCAAAGGGGCTGTTCTTGCATATCACTAACCATTTAATATTCTGATTATATGTCTGCAGTATGGGGGCCATACTCAGTCTCTATATGCTTTTTAATAACATCTAACTATATACCAGTGGAGTCTTAAAAGTTGTCTCATACCCATTAAGCTCCGGACTTACTTCTTATTTCAACCTCAATTTCCAGTCTTACTGATAAGTGGAAAGCTTCTCTTTCACCTAACTACATTATATTTTAAGAACTTCATTTGATTTCATCTTGCTGACTTAAGCATTCTCCATTTAATCACAGTCTCTGTCATTCCCATCTATAGTGGGTACATGTTAGTCTTTTATCATCATTTATCCTGATGTTTGATCCCTATAGATAACTTAATTAGATGGTCATGTAGAGGTTCTTTAGTACAGAGTTTATTGTAAAAGCATTGAGGGTTTTGTTTGTTTGTTTGTTTGTTTTTGTTTTGTTTTGTTTTGTTTTGTTTTTCGAGACAGGGTTTCTCTGTGTATCATTGGAGACTATCCTTGCACTCAATCTGTAGACCAGGCTGGCCTTGAACTCATGCCTGCCTCTGCCTCCTGAGTGCTGGGATTAAATGAGTGAGCCACCAAAGCCTGGCTGCATTGAGGTTTTATAAGAAAAATAATGACTTATTAAAATCTTAGGAGTTTGATAATAATGGTCTAAATGTACACCAGATTGGTTCTTTCCTAGACCTTGATTTCTTGAAAAAAATGAGATTAGAAAACCAGGTACATAGCTCATATCTGTAATCTCAGATTTAATGAAGCTGGAGCAGGAGAATTTCTATGAGGTTGAGACCAGTCTGGCCTATAATGATACCATCTCTCACAAAATAAACCAACAGCAAGAATCAGTGAGATTACTATTATCAATTCACCCATGAGTCAAGTTGTTATGAAGACTGAATGACTGGAAATGAGTGACTATTTTTGGGCATCTCAAGACTAGAGCCTGCCTTTGTGTGGGCCTGGATACTTCTGAGATGATCGCCTAAGGGACCGGCCAACAGCAATGCACAAGACAACTACTGTTAGTTCTGCAGGCTCTCTGCTTAATGAATACTTTCTGATAACTATTTCCTCCACACCAGAATATAAAGGCAAGAGCTGCTCCTAAGAAGAATGAAAATGAATATGGAAGTCAAGGAAGATTCTGAGCTTTAATCTCCCACTGGATTTTAACACGGCCTAATAGTCAGCCTGCTACCAATAAACAAGGGCCCTTCTCTACAGAGGTTCCTTCCCTCTGCTTTGTGTACTAACTGCCAGGTGCATGGCTTCTTTAGTTTGCTTCTGTGTTGACCTGTGCATGGCTCTGTCAACTCATCTGCCACTGAGGATTACAGTTCCCAACTTGTAAGACCACAAGCATCTTCACACAGTAGTGTTTCCAGATAAAGACATTTCATGGGTCTTCATCTTTGACAGCTTTTGAAAGATTCCGTTCTTGCTTATATTTTGGAAGTATCCTCTGTCCTCTAAGTTCACTTTAAGTTACCAATGTTGCTTTTCTGGGATTTGATATTTTTATAAACCAGAACCGTCTTTAACATAAAGAGCATCCCCTACCCCCAATCAGAGCCCAAAGCTTCTTCCTGGTCTACTTCAGCCACAATCATCGGCTAACAATCTCTTTTTCCCTTGACTATACTTGGAGGCCTAAAGATGGAATGCTGAAATGTGTGCACAGTTGTCTTTATTCTTCTTGCTCTGTGTGTTTTCTTAGAAGAGGTAATACAGGAAAAGGAAAAGTGAAGAGACGATAGCTAAGTTAATTAGGACTTCAGATGCCCAGTCAGTGAAAACAGTCTCCATACAGGAAACTGGTAAGGTAGCTAAATATGCTCCATGATTGGGTTCTTCCAGCACATGGCCTTTCCTGTGACTCAGTTATCACACTGAATGATTAGGTATAGTTGGTCAAGATATATGTCCTGAGATAAGACTGAACTTGTTCTGTGGAGAGCTGATTAGAGAGTTCTTACCTTAGGAAAACTGTAGATGCCTTTGTTCATATGTCTGAGCATCTCATCCAAATCTGGGCCATAGACACTATAAGGCATGTCTGTTACCCAGTCTGTCCCTAACATCTTCAGAAACTCTCATGTAAATTGTAGATCTTATAAACACTGTCAACATGTGTGCAAGTGTGTATGCACATTCATGTATATGTTGGGGGGGGACACCAAAGTTGATGTCAGGTGTCTCCCTTAACCACCCTCTATTTCATTTGAGGCAAAGTCTCTTACTGAACACAGAGCTTGCTCATTTGGCTGTGTTCTGGCTAGGATCCCTAGGGATCCTAGGCCTATACCTTTTGAGTACTGGGATTATGTCTGGCATACCTGCCTGGCTTTTTGTATAAGCTCAGGTATCTGAACTCAAGTCCTCATACTTGCATGGTGAATGCTTTTGCCTCCAAACCAGTGGTTCTCAATCTCTGGCGTCAGAGAGAAGTCACCTAAGACCATGAGAAAACACCGGTATTTACATTATGATTCATAACAGTAGCAAAAATTTATATAGTTATGAAGTAACAACAAAAATAATTTTATGGTTGGGGGTTACCAGAACATGAGGAACTGTGTTAAAGGGTTGTAGCATTAGGAAGGTTGAGAACCACTGCCCTAAACCACCTTCCCATTCCCTTAGTTTTAATGTCTACCTCTGGTGATCCCACCGAGCAGCAAAGGCTGTGAATTAACAAGCTATGCAGACTTGTTAAAGCAGTGATTTGTGCTAAGCAACCTTCAGGTAAGTGGCATTATCCTCATAGAGAACCTAGCTAAGGTTATATAGCATAATAAAATCAAAGTTCAAACAGAATCCGAATACCCTGTGCCTACATCTTGGCAAAGTTTGTGAGATAATACAGTGCCACTACCCCCGAGAGCATAAAATGTGGCTCATCATATCAGGGAACACAGAAGAGAATAAATTTCACCTCTGGAGCAGAGTGCTCACCTGCAGTCATAAATTCCCTCTTGAAGTACACTTGCTACTAGAAGGACTAAGGAATGGAGAGTGGAGAAGAATCTATTTAATGCTGTCTCTCCAGACATCGCTCATCATCAGCTTCTGATGTGAAAACACAGATCTTTGCTTAGTCCATATCTATGGATCGCAATGGAAGGAGACAAGCTGCTGCTGCTGAGGCGTTGCCACACATGATGGATGAAGCCAACTACTGAGACTGCTAAAAACTCTCCCAGCCTCACAGCTATGAAACTAAAAGGCAGAGGAGAAAGGGGCCATCTGCTTCACGCTGGCTACGGATGCCTCTCTGCTTGGGTGGAATAAAGAGCCCTCCACTCCTCCAAACAACAACAGCAAACAACAGCTTCTTGTTCATTTTTGCAAAAATTGCTTCCTGTAGGTTGGGGGCACTTGTCATATATTTGTTTGTCTAGAAATAGGGAAAGAACAAGGTGTCTGCTTTCCCATTCCAGATTGTCTGTGTATGTGGTCTCTCTCTCTCTCTCTCTCTCTCTCTCTCTCTCTCTCTCTCTCTCTCTCTGTGTGTGTGTGTGTGTGTGTGTGTGTTGTGTGTGTGTGTGTGTGTGTGTGGGTGGGTGCATGTATGTGTGCATATATGTGTGTGATGTGTGTGTATGCAGATTGTGTGCATGCATTTGCATGCATGTTTGTGTATGTGCATGGTGCATGCATGTGTTCATGCGTGTGTGTGTATATATATGTGTGTATATACGTGTGTGTATGTGTAGGTCAGAGGTCAACCTCAGCTAATTATTCTTTGCAAACTATCCTTCTTTTTTTGTTTTATGAAACAGAGTCTTATTGGGTCCTGAAGCTCACCAATTATGCTAGGTTGGCTGTCCAAGTGAGCCCCAGGAATCCTGTCCCACCTCCCCAGAACTGGAAATACAAACATATGTCATGATGCCAGACTTTACATGGGTGCCAGGGATCAAACTTGGGTCCTTGTGTGTCTATGGTAATTCCTTTACCAGTTGAACTACCCTTCAAGCCTCCTCCAATACCCTTTGAGTGTCTGATGTAGAGTCTAGACATGGAGCAGACAGCACAGAATTGTCTGCTATTCTTAGATTTGTAACCAATGAGAGTTTCACTTACTGTGGCTATAGATACTTTGAATACTGCTTTTATCCTGGAAGAGCTCAGAAAGACCTGGGATTTGTGCTGGTATTTTATAAAATGAAATCCTCATTGTCACAAAAGAACAAGGGTTTCCTACCTGGGCTGCTCAGCATACCCTATAATGCTGGAGGATCCCCACAGGGGCAACAGGAAAACAGAAGAGCTGGGGCTGAGTCCTGGATCATTCTTCTTCCACCATGCCCTTCTTTGTGAAAAGAACACACTCATTCTTATCTGTTTATCTACTGGAATTCTATGTAGGGTTGCTTTTGCAAAAAACTTTTTAGTTACCAAAAAATATCTTCCAGGAAAAAAAGGCAGTTTCTAAAGCATGAATATAGTATGATATGATTTTAAAAATACATAAAATAGAAATTTAAAATACATGAAGAAAAGAAATGCTGTATAAAGGTACACATTATCTCTTAATAAAGTCTTTGTCATGTGTTTGTGTAAGAAGAAGTCATCAGTGTAAACTAAAAGCAGAAACATTTTTAAGGATTCTGTACTTCTAAGTCTAAGGCTGTATGGCATACATGAGGCCCTGAGCCTGACTCACAACACTGATCAAAATAAGAGGTGAATAGATAAATAAGATCTGTATTTCTGAGATCTGGCCATATGGAAGTCTGAGCCTTTGGCCCACATAAACATGGGAAGGACACATTTCAAAGATGTGTAGATTAGCTGGGTGCTGATGGCACACATCTTTAGTCTCAGCATTAGGGAGGCAGAGGCAGGCATATCTCTGTGAGTTTGAGGCCATCCTGGTCTACAGCGAGAGTTTCAGGACAGGCTCCAAAGCTACAGAGAAACCCTGCCTCAAAAAACCAAAGGAAGAAGAAGAAGAAGAGGAGGAGGAGGAGGAAGAGGAGCAGGAGGAGGAGGAGGAAGAGGAGGAAGAGGAGGAGACTAAAGGCAGGTCTCCCCTCTGATATGGAACACTGACTCTGTGACATTTTAAAGTTGATACCAAATGCCCATAAGACTACCCTTGGAGCCAGTGCCTTAGAAAAGGAATTATTGCTGCTACCCACCACACACTGGTTATAGGAAACCAGGACTGGATATTGGGCCTTCTGATCTCCTAAGCTAGCTAGATGCTGGTTTCTATAATAGAAGCAAGCATTCAGTGGTTACATGTACCAACTTTGAAGTCAGATACTGGTCAAAACCTTGACCTCTATCCTTCCTAAATTAAAACCACCAAAAGTCTCCACACCTTTTGTTCCTTGTCTGAATCCTTAAAGTCATGAGCTATTGCACATAATGAGATGAATCTTATATATATAATGATATCAGTTTGCCACATCATGTAGGGCTGGACCTAGTCTCAGATCACCAAATACTTATAGCAGATTTGCCACTGTGACCAAATTAACTTTACACCATCCACTTGTATAGTCTTCCTGACAACACCAAATATGTATTTAATTTCTTGCCATTTGGAGAAACTCAGAGAAGAGACCACAGAATTCTCAATTATAACTCATTTAAGTATGTGGTGAATCTCATGAGCAGAATCATAATATGACCTCTCATCAGGGTTCAAACATGGAATTTGACATCAATTTCCTATTTTCTTGGAAGATAGGATGGTATTTAGACAAATATACCATTGTTTGGAATATAAACTACAAAGTGTGATAACACAGAAATGTCACAGTTTAACTTAGAAGTTCTTAAAAACTTTTCAAAATACAAATAGATTTCATGAATACCCTAGCAATAAATAGGCTTTGAAATGGGAAAAATATGTATTAGAGCATGTCTTTAGTTGCATGAAAACAAAGATAGGAAATTCACTTCTCCCAGTAAGTACTAAATCCAGTTGAAAACAGAAAGGTTTCATACTTGCAGCAACTTCAGATAGTTAAGGGAAGGAAAAGAGATTGCTGTCTCAAATCCAGAAATTCCATGCAAATACCAAAATTTATTTCAACTTTCAAATCCTTGCTTTCATCTAGTTAATCATAAAATTTTCAACTTCAATTCTTTTGATGACATCATGTTGGTAAAATGACACAAGCACATTCGCCTAGGTGCATTTTTATTATTGAACATGTAATTGGTATTACCGGCTCTTTATATGAAATATAGGATCATGTATATTAAACACCAGTTCCTTTATCCTCGTGTATATGCACTGGGTAACCACAAACTATGCAAGCTGGTATTGATTATCAGAGAGGGAGCAGGTACACAGGTTTCACAAAGGCTAAAGGGGAGTCACAGAGAAGCGAAACTGAGCTGTGTTTTGTTAACAGGAGGGGACATCAGACATCTTCCTGTCTGCTGGAATGCTGGGTTAGGGGGCAGGAGGAGAGGAGGAAGGGGAATCTGAGGTCAGTATATAAAATAAATAAAAATGTTATTTAAATAAAAGAAAGCAAGAAAAAAATAGACTCATGGTATTTCAGGGAACCACAGTTTCCTAGTATAAATCTAGACTTGACAATGCTTAAAAGAATTAAAAACAAAAAAGAAAGGATAAATATTTATATTCAACTATTTTTTGCAAAACATTTTGCATTACTAGGGGAGTGAAACTTATTAGGTGACTATCAAAAGATAATAGTCTCTTTTTTCTTTCTTGTCTCCTTTCCTTATTTATCTATGACTGCATCTATTTACCTCCCCACCCCCACCCCCCCCCCCCCCGCCTGGATGAAATTTACTGACTAATTGATTCAGCATGTTGAGCATCTCCTGGTTAATCCAGCCTTTTTTTAACCTTACAGGCACCTTGTAACCTCCTGGGGAGGTCTTTAGCTGTACTTAGGCTTCCAGATTCTTTTAGATGCTTCTGGACAGATCCACAATGAAACCGAGATGAAAAAAAAAAGTTACCGCTGTTAACACATATAATTTCAAGATGAATCAGACATTTCCATTGTCAAGACACTGACTACATGATCAAGCTAATTCAGACCCAAATAGACAACTAGAAAAACTAACAAAAGATTGTTGGGACCTGTAAAATGGCTCATCAAGGAAAGGCACTTGCTGCCAACCCCTACTGCCTGAGTTGTATCCCCAGTGTTCCCATATTGGAAGGAGGAAACTGACTCCCTCAAGTTGCTCTCTGATCTCCACACAAGCACTGTGCCAATCATGAACATTCTTGGAACCTTTCCTTACTTTCTTTTCTGTTATATGCCAGAGGCCAAGGCAAAAGGCCTGGGTCCTTGTCCAAATTCAAGGTCTGGTGGAGGTCAAAGGTAATGGAATAGGATGGGAAGAGATAAGCACTGAATTCCAAAGGACCCCACCAGTGGGCCTCTAGGAAGCAAGAAAAGGGACATGTTTCTTTGCAGAAATGACATGGACCTGGGTCTTTCAAGCTTGAGTTAGCTCATACATACATATGCAAATATGTACATTTGGTATTGAATACATTCTAGTCACAGGGAAATATGAAATCAGCAAGAGCTGTCTATCTCTGGAGCCAAGAGTTAGTTAACAGGTCTGAGACAAAGGCTGGACAAATTAGATAAGATTAGAAAGAAGTTATCTGTGTACTCTGTGGGACCTGGTGGGTGGGGTTGGTGGTATGCACCTTCATCCAGAAGACTCTGGAGGAGATTCTGAAAAATTATAAAATAATTTGAGCTTTGAGACAAATCCTAGAAATTGTTTTTGAAAAAGGAAGAAATCAGGACATATTTGTCCATCCAGTGGCATCATGGTGATCCATTTCCCCAGGAGCTAGCTCATTAGACTGTCTTCACATGACAATGACACCTAGATGCTCAGTTCCAATTTCCAAAATACTGTTATAGCTAAGACTTCACAGTGAAGGGAGAACTCTTATACCAGTACTTAGGATCCAAATGCTATGAAGCTCCTCTTCCAAGTAAAAGAGCAGTAATTCTAATATTGATATGCACATCTTTTTTTCCTATTCTCTGTGATAGGTATTGATAAATTTTTAATTTTTAATTCTTTATATGGGACAATGTCTCACTGTGCTTTCCCAGGCAATCTCAAATGCCATGACTCAAATGAATCCCTTGCTTCACCTTCCTGAGTTTCTGGATCTTAAAGGTATGTGCCACTATACTCAACAATATAGACTTAATTCTTATAGAAAGCTTTGCTATGATGATACCATTCCACCCACTTAATGAAGTTCAATAAAATTAAGCAACTTCCCCAAGCTCACATGGCTTGTATGTGACTCAGCTGGGATAAATACTCACATTGGACTGCTAAGTTAGGCCTCTTTCATCTTATGCTCATCAGTTATCCAATTCTTCCCAGTTTTGTGGTCCACCAGCAGAGGTCAAAACAAGGGAACCAAAACATTGATAATCTGCTAGGCACTGAATCAGCCCTATGAAAGACAGTTCAAAAAGGAAGAGAGCATATGGCCATAGCCAGTCTCTTCGGTTGCACCAATGGAGGCTTTTGACTCCTTTTTAGGGACTGGGAAAGTTCACTTAGTAGACCTCATTTTCTAGGTTACTTGTCATGATGGGTACATTCTTTGAAAATAGGTAAATGGCTCCTGACTCACGGCTTGGGCTCTTCAGTGCTCCTGCCTCTTGTTAGTATTTTCCTTTGACCATGTGAGCTTCCCTGCATCATGTTTTGCAATGAATTATCCAATGACTCTCTCTATATATATGCTCCAGAGTATAAAGACATTGACAAGGGACAGACTGTATTCACACTTGAAGACCGCAGAGCAAAGAGTGGGCACTTGAAATAAAATATAAGCTTAAGTCTTTGTATCTCCATTTCTCAGCTGAGCTGGATTGGGTGAAAGATTTACTCCTTTGAGATCTTCTCAGCTCTTCATCTGTAAAATGTAGAGTACATCACACAGTGCACTTGAGTTCATGTCTTGTCACTCACTGAGCTTTTGGTCCACAATGAATTTCCCTTTTTTCCAGTTTAAGGGAAGGTATAATTAAGCATCAGTGAAACAGCCTCCAAAATAGTTGTGTTCAAACTAACACAAGGGAATGAATACATGGATGGTCGTCTTTTTGGAAACCAATATCACTCTTTGGTCTAGGCAAGAAATCCCTAAGAGCTTAGTTACTGCATAGGCAGTCAGCCTCTGTGCATGCTAGAAGAGACATGACTAGGGCTGGGGCTCTCCGGGCTTGGCCTGGAGGTGTAGTTACTCTATAAGAGGTCAGTCTCTACACATGCTAGAAGAGACATGACTGGGGCTGGGGCTCTCCTGGAGGCTGGTTTAGTTCACTCAGTGCACTTTTGACCTTGTTCACAAATGGGTAAGGAGACAAGGCAGCTTGGAGTTGTGTGCCAATCTCCTGATGAGGCAGAGGCTGGCAGCACCATGTGATGCGTTCTAAAGAGGTAGTACTGGTTTTACAGAAGGTAAATGAAAGAGTCAAAAGAGGGAGGCAAGACAGACTCAGTGTAACCAATCAACAGTATGAAAAAGAGCTTTAGGAGTTCACGGATGAGACCGCACTCTTAGGTGCTGGGATTGCTCACTGGCAAGGAATTCTTTCGTGGCCCCTGGAAATCTGTGAAACCCCTATTAAAACCGTATGCAAAATTGCTCAAAAGGGTGACTTTCTGAGCATAAACTGAACAGGTTAAGGGTACAGATTCTAAGTTAAAATCTTGGCTGCACTATCTTTCCATTGTGCAGCTGTAAAGATTTTCAACTGTGATTTTAAAGGACATTGCATAATCTCTTTGGGAAGAAAACCAAATCAGTGTATAATTAACTGAGTTAATACTTACAAATACCTTAGGAAAGTATTTGGGATACAACATTCAAGAATGATCATTTTGGTTGTATGAGGACCTTCTTAGGTGCTAGATTTCTAGTCCATGAACTGACCTTGTCCTAAAATAGAAGCTTCTCTTTAAATACCCAGTATATCAAAGGATGGCCTTCATTGTCAACTATCTTTATTACCTGGTTTGCTCCAGACTCTCAAATAGGAAGGAGAATAAGGGAATGCCTTCTTTGGAGGAGCTACATGTCTGGGGTAGGCAGAAATAGATAAAATATACATAAGGATATCATTATAATTAACTGGATGGATCAATGGCACAGCTATATTCAGAGGATTATGGGAACAAATGACAAATGCTAATGAAGCTGTGCAGACAAATGACCTTCAGCATTTGTTAGGAGAGCTTTGATTAAGAACTAGCATTTGTGAGAAAGGGAATGGTCCAGGTTTTTCAAGCAGAAATGATATTCAAAAGCCAGTGGGTAAGAAAAAGTGCTACAAATGTGAAGAGCCATGTGTGTCCATGTAATAAGAGCCAAATGTAGGACAGGGCTGGGGTGAGATGGAATACTAAGAGGGGGTGGATCACCCAGGGCCGGAAAGCCTTGGTGAAGAGGTAAGCTTCTCTATAGTGTCCGCATAGAGGGAAAAGCCTACATTGTGTGCAGATGTGAGAAGGCTAGGAGTTGTATCCAGAGTCCACCAAGGGAGAAAGAAAATGAGGACCAAGATGTGAGCAATGTGCATGGCTTTGGGGGTACTACAGGGAATACGAGTGTGTGGAACGTACCTAGATGCTGAATCTGTCCCACATGAGATGGAGACAAGTTTAAGCATAACCATTAAGGATTCTAGCCAGAGGTATTAGATGCCTGTGATGCCATCAGCTGAGATGAGTGGGAGGGGCAGAAGCATACATTTAGGGGGACAGGAAGGGTGATGAGCTCAGTTTGGGCCACATGGCATTGGATCATATTGAGTAAGGCACAGTGAGTGAATCCAGAATAGGCTTCTAATAAAGATTAAATTAGATAATGCACACAGAAGCTTTGCAAGCTACAGAAAACTAATTACCCTAGTCATGATTGCCATTAGTGTATAGTGCGAGCCTCAGAGTTCTCTCATTTAACCTCTCAGGGCTTTAAGTTTTCCATTCACTTGCATGGGTTCAACAATTACCCCTTATTTCAAATTCATAAAGATGTTCGGGTATAAAATGAGATTGTCAATGAAACATCATTTTTGTGAGGAAATTACACATATTCAACACAATATTATTACATGATATTAAAGCCAAAGAGAAGAGACAGCTTAAATCAGTAATTTCCTTAATATTTAATAACAAGGAGACAATTAAAGCCTTGCAATGAACAGCCTAACATGCAAGCCATGTCCCTACACTCATAATCCTGAAGATGAGAATCATCTTTTTCTAAATGTTACATGTCTACTTTTAGGACTATTTTCTGGAAGAAAAAGTAATTTTTCCCATTCAGAATGCATAGTGTGTGTGTGTGTGTGTGTGTGTGTGTGTGTGTGTGTGTGTGTGTGCACTTCTGTATGTTCTGATGTTCTGTATATAGGAGACTGTAACCTCTCATAACACAGATAGCAAGTACATAATACAGTTAAATTCGCAAGTTCCTAGAGTTGGTTAGTAAACCAAAACTAAGACAATTAATGCTTTTCATGAAAATAATTTCACACGTTTGGTAATATTCTCACCAGCAAAGCTGGTTCATAGGAAATATAATTTAAAATTAAAAGTTGACAATCATTTAAGGTACTGATAGAAAGCCCACTAGATTCTAAATATGTAGATTTCTATGCATATATCTAGTTATCTTGATTACTTCTCACCTTTCTGATACATTTAGCCAGGTCGGAAATCACAATAGAATCAGTCCCATGAAACCCAGGCATATCGTGCCAGTAATTTCTGTGCTCTGCACATAATCGTCTAAAAACCCACTCAGCTTAGAGCATTCAGTCCTGTCCCAGTCTCCAGGAAGCAAATGAGATTCTCAAATTTACAGCTATAACACTTTCTTCCTTTTCACAGCCCTTAATGTCAGCACACACCTCCTCTGAGTTGCATCTGCATCAATTTTAGGCACCAGTCAGCAGAAGTATTAAGAGGGAACACAACATGAACCACAGGAGGCCTACTAGGCCTGGTTCTCACTTTGGTGACATGGGAGGGCATGGAACATTCCCAGGCCTTATGGGTGTTTTACACAAACACCATCGTGCAGAACTCTCCCAAGTGTTCCTGTCTGCCATGGGGCCAGCCAGTTACAGAACAGCTCCTCTCAAGCAGAGGAAGTGGCAAGTTCTATGCAGCACCTGACTTCCTTAAGTGCTGCTGGCACTTCAGCAAGAAGGTGCTTTGGACTCATGCCTGCTAACTGTAATTTTCCCCCGAATATGCCAATGCATTTTATTTCCATAGATGTCTTCTCTTGCAAATGAGGGGTGAGGAACAAACACCTCATTTTCACTAACTGAAGCAATCATTAACTTCCTGAGAATGCTGTCCTGGAACTTCCATTTTTAGACTACAGTTCAAATACAGAGACTATACAGCCTCAGATTAAATCCAAACATTAAAATGTAATTAAACCATTTCCAAGAAGTAGACAATCCTATTTGAAATAACACAATGCTTAGGATAGCTTACAGAGAAACCAAAGGCAATCTGGCCTCTTATTCATCATGGGTCACAGTGTAACATTCATACATACACTCTTGGCAATCTTAAGAACCAACATGATCAATTATCAGGGCTAGATCCTTGGTCAAAGATGTGTTCCTACTGAAATTTCATAGGAGCCCTCACCTTTTTTCTTTCAGATAAGGAAAATGAGATAGATAGAAGCTAGGTAAGTTGCCCAAGGTCATACAAATGTAAGTGATCAAAACCTAGGGAGTTGTTTTCCAAAGTCAGCCTTAATCATTTTCTTCACTTAGTCTAACATGAAACTTGTCAAGATATTCATGATTTTAATTTTACATCAAGACTATGTATTTAACTTTCTACATGATCACTTCAATTATCCATTTAATCATATTAACAATAATAATTATGTAGTTTCTAATACATGTCAGTGATGGGTCTGGCAATATGATAGTGAAAAGATTAGGTTTTCTCATTTAACAAATTTCTCAAAAGAAATCTATCAAGGCAGATGTATTCATCATTTTAAAGTGAGGAACTGGCTATGTCTTTGCCAAGGTCAAGCACAAGGAAGTAGAGTCAGGATATGACTTTAGAGGCCTTACCCTCTGACCAGTATATAATGTCCCTACCATACTCAAGACACAGAGCCTTTGCTTGGAACTATGGCGGCTCAACAATTGTGCAGACTTCCTAACATACATGATGAAACACAATAAGGTAGCATGTCTATGCTGCTGAACTAAAGTTCAGATACACAAGCCCAGATTGCTGATGGAGAAGCCATTTCTTCCTATCTACTAGAAAACATGCCACTTTTAAAGCCCACGACAAATGTGGGCTTTTGAAGTTTTCTCATCTGTATTCCACTGGAAAATTATTTTCCAATGTTTTTCTTGAACTGTGAAGACATAACCAGGTACTTCTGCCAAGAATGATCTTTTTTTATATCATCCTATATTCCTCTCCCACCACTTCCAGTTACAAAACCCCACTTGCGTTTCCTTACAGATACACTTTGCATCCTTCTATTCTTTGCCTTGCCAAAGGCTCTGGTCCATTCTCAATAGTCCCATCATAACCCTGTTATTTTCCCCTTCACTGGTTGCCCATCTCTAGAATGTCCTCACCCTCAGCATAAAGTCTTAGCAGAGTAGCAAACCCCTCTCTTAGACCCAACTTTCCCTTATTAAGAAATCATCTTTGACCCATCTCTATTCATATACAAAAGAAATACAAGGCACTTGGTGAGTTTGGAGATTCACCTCTGTCTAGTGCCAGTGGCTCCCCTTTGACTTGGGATTTCAGGAAGTATATCCCATTTCCAACACAGCTGCATCACATTACTCACTTTTCCTCCTGCACTGGTTTGCTGAAGCTCCTCAGCATATGCCAAGGTTCAGTCACTTCACAAGCTGTAAATTACCTTCATTGGCCTGATCCTTCCAATCACCCTTCACTTGCCTGTACAACTTCAAACTTAGACCAGAGCTATGTTGCTAATAGTCTAACATCTACTTATTAGTATTTTTGAGAAATGTTTAAATGATGCTGAACTTTGACCTTCTTGATCCTATTTCCTAATTATTTCATCACTTGCAAGCGAAACTCTACTTCAGTGGTGAATAAGACTTCTTATCTTGCACTCAATTTGTTAAAAACCTGTTTCCAGGATGGACTCCTGAAAGAAAAGCTCAAACACAGAAAACATTGAAATCATGGCAACTTCTGTCATCTCTTTCTGAATGAAGATTCTTTTAAGAAAAAGAAATAACTGCCTAATAACAGAATATAACCCTAAGAGATTAAATCTTAAGCATCTGTCAAAATTGCACTATATGTATACCATGAGGCAATAATGTATGAGCCAGCTGGGCATGGCACACACCTGTAATTGCAGGACTGCAGAGGCAGGGCCAGGATCAAAGGTGTGAACCACCACTGCCTGACTGAAAGAGCATTCTTATTAATGATATAGAGGATGGTGGAAGATGCCTGCTGAGCTGAGTATTTTCCACTGCCAAGGAATATGGAAAGCAGTAAGAAGAGTACTAGCAGCATATGGGGCTAATATGTTACTTTCTTGTGTGGGCTTGTGAGTGAAAAATATCACCAAATTGAGAAAAGTCTAGATTACAAAAGATTACATGTCTTGTTGATTAGAATTACATAGGTATAAGAATGTAGAATTCTGCCTTCCCAATATGTAATTTTTGTATAGAATCTGAAATCATTTTCCTTTGTGCACACAGTCTTCACAAAGTAGGCAAACGATAAAATTAAAATGGAGTTAAGAGCACTAGGTACTTGAGTTTTTCAAAACTTGAATATCTCTTATATTGTCATTTTCATTTCAATGATTCAAATATATAAATAGTTATTCATCATGTTTTCTTTAGTTTTTTAAACATTTATTGACTTTGTGGAGGTTGGGTACATGCTTGCTATGGCATCAGGGTGGAAGCTGAGAGAACAAATTTTTGGGAGTTAGTTCTTGCCTTCCATCTGAGTTCTGGGAACCAAACTCAGACCATTATGCTTGGCAGCAAATAGTTTTCCTCTGGAGCCATTGGGCCAGGTAGGATGTATTATTTAGTTATCAGTACAGAAATTCTCCTTTCTTGGAGCATTCTCATTTTTTACCAGACATATATTCCAATTACTTTTAAAACAATTTCTAACCATAACTAAATGAAATTGTACTGATTTTACTTTTTTTAATATTTACTCATCATGTTACCCTGTCTTAATTGATTCTAAAGAGAACTGATAGCCAACAGAATTATGGGTAATAGTGAACATAAGCAATTTATTATTTTAATTTGACGTAAGTGATTTTCCCAAAGCACTAAACATTTCTTAAAACTTCTTAAGGTTCTAGATATATATTTTTAATTTCTATGTTGGGTCTATCAACAAAAACATAAAAATATGGTAGCATTCTTCTTACCCAAAGCAATCATGGAGTCATTTTTTGTAGATAGCTTTGTAAAATTTAGTTAAACAGGCAAATCACAAAGTAACAAGTACCTAATTTTATTTACAAGTTATAATTATCCACTTTCTAGCTTTTGTTGTAGGTTTTGCTATTATAGATGGGTTCACTCATGGCCTTGTCAAAAATAATCCCAGTAGATGGTCAACAATTTCTAGGTGTGACTCCTAAAGTAGAGGGGGGAAACCCTAAAATTTTGTGAGGCAATATGTCTAGATGCAGGGTAAAAAGATGGACAAGTTACAGAGACAAGGGAAGAGAATGGGTCCCCTAACCTGGTTAGATTGAAGCCTTTTGCCAGCTGAAAACAAGAACTCCAACACAATTGCCATAAGCTTATACAGAGGCTGACAGAAGGCTAACAGCTCCTACATATATAGATATTCTACAGGAAAGGACCAAAGGTCCAGGCTTAAGGAATGACCTTGTGTGTTTTCCTCAGATAAGTCTGAGAATCACAAATAAGAGTATTGAATTTAAGTTTATTTTTAATATTTGTTTCTTTTTTTTTTGTATGAGTATCTTGCCTGCATGTATGTAAGTGACTACTTTTAGATCTGTTGCTCGTGGAGACCAAAAGAGGGGCCAGCTCCCCTTGAACTGGAATTACAGTGAAGAGCTACCATGTGAGTACTGGAAACTGAACTTGAATCCTCTGCAAGAGCAGCAAGTGTTCTTAACCACTGAGTCATTCCCCTCAGCTACCTCATTTAGGATTTTTAACCTAAATATAAACTTCATGCTCAGCCAAAATGTTCTCTATGACTATATTATTATTATTATTATTATTATTATTATTATTATTATTATTATTTTATATGCTGAGTCTCTTTCTTGAGGAGCCTGTCCCCACATCTGGATTATTTCTTACTTCCATGACTCTTCATTGAGAATCCCATACTTCTGTTCTTCTGTTTGTCTTTCTTCCAATCACCTCTCTCTTTCTCTTAAACCTATATTAAAACACCTCCATTAAATGCCAGCTCTGCTCCTTGACCTGACTGCTCAGAAATTCTTTACAGCACAGAAGCCACCAATCCCAATGTGTCCTGAGAAGAGATTTCTAAATGTCTAGGTGAACTCCTCAGCCTACAGGGGTGACAGTGGAGAGCTGTGCTTCTTGTCTGCACCTCCAATGCCAACTCACCAAAAATCCTTCTCCTAAGCTTTTACTTGTCCTACCAGCTATGATTTACTGGTTTTCTAAATGTGGTCATTGTAGTTACCAAATCTATCTCAAATAGACCTGGGAAGTCCAATAATTCTAAGCAGATACTTCAGCTGAGAGAGGTACAAGTGCCCAGATGGATAAGAGTAGTCATCAGACCTCAGATTCTATGTTTTCAGGAAGGATCAGAAAGTTTTAGTTAAGACAGGAAGTTAGTTAAGAGGGAATAATCTAATAAATATTGTATTTTACTTGAGAACACATTTAACAACAACATTTAAGGATTTTTTTTAAAAAATGCAAGAGTAAAATAAATCACATGAACAACTTAGAACAACACAGATTTCTGAATAGAGTGACATGATGTCATAATGATACCAGCTTTATTTAAAGTTTGGAGGGAGTGGCTCAGGGAGTAAAAGTTCTTACTATGAGCTTGGTAACCTAAGAGCTCTATCACCAGAACATATTTTAAAAGCTGGTGAGGTGTACCATGCAAGCCCAGCTCTCCTTGGTGGCAGTAGGAGAACAAGAGAGTCAACTAGAAGCACTAACCAGCCAGCCTGGAGTACTCAAGAGGTAATCTGACTCTAAACAACAGCGAAGGAGAGAAAACTCTTGTTTTCTAATAGTTGTCTTCTGACCTGCATACATGCATGCTGCACATGCACTCACCCACATGAACACATGCACACACAATCACTTAACGCATCGCTAAACATACACACAATCTTTAAACACACACATCTATCACTAAACACACACACACTCTAACGACAAACACACAGAGATTGGCACAATTGAATTTTAATCAAAATCAGAATGAAATTTTACTTTAAACTAATAGAAACAATATTTTTTAAAAATTAAAAATGCAAAAAGATCAGTGATATTCTGAAGTAGAATGTAAGAAACTGCATATTAATAGATGCCTATACCTGCCATACAGGGACAGCAGTGAAGTCTTTGTGTCTGTGTCTGAAGGAAAAGTTAGGTGGACTAGTTTTTGCTTCAGATAAGTGGCAGGGTAAGGTGTGGTGGGGTGGGAGCAATTTGCTGTTTTGGAAGGCTAAAGAAGGGATGAGGAAGAAGATTAAATTTTGAGGCCAGCCTGGGCTATCTAAGGAAACTCTGTCTCAAAAAAATTAAACCCTCAAACTAGTCAGAATTATTTATTGAACTTTATGAAGAAGTTATTTATGAAATCAGGAAACAAAGATTACTTACTCTATGATGCTAAAACATTTAGAAACGAAATAAATCATACCACGAATTATTAACTCCATCAATTACAATGTAAATTTCAGATGAGTCCAAATGTAAAGATGAAAAATGACTAAAAGTGGTAAAAAATGCTTGCGTGGTTTTATAATCTGTAGGTGAGGAACTTCTTTGATTGTGTGAAATCCCAAACAATTACATAAGGAAAGTAGAGTTTCCACCAATAAAATGGAGCATTGGCAGTGTTTGTCTAACATTTCCCAAAGCCCAGGGTCATCTCTATCACCACAAAAAACACATGTGCCTCTGGCCTCACTACTGGGGAAGGAAATACAAAGGATAATTTTTAGATATGAGACATTTATAACAAGAATTGCTATGAAGTCTATTAGAAGGTAAATCAATATTTTATATTCAATGACATGGTAATATTTTCTTCATTTAATAGGCAAAAATGCTTATGAAGTAACACAAGCATTACTTTTAGATAAACTGGATATAATATTACTTCAAAGTATAGGCAGTGGCTTCACTGGGTCATTTTAAAGAGTTTTCTGTGTGGAATGACCATGCTAAGTATATTCAAATTATTTACTTCACTTCACTATTATGTACAGCTGCTGTGATTTGGAGCTTGCAGAACAATTATACACTCTAATCCAGGTTGATACAAATGTCTCATCATATCACTGTTGCCAGAAGGGATCTGCTTTCCCAGGAAGCAAGTTAATTTGGCATAAATAAAGTCAAAAGAAATTGCTGCATTCTCTAGATATCTATGTTGCAATGTTGTAGAAAACCTTTGTTGGGTTTATGTTTTTAATCCTTGGAGTCAAAGATCTTTTTCTTTATGTTTCTGAAACTATAGCTCAGTGACAAAGGTAATGTTGAATAATGGCTGCTGGAAACACAAGGAGATGGATTAGAAAATGGATAATGTTTGGTAAAGCCTTCCATAGAAGTTCCCAGATGAATACACAGAACTCTTCCTAGGGGCACCAGGGAGAAGATGCTCTGATCCCTTGCTGTCATTAACTGTCAATTCATAAGGTAGTCCACACTGTTCATTTGGAATAATATTTAGATTAGGCTGCATCGGCCCTTTGTTGTTTGGGGGAAAATGATAGATTTGTTTTATTACTGTAACAAATGAAGGTATATGGAAAATCCAAGTGATGCCCTCTATAAAGCCAACACGGGCTTCCGACTCAAATCCTAATTGAATATTGACTGAGTGAGAGCTTTGAGCTCTCTTCAGAGATACCAAGAGCAAAACGTATGAAGAGCCCTTTGGACTCCCTGTTGAGCCAGGATTGTTTCGAAGCGCTGCCGGGGGCAGGAGGACTTGCTTCTGATTAATTAAAACGAGGACTGAGCTTAACCAGTCAGTCTGTTCTCTTTGAATACCTGGGCTGCTGAATCATTGCAGCAGTCCCCAGGCTGCCTGTGGAAAAGCAGAAAGGACTTCACCTCTCCTCTACCAGTGGGCAGATCACATGGGGCTTCTATTGACTCCTGGAAAGTTGTTCTGGCTGTCATGGAAAATGCTGGCACTGAGAATGTCCTCTGCAAATAAGACTCTGGGCACGTGTTTAGAGTCCCAAAGCTTTATGGGAAAACAAAGCACCCACAGCAAGAGCATTCTCCATCTGGAAACCTCAAGGAGGCTGTGAATTTTGATAGGTCCTCTGGCTGTCTACAATGCTATGCCATAGGAGTCACTCGGGGTTATGTGTCTTCTTCAGTCACCCTGTTCCCTATCAGGCACAGGCCAACTGGCAAAGCTCAGTGTGACCGACCATTCTCTGGTTCTGATTTGTCTGTCTACTCACAAGCTTTCGAAGTATTCTTTGCTGTAGTTTTGTTTGGCTTCTGTGTCTTTGCTCATATTTTCCCAAGGACGTCTATTCCCCTGCCTCCCTGTACCCAGATCCTCCCTGTTTCTCAGCTGAAAATTCACCTTCCCTGGAAGTTTCTGGTGATCTTCTGATAGGCACTACCTTGTACCTTGTTCTAAAATCTTAAGATGGTATATGACCTGGTGACCCAAGAGCACCTGAATCCTACTTCAGGCCCAAATCCCCTGTCCTCCCAGGAGGACTACACTTTATATTGGAATTTTGGAAGGCTGGGCTGGCATTGACCATGTTTGTTAGTGATCAGTCCAGCTTACATTAAGAAGAAAATGGTCTTATCACTAACAAACATGGTCAAAGAACTTTCCAAGAATCTTACCACTTACACCAGACTCTTTCTACTTGGGGAGCAGTGACAAACATGGAAGAAATGTACTCTGTCCTCCCAGTGCCGAGGCATTCCATTGCAGAATAAAATCACAAGGCAGTGGGGCAAAGATATCCCTTTATTATGGTTGGGTATTCTTATAAATTCTTTCTCTAGGAAGAAGCCTGTGGTGGTTTGAGAGAAAGAAAACAGCCCCCAAACGGGCACTATTGGGAGTTGTGGCCTTGTTAGAGTGGATGTCAGTTTGTAGGAGAAAGTGTGTCTCTGTAAAGGCAAGCTTTGAGGTCTCATCTATGCTCAGGATACCACCCAGTGTCTCAGGCTACTTTCTGTTGCCTGCAAGATGTAGAACTCCCAGCTACTT
Source organism: Cricetulus griseus (assembly GCF_003668045.3). Lineage (NCBI taxonomy): Eukaryota > Metazoa > Chordata > Mammalia > Rodentia > Cricetidae > Cricetulus > Cricetulus griseus. The sequence continues at coordinate 170,834,388 of NW_023276807.1, forward strand.
CTCCAGGACCATGTCTGCCTGCATGCTACCACATCCCACCATGATGATAATGGACTGAACATCTGAACTGTAAGCAAGTCACCTCAATTGAATGTTTTTCCTTATAAAAGTTTCTGTGGTCATGGTGTCTCTTCACAGCAAGAGAAACCCTAACTAAGACAGACCCTATGCCTACAGCATAAATCAGGCCTTCCTATGCCCTTTTGTGGACCTGGTATTCACTTGGCCTTATTGTATCATTGTGTCCTTTGGGGCTTGGCTTAACTTGATCATGGTTTCCCACTTGTTGCTCAGGAGAAAGTTTGCATCAAAGCATTGATCACTGAATTTACATGTAAATATAAATTGCTTCTCATTAGTCAGGTTTGCAGAAAACCAGCATTCCAATTCCACACATGATGACAAATACAGAACAGCTAATATGGTAAAAATAAAGCTGAAGATCAACAACAGCTCTGAGGAAGTGACGCAGAAATATTGCTTCTACATACAGAGAATAATTTCATGAGATTTCCCCTAAACTTCCCCACAAAACTATAAAATACTTCAGTATTAATTGAAGCTTAATCTGTGACCTTTCTATCACCACATGAAGACATTTGAGTTCTCTTTTTGTCTCTCTCTCTCCACAGTCTACTTCTGCTGGGGAGATGGTCCCTTACAAAACAGGGCCTGCAAAAGGTACTTTTGGTGAATGAAATCTGAGCAACATGCTGTAAATATGGCCATTCCATGAACGAACATGGACACAAGCATTTACTGCTTGTTGAGCACCTGTTCTGTGCAGGGACTGCCAGATTTTGCCTGGATACAGTAAATGAGTGATATTTGCCAAATCAAGGAAGATGGAAAAAAACTGAGATCTCATTGACCCAGTAGAGCACAGAGAGACATGTACAGGCTGGAGTTACACAGCTATCTACCAAATGTGTGATCCTGGCAAATTATTAACTACTTTAGTTCCTCACCTTTGTATGATTGGGATGGCTAATCACTACATTGGACAGTTAATAAATTGCATAAGCCTTGCAAATATCCAGAACAAAGACTACACAAATTAAACACCCTGAAGTCTTCACTATTCTTTCTTGTTCTTTGTAATAACTGAGTGTCATCTTCTATGTAAGAGCTACAGTGTGGGGCAGGGGTATTACATGGTGGGGTTACACAAGGGTGCAAAGGACCCTGAGACCTAAGTAAACATGGATGGTTCAACAATGGCCAAAGTCTAATGGGCCAAAGACAAACACATGCAGGAAAACTGTAGGTACTGAGGATGGATGGAAAACAAATGATGCTATGCAAATAAGTTCAGGTTTTATCCCGTATATGCAATAAGAAGCTGCAGAAGAACTTTGGACAAGACTGAATTTTTGCAATAGCTGATGGAAGCAGAAGCAGACACCCACAGCTAAACACTGAATTGAACTCCTGGAACCCAATTGCAGAGAAGGAGGAGTGATAAGCAAAGGGGTCAAGACCAGTCTGGAGAAATCCACAGAAACAGCTGACCTGAACAAGTGGGGGCTCATGGACCCCAGACTGATAGCTGGAAAACCAGCATAGGACTGATCCAGACCCCCTGATTGTGGTTGTCAGTTAGGAGGCCTGGACAATTTATGGGGACTCTGGCAGTCGATTAGTATTTATTCCTAGTATACGAAAGGACTTTGGGAGACCTCTCCACATAGAGGGATAGTCTTTCAGCCTAGATACATGGAGGGCCTAGGCCCTGCTCCAAAAGATATGACAGACCTTGAAGATCCCCCATGGAAGACCTCACTTTCCCTGGGGAGCAGAAAGCAGATGGGATAGAGGGTTGGTGGGGGGGGGCGGGGAGGACAGGAGGGAGATGGAACTGGAATTGACATTTAAAACAAGCTTGTTTCTAATTTGTGTTTCAGAAAAAGTTCCTCTGATAACTGTGAGGTTTGGGCAAGATAGGAGGCCAAAGAGTTGTCAGAGGGTGTGATGTCAAAGACAGTTATCAACTGGACAGACCTGGAATCACTTAGGAGGCAAGATCCTCAGGCACAGGGACTACTTAGATTAGATCGGCCTTCAAATGCCTATGAGTGATTATGTTGATTAGGCTACTAATTAAGGGTCTAAGACCTACCCTGGAGGAGTGTCATACTATTCCCAGTGCTTGGATCTTGGACTTCACAAAAGGGAGAAACCTAGCTGAACACCAACATTCATAAGTTTTTCAGTTCTCTCTTCCCTGACAGTGGGTGTAATGTGAACAGCTGCATCAATTTCTGGCCACCATGACTTCATTGCTGTGATGGCCCATGCCCTCAAACTGTGAGCTGAAATAGATCCTTTCTCTTCTAAGTTACTTTTTTAAAAAGTATTTTATCACAGAAAAAATAAGAGTAATTAAGACAGAAGGTTCATAAAACCATGCCTGCAAGCAAACTTGAGGGCCCAAAGTAGGTCCATGAGCTATGAAATGAAAAGTGGGGAAGAAGGAAATGAATAATTTAATAAGGTGTGCCAACTGAATCAGTGGAGGACTTGGTGTCGAGGATATACAATAATAGAGATGTAACCTGGGCTGCATGGTTCTGCCTTGGATCAGAACCACTGATCACTCATCAAGCAGAAAACACAGAAGCAAAGGATCTGGGTGAGAAAATAGAGTTCCTGTGAGTGGTTTAAGGATATCTAGGGACAGGGCCATGGAATGTGGTATTCCACCAGTGGCCTATAGACCTATGCCTTCAGTGGGCTGCATGTTATTGGCTGTGGTCAACATAAAGTACTTATACTCAAACTGCATAAGCCTTATCACTAAAAATTTTAAAATATGTTTCAAATAAATATAACCAAATTGACTGAAAATCCTCTTAGACCTTCTAGCAAGAGAAAAGCCATAAGATAATTTGCATTCTAATCCCTGTTCCTTGTTTCACTATAAGTCACCAGAAGCTATCCAGTGGTTTCCAACAGATTGCATCCATACCTTGAGCAGTGTTAATGCAAGCATCTGGACACCCAGAACTGGCAAAATAGGAAAAGGTCTGTGTTGGAGACAGATAAAAGAATTGGAGATGTTATGATTTGGGTGGCTAATGTCATTGTTAGAACTGATGCTGCCAAAGATGAGACATAGCTTGGGAGTGGTCTGTACTAATTAGTATTGTTCTAACTAAGCATTTTAAGCCATGTACCTTCAACAATGGGGATCATGGTAATGGCAGAGATTGCTCCTCAGAAATGTGAGGAGGAATCTGTTCTATGTCTCTGCCCTAGCTTCTGGATTTCTGGGGCAATTTTCCATGGCCCTTGCTTGTAGAAGCATCACTCTACACTCTGCCTTCCTCTTCACAGAGTATTTTCCCAATGTGCATGTCCCCAGGTCCAAATGATCCTTTTTTAAAAGGACATCAGCTATAATGATTTAGGGGAGACTCATCTTCGAGTAGTATGTTACTTTCATTAAAGTTGTGAGGTCCTCAGTTAGTGCTTTCCATATGATTATTTTGGGAATCATCCATAACAAAGGCCAAACCTGAGATCTGGAGAAAAAACTAATATTTAAAATTATAGCTGATGAAATTGTGTGGATAAAAGTTTTTTGGCACGCAAACATGATAACATGAGTTCAGTCCCATTGTGCAAGGAGAGAACCAAGTCCTGAATACTATCTTCTAACTTCTGCACATGTGCCAGTACACACATACTAATAAAGTGAACTCAGCACAGCTTGCCCTCCACTGTCTCTTCTATATGGGTACACTTCAATCTCTTAGGCAGACTGGTAGGTTACAAGAGGTGAGGAGGGCTGTCTAAAATGCCTTTGAGTGTTTTGCTTACGGGATCCAGTGAGTTTCTTATTTATAGAAGTGGCTCAAAACAATGTATAACATTGTCTGATGATGTCTAACAAACAAAAATTGAATATGGAAGAGCCCCCAAGAAATGTTTTAAACACAGTATGTTATGACACACTGTCTTATAGACAACAGTTGCTATACTTGTCAGAAAGATCGCCAAAGTAGATGTTCAAGTTAAATTTCAACTCATTTGCTTAAACAACGCCATGCCTACCATTCACACCAAAAGGCTGTTTTTCTACATGGGCAACAGAAGGCGTGATTATTTGCAAGAATTTTCACTGTTTTCCTTTTGCCTTCTGAAGTGGCACAATCTATTTCCTGAACCATTCTGTACTTTTGCCCAAACCCCATTGTCTTTTTGAAAGTGTTACACCCTTTGGAGGGTTTGTAACTTAGCATGTGCTCCTGGAACACCTTTAAAAAGTGCTTCCCTTTCATAGGTTGTTGGAAAATGGCTCAGTGGGTATGAGTGTTTACTCTGTAAATATGAGGACCCATGTTTGAATTCCCCAGCACCCACATAAAAATCCAGGAATGTTACAGGTGCCAATGACTCTAGTTGATATGGTGGGAGATGTAGACACACAGATCTCAACACCTCAGTGAGTAGCCTAGCTGAAACAGTGAGTTTCTGCTTCAGGGAGAGACACTATCTCATGGCCATAAGGTAGAAATGATGTCCTTCTATGGCCTCTGAGTATGCATGCCTAGGTTCCTGGATACATATGCCTACAAACTCATGTGCATACTTCACAAATATACACTAGAGCAAAACACTGCTTACACACACACACACACACACACACACACACACACACTTTTTCCTCCCTATTCTTGTTTGCTTTCTTTTGCTATGAGCAAAAGCAACCTTGGAAGAAAGAAGCTTATGTCAGCCTACAGCTCATAGCCCATCATCAAAGGAAAACAAGGCAGGAACATGGAGACTATAGAGGAGTTCTGTTTACCGGCTTTCTCACTGACTTATGCCCAGCTACTTTTCTTACACAGTCCAGAACCAATTGCCTAGGGATGGCACCACCCATAGTGGGCCAGGCCCTTGTACATCAATTGGCAGTCAAGACAATGTCAAATAGACATGCCCATAGGCCAGTTGTAATCTAGGTGATTGAAGTTCCCTCTTCTCAAGTTATTCCAGTTTGTGACAATAAAAAACTAACCAGCATACTCTCCATCTCTCAATTTCAGAATAATAGTTGGCAGATAGAAATATCTGTGGACTTTATCATTGAAATAACTTTTCAAACTTTTCTCACACTTGTTTAAATTCAAGTAATGAAACAGCAAAGAGCTTTCCCCCATTTAACCATAAAGAAGTATCAGAAAAGACCATGACCATGAATAATTTAATCCCTTTATAGATATTTCATACCTATAATATTCTTACTACTATACCAATGTGAAAGAGTCCAAAAGTTATTAGTTATTCATAATCCAACCTAATCTTGAAGAGATAAATTACAATAAAAGAACAGATAAAGTAATTCCTAAGTCTCATAAATGTAGCAAAAAGAAATATACTTACCTATGTTAAATATACAGAACTTGCAGACCCCAGAATTTTGGCAACTCTTCAACTGTCACTATAGTATTGTTGACTGCCTTTTCCTTTTTTTCAGAAATGGCAGGTTGGGTGCATCCCATCATAAAGCATATACCCAGTACAGACACACTCACTATAGCACTTATTAGTTTTCTGTGGCCATTTAAATGCACATCATGCTGACTGAGTTTCAACTGGGATTTGGCAGGTGTAAGAAATCCATAATTGCTATGTGGTTTCCAAAGACCTTTCTCCATGAAAGATCTAGAAATTAGTCAGCTCTCAGGACAAACAAGGCAAGTGTGGAGGTAGATGATAAAAGGATTCTCTAGAATAAATTATCTTGAAGTTGTTTGGTAATTGGTTAACTTTTTCATAAAAGTAAAGTAAAGGGGTTGTGTATCTCTAATAGGCTGGAATTCAGAGTCCTTAGCCTCTTCCCTTTGAAAACTTGCTAGGAAATAGAATGTTGGTGTAGAATTTCAACATTTTCTAAGGACTTACTGTGTGCCTGACATTGTTTGATAGGTGAGGAATTGAAGAACATAAAATGTTCCCATTGGCCGGGAGAGGCAGACCAAAAAGTAATTTAAATATTGTGTACACAGGTAGAATGGAATCAGATCAGAGTTGTTGGGAAGTTAGCCCAATGCTAGAGTTAAAGGACAAATAATAGTGGAACAGAGAAGAAAGGGGGATGGGATGTTTTAGAATAAGAAGCAGCTCCAGCTAAGGTTACAGCAATAAGAAACAGTGTAGGGACCTAGGAGGAACTAAACTTTTTGTTTGTTTTGTTTTTGATTTTTCGAGACAAGGTTTCTCTGTGTAGCTTTGTAGACCAGACTAACTCAAACTCACAGACATCTGACTGCCTCTGCTTCCCAAATGCTGGGATTAAAGGCGTGTGTCACCATTGCTCTGTAGGGGGAACTAAACTTCATGAATACTATTTTGATTGCTATTGTGAGCATTTCCTCAACATGGACCCTATATAAAGGACTGGTAAGCATTTGCCACACTTTCTCTTGCAATTCTTGATGATGTTTCTCCATCTTAAAAAAGAAGAAGGGCCCGGGGAGTGGACCCCTTAGGATTTGAACATGAAACACCCTCCTCAGGCTCACTTGTGGAAGTGTAGGTCCCTGGATGGTGGCACTATTTTGATGATGTTGGGTCCTTTAAGAAGATGTAGGGGGATAGGAGGCCTCATGGGTCATAGTCCTGCTCTAGTTCTGGCTCAAGTCTTGATTCTTGACTGGCTAAGATGTAAGCAAGCAGTGTTATGCTCCCACTGCCACAGCTTCAAGTCACCACAGACTCCACTGTGTCTATCCCACTCCATGGGCGGCACAGAAACTTTAAGTATACCCTCTCCATCATTTCTCAGTCAGGAAAGGTAATTATTTGGGCATAGTGTCATGAAAAGTAACTTAGGTCACATAGCCACCAGATCACAAAGTTTAATTTAATTCATATCACATAGTTTACCACCTGAGTAGTAAATTAACTATGGAATGAAATTACATGGAGTTGAAGGACTTCACTACTGCACTTGTCATACATTGTCTGCTCCTGTAAGTCTTCCCTGCCTAGATATAGGAACATATATATACACTTATTATTAGCCACATATGCTTAGAATTTACTCTTTACACAAACAAATTGTGCCTTAAAAGTGCATTAGTAATGCCAACAGTTCGATACTACAATGGTAAACCATTTGTAAAAGAGCTGTTTGTATCAAGAACAAAATATCAAGATACGAATGATGCAAAGCATAAGGTGGTGGAAGAAGGTGACAAGGAGAGGAAGGAATTCTGAGAGTCCCACCACAAGCCACCTGAGTGGCCCCAGACACTGTTACACATGCAGACTTTCCATTAATGTGTGTTTGCCATTAGTCATTTAACAAATCACATGTTCAAAGGGGGCAGGATAAGCTGGAAAAATGGATCATTTTTCTTTGAATAAAATTACTGAAGCATCTCAGCAAAAAAGAAGACAGAGATATATAGCATGCTTAGCTCCATCTAGTTTGTAGAAGAAGCTATAATGACAGCCACCTGCTTTTCTAGATGCTCTTATGTTGCTGATTATAGAAGCTAGAAATATATCCCTTATTATGGCAGGGATACATCACACACATTAATTCTCACAAGCTTTACAGATAGAAATAATTATGCTGTGTGTGTGTGTGTTTGTATGAGTGTGCCTTTGTACATAAATTACATACATGAACTTTTCCAATGCAAGAACTAATACTTATTTTACACTAACCAAATGCCTGATGGTGTCATAAGAGCTTCACTATATTATCTCACTTAATTTTTGTAACAACCTAAAGGTGTCAATACAACTACCACCCTCTATTTTGCTGGTTCATACATTGAATCTCTGGAAGAATAAATAGATTGCAGATCAGAGTCCATAATTGGCTGCTACAGATAGGAAATAGTCACTCAGAGTTTAAGCTCTTAAACACTGTCCTTACTGCCCATCAAGATATGAATAGTAATGACCAGACTAACCATCTGCTGTCTCCCTCCTTTATTATCTGATAAGAACAGAGAGGCAATTCTATTACAGCTTTGGGCTGACCAATAAAAATTAATAAGGTAGTGCTGACCATCAAGTCTCGAATTCTGCAGAAATGATGACTCTGATCCTAACAAGAAAACAAGAACTGCTGCCAGAAACAGGGAACATGGTGTTTCAAATGCCAGACTCTCTCCCAGGAATGCTGCCCAGGGGCTAGGGTCAGACCATCAGACCATCAGTATCTATTAAGTAACATAAAGAAGTAAAGGGTTTGGCCAGATCTAAAGCACTGCTGTTCTACCATCTATATCTATATCTATAGCTATATCTATATCTATATATCTATATCTATATCTATCTATATCTATATCTATATCTATATCTATATCTATATCTATATCTATCTATCTATATATATATATATATACACACACACACACACACACACACACTTTTGAAACATATGTATTTAAAAGTGATACACATTCTATTGTTTAAGTGATGGCAAAGGAGTCTTTTTTGTTTCGCTTTTTATCAATTTACAAAAATTCTGTCCTCTGATTAGTACTCCATTGTGTCAATGTACCACATTTTCTCTATCCATTCTTCAGTTGAGGGGCATCTAGGTTGCTTCCAGGTTCTGGCTATTACAAATAATGCCACAATGAACATCGTTGAATATATGTCCTTGTTGTATGAATGTGCTTCTTTTGGGTGTATGTCTACCAGTGGAATTGCTGGATCTTGTGGTAGACTGATTCCCATTTTCCTAAGAGATCGCCATACTGATTTCCAAAGTGGCTGTACCAGTTGTCACTCCCACCAGCCATGGAGGAGTATTCCCCTTTCTCCACAAGCTCTACAGCATAAACTGTCATTGTTGTTTTTGATTTTAGCCATTTTGACATGAGTAAAATGGTATCTCAGAGTTGTTTTGATCTGCATTTCCCTGATGGCTAAGGATGTTGTGCACTTTCTTATGTGTTTTTTCAGCCATTTTACATTCCTCTATTGAGAATTCTCTATTTAGTTTTGTACCCCACTTTTAAATTGAATTATTCTGTGATTTGGAAACCAGCTTCTTGAGTTCTTTGTAAAGTTTGGAGATCAGTCCTCTGTTGGATGTGGGGTTGGTGACTATCTTTTCCCATTCTGTGGGGTGCCATTTTGTCTTGCTGACTGTCCTTGGGCAAATGGATGGAACTAGAAGAAACCATTCTGAGTGAGGTAACCCAGTCAAAAAAAGATAAACATGGTATGTACTCACTCATATATGGATTTTAGACATAGAGCAAAAGATTACCAGCCTACAATCCACACTGCTAGAGAAGCTAGGAAGCAAGGGGGACTCTTAAGAGAGACATACATGGTCCCCTGGAGAAGGGGAAAGGGACAAGGTCTCCTGAGAAAATTGGGAACATGAGGCGAGAGGGAGGTAGGAGAATGAGAAGGGGAGAAGAGGAGGGCTGAGGATGACATGAGGGAGCAGGAAGGTTGAGTTGGGGGAAGAATGAGGAGAACAAGATAAGAGATACCATAATAGAGGGAGCCATTATAGGTTTAAAGAGAAATCAGGCACTAGGGAAATGTCTGGAGATCTACCAGGATGACACCAACTAACTAAGCAACAGAGGAGAGGCTACCTTAAATTCCCTCCCCTGATAATGAGATTGATGACTACCTTATATGCTATCTTAGTGCCTTCATCTAGTAGCTGATAGAAGCAGATGCAGACACCCACAGCTAAACAGAAAGAATGGGAATCCAGTTGCAGGGAAGGAGGAGTTATGAGCAAAGGGGTCAAGACTAGGCTGGTGAAACCCACAGAAACAGCTGACCTAAACATGGGGAACTCTTGGTCCCCAGACTGATACCTAGGAAACCAGCATAGGACTGATCTAGACCCCATGAATGTGGGTGTCAGTGAGGAGGCCTCGGAAATCTATGGGGCCTCTTTTAGTAGATCAGTACTTATCCATAGCATAGGAATGGACTTTGGGAGGACATTCCACATAGAGGGATACTTCCTGAGCCTAGACACACAGGGGAGGGCCTAGGCCCTATCCCAGAGGATATGACAGACTCTGAAGACCCCCTATGAAAGGCCTCAACCTCTCTGGGTATCCCAAAGGGTATGGGATAGGTAGGGTGTTATTTAGGCGGGGCAGGGGAGGAGAGGAGGGAGAGGGAACTGGGATTGACATGTAAAACAATCTTGTTTCTAATTTAAATTAATAAATGGAGAAAAAATAAATGGGCTTATAAAGGAAAAAAAATTCCTAGTCCTGCCATGACATTAACCACAAGAAAATTTAGAAGTTCAAAATTTCAATTATAAAGTGTCTAGGATTTAAAAGAGCTGAGGACTAATTAAAAGCAGGGGAAATGGTTCATAGACAAAATAACTTTCTGGATTGTCTCCAAGTTCAAGTTATAGCTTAAAAGCCCTCATGGAGCCTGTCTTCCACCCTCATCTGAAAACTTGCATAGTTGGACAGATTGAATTCATCTCCAACCACCTTGGATTATTTGGAAAGTGCCTTATTTCATAACGTGAAAACATGCCAACCCAAGCTCAAAGGATTTTATGTCTTGCTAATGAGCAACTGCATTTTCTGGAACAATCAACAATTATATTTTAAGGAAATGAACAATTACCCAAAGGTGCCCTGCCCCTTCCTGCAAATGACAGATGTACTTATCCTAGACTTGCCTACAATCTATGATCCATTAGTGGTAGTATTTGACTTCAGACACACATTTCAATATAAACACCCCATCATCTAGATTTTTAAAAATTGTGCAGACAGAGTCATCTGAATTCCCAGATCTAGCCATGCCTTCAATTACCTCTGAAGCAGGCCTTTAACTACATGTCCTTATAAATCCTGTCTCTGCTTTATGGTTTGCCTTGATTAGGTTACTTAAGTCAGGTTTCTGTCATTTGAATCAGTCTACCAGTGTTAGTCAAACAGTGATTCTTTTCCACATTCTTGTTACCTCAAGGTTTTCTTCTGACTAGTAAATTCTAGTTTTTTTTAAACCAGAAATTTCCTGTACCCATTCTAGAAAAACTATGCAAATTCTATAAGCTATAACCCTAGAGCACAGCTTCCATGAAGATTTCCCTAGTATAAAGCTAATCTGAGTGCATCCGCAGATACCCCCCTTCCCTTCTTTAGCACTTAATACCAAGATCTTCTAGTAAACTCTATCCTTATATCACTTATTTGAGTCCTCTGCCTGCTATCTTTCAAACTAAACCACAAACTCCTCTGGTTCTACTACCCATCCTGGATGAGTGCTTGCTACAGTGAGTGCCTGCTCCCTTGTTTACAGCTTAGTTTTAAGGTAGAACTGTCTCCATCATTCCAGCTTTTGATTTTATAAATCCTTGGTCCAAAGTCAAACACTGTCATAGTCAATGTGATAGGCTATGGAAGTGCATTCATTTGCTTTTTCAGAAGAAAGATCTCTGAGCCATTTGGCATTTATTACTTTATAGGATACACATTTTCAGGAATGAAAACTTTAATTTCCTTTGTTTTTAAGTCAAGTTGTGAGGAAGCAGAAGGCTAGTCCAGGTATGTGATGAGGCAAGAACATCTTATTACTTTTCTATAGTCTGCATCTTCAGAAGGTAGTCTATGTCAGAACAGCATATAATAAGTACTTACTTCTTACTGCACCAAATAGACTGGGAACAGGGGCAAAAGGCAGATTTAAATAATTTAATTATTCTCCTGATAAAGAAATAATTCCGTTGGAAGGAAATTAGGTAACAGTCACTCGGTCGCCTTGAAATATTAGGATAGTTTATATTTAAAATGCAAATCATGTTTTCCTTTGCCAGAGCAAAGATTAAAATTTTTGAATAGTAGAGCAATCTAGGTACTTAAAACTAGAAATGAAAGAATTACTAAGATGTTCATGAGCATACAGAGTTAACTGGTAGTGGGTCTTGAATTTTATGAAAAAATTTTGAAACATGCCCAAATAAAGGAAAATAAGTAAGCAATAGAGATGGAATCTCTCTAGCAAACAGTGACTCAATGGTAGCCACAATTTCATGGAACAATATAAGCTGAATCATGTAGAAAAGAGTTGTTTGAATTTAAGAAACATTTCATCCAGGGATATATAGTCCTCTTGAATAAAATAGTTCTGCTAAAGTAGACACAATTTTGGACTATCCCTTTCCGCCATCATATGCACATACATATGCATACATACAACATATAGGGGGAACAAACATAAACATATGGGGGCACATACATGTACTTTAGAACACAAAAGATCTCCATGAGACTGTCTGTCATCCAGACATTATGAATAATGGTTACCTAATTAAAAATCATCCTGTTGATCTAAATATTACACATCACTGTTTACAGTGCCTTATTTCACATTCCCTTAGCAGCGTCTATAAGTAGCTGGTTCACATGAGGTAGCCACCCATCATCATTACTATGTAACTTAGAAACAGATGGTACAGCTCTGCCCTGCCAACTCTAGGTATTTGCTTTACCATGCTGAGGAAGGAGGGGAGAAAAAGAAAAAAACTGTTGCCGTTTTTGAGTTACTGGATTGCTATTGTGAGAGTCTCATAGGGAAAGTTTTTGTTTGGACATATACATTCTGTTCCACCACATCACTTTTATATGTAGTAATGAAGACAAAATATATTTATAAATAATAAAATACATTTTCAAGTAGTCTGTTTATAGACTTTTCTTTACATTGAAGAGATTAGCTGAATGCCCAAGCACTCTTTGTCTTCCTAGTAAAGGAGAATTAAATATCAGTATTGTCCAAATAGCATTATCTTCTCTCTCTGCTTTTTCTCACTTGTTCTCCTGAGCTAATGTACCTTTTCTTTCAGTTTGAAAAATGTTAAAAGAAAAGAAGATTTGACAACAGAATGGTGTATACATTTACCAGCTATTGGACCCTTCTTTTAAAGAAAGGCTTCTTTTTACTTCGTGTTTTTTATGCCCAAGTTGAGTATCTGATGGGTGCTCAGAGGAAGAGACCTTTTTCTGAGGGCAAGTAGAAATATCCCTTTGTAAAGATGGACACATGACAGGGTGCTAGGTCCCTGTTTGTACAGCTAGACTATTTCTGACCAGTGTCTCCTATTCAGAATACAGGATTGGCAATCAGACAACCTCTTGGCTCAATGCTTATTCTTTTATCTACCTACATGGTGCTTTAGACAAACTATTAAAACTCTTTTGAGTTTCAGAGTGATGTTAATAATTATGTCAGGGCTCTTAAAAGAATTAACAATGATCTCAGGGGCTGAGGGCAAGCACTCCACTTGCCTTGCATATCTAAGACCCTGAGTTTGAGTCCTTGCATCACCGAACCAAAAGCAAATATAATTTCAGAACAGAAAACAAATTCAGATAAAAGCTACAGACTTTACTAGTACTTTTGTAATATGTATCATACTTCTGAGTGATTAACGATGTGGGATATTGCTTGGTGCATGTGAGAACTGTCTCTATTTTTCAATTAACTCAAAACTGCTCTAAAAATAAAGTGATAAGTTTGAAAAATGGTCTAAGTGGAGTGTCTTGCACATTACAGACACCTGAAGTAGGTTAACGGGCATGATGTAGACTCCTGGGTTTCAGAAGGTACACTGTACTCTCTAATACACTCCTTCCCTGTTTCACAATTACATTTTGAATGCAGTTTTCTCTCTTTCTGCCTTCTGTATTGCTCTATCCCTTTCTCTGCATTTGTCTTTCATCTACCTTTTTCTAGTTCACCTGTTCCTAGTCCTTTCAAAGCTCACGTTTAGTTCACAAGCAATATGTAGGGATTCGGACTAATATTAACTTACCAGTTTTATTTATTGTCCTTAAATTTTACCATAATGAGTATGCAAACCTTTTCATTACTTACAGAGTTTCCAAACCTTGAGTCTGGAGAGAAAGAATGCCATTTCCAGAGTGCATTAAACAGTAAAAGATAGAGCAACAGGGAATGCTTACTTCTGTTTAGTAAGTGTGTGTGTGTGTGTGTGTGTGTGTGTGTGTGTGTGTGTGTGTGTGTGTGTTTGTGTAAAATCTTCCCAATGTAGCCAGTAGGCCCGGGGCTTTTTATTTAGCTAACTATACTGGGATGTATATTTAGCAATAGTTTTTGCAGTACCTAAAAATAGTTTGACAGAAGGCCAGTATTATCAATATGTCCTAAAGTCTCTGTAATATGAAAAGGTCACGTGTAAAAACAGGCTTGCCTCTCAGATAACAGCTTTGGGTAGATTGAGGTGAAACGTGCAGTCACATTGGGGGAAAATAGTCTCAGGATGGCCTTCTTCACTTGATAGAACTTTTTTCTTTCTCCCAGTACTTGACCTAAGCATCCATTTAAAGGACACAGCTACAACGCCTTGATGGATAAATGGAAGGTCTGTTTTGTTTTCTTTAAAGTCAAACAGTTTGCATATTGAAAGGCTAAGACATCTTTGGTGAATTCAGTCCTTGAGATTTTGGAGGTAGAATCTCCCACACTATACAGACAATTAACAAAACGCCAAGCAGAAATTTAGACTAGCTGGCTATGTAGAGTGACATTCATTCAAACTTAAAAACTGTATCGAAATTTTACTTCTCTAAGGATAGTTTTTTTCTCTAATACAGCTGGAAAGCAGAAGGCCTCTGGAAGGGGCCATTGTGCAGATGGCAGTGGAGAGCAGTGTATATGTCTATCTGCTATCTCTCACCCAGGAAATGAATCTTTTTGACTTAATAGAACTGCCACCCAAGCTTGTAGTAGCTAAAATAGATAGTGTTGGGTCGTGTGTGTACACATGCAAGCAAAGCAAACAGAGCAATCTGTGCCACTTCGAGATAAGGATGAAAGGTAAATATGGAAAGATCCCACACCTTACTAGAGCAACGTGTAATTTAGACTTAAATTGCAGCAATGTAGAAATGACTATTTGAAGAAACTAGTCTCAACCTTGATAGGGTTACAGCTGGAACGTCCCATGGCCTTCAGGCTCAACTGACCTCCTGCAAGCTTAAGTGCTTCAGTCATTCCCAGAAACTAAGCAAAACGTTGACTTTCTTTACTAACTCACTGCCATTGGACTCCTGACCCCTTCCTGGGTATCCTCACCAAAGACCCTCAGCCCTTGGTGACCACTCCTCCTATCCCTCCTTTCTCTGGTTGGGAATAGTAATGTCCCCTGCTCCCATCAAAAGCAGCTCAAAGCCGGCTTGGCCTTGCCCCTGACTCAGACACAAAAAAGCTTTTGATGACTATAATTGTGAAGCTAAGCTGTTTGCTGCTGCACTTTATCAAGACAGTAACATCCAGGCTTGGAGAGCCTTGGTGAGCCAGAAGGTGGCAGAGAAGTCACCTTGGGAGGAGAAGAGGGTCAAAGAGAGTATGGTGGAGGTGCTGACCCGAGCACAAGGACCCTCCAGGTGCTCCCCTGCTCTGGGATCCATGAGGAAAGGGAAGCGTGGGTTGGAGAGATGCCGGACAGCAAGAATGCTCAGCCAGGAGGACCCTTAGACTATCCTAGGTGGCGATCAGCTGACCAGGCTGCGAGGGGGCGCCCTTGGCTGAGTCATGGGAAGCCTCGCCTCCAGACCTGCCTTTTTTCAGCTTGCCCTTTGCGGCTACCCGCTGCCCCGAGAGTCCCGCGCAGCTGGAGCTCCCGACCTGCGTCCCGACCTGCCGGGAGCCTGCGCCCGCCTAGCGCACGCCCCGGAGGGCGGGCCAGAGCACAGCGCAGCCGCCGCCGCGGGAGAGCGCAGGGAGCCCCGCAAGCGAGCAAGGCCTCTGTGGGCGCTGCCCCCTGCAAGTCACTCCCCGTGCCACCCAGGTCACAAAGCGGGACTTTCCCGCCTCGCTCCCCCGCAGGGAGGCCCGTGTGTGCCGCACTATGCGGTAGGCCCCTGACTCATTCTAGGGAGCTAAGCACTGGCAGAGCCGGATTGCGGGCTACCAAGCTGGGCCGCGGCGACAAGGGCCCCTAGTGCCAGGGCGCGGTCTCCACCTTCCAGGGCTCCTCCTCGCCAGCTGCGCCGCCGGTTCCCATTGTTCGCCCCGCCCGCCAGGCGACGTCCGGGCGCCGCTCCCTGGCCTCGCGGCGCACCTACCTTCTGCTGCCGCCGAGCCATGTCGGTGGGCTGCTTGGCATTGAAGGGGTAGGCGATGCAGCGCATCACGAACACGTAGAGCTGCAGCCTCTTCTTCCTCTCCTCTTCCTCCTTCTGCAGCCGCTCCAACTCTTCCTTCTCCTTCTCGCTCACCACCGACGGGCTGGGGCTGGAGGGCCGGCCACCGCCGGCTCGGCTGCTGGGCTGCAGCCCCCCGGCCCCGCCGCCGCTGCTCGCTCCGCTACCCCACCGCCGCCTGCGCCCACCCCGGCCCCGGCACCGCCGCCCCCCATCCCGGCGCTGCCGGCCGAGCCCTCGCTGGTGCGGCTGGGAGACAGACGCGCTCCGGACGCGGCCGAGCCCAGAACCTCCTTGCCGCTCTCTTCTTCCAAGATCTCATCCGATTCCTCTTCGCTGGACGAAGGGTCCAGCATGGTGGCGTCTGGGGGGGGGTCTCTGGAGTCCCCGGCTTGGGGTGCAAAAGGTGGGGGGGGGCGCTGGAGACAGCCGAGGGTCGGCTGTCCCGGTGGGCGCTTCTTCCTAGGTCAGGGAGAGCTAGCTCTGCTGCTCAGCCTCGGCCGCCGCGACCGCTTCCTCCGCCCGGCGAGCGCGAGCTGGGCGCAGACCCAGGAGCGCGAGGGGAGGAGGAGAAGGGAGAGGCTCGTGTGTGCACCCGAGGTGGGCAAGGGCGAGAATCAATTGCGAGCCCCGAGCCCGCAGCCGGATGCCATCTGCAGCCGCTGAAGGAGGCGCCTCCAGAAAAGATGCCGAGTGTTGCAAGCTGTCGATGCAGCCAAGAGCCGGAGAGGCATCTTGCCGATTGGGGAGCGAGCGGCGCTTACGTGTTTATTGGCTTAACTCTCCAGTGTCCGCGGCGGAGAGGGCGACTGCAAAGGCCTGTAGGGGGGAAAGCGCGGAGCGCCCCCAAAGCCTCGGAGCGACACTACTTTTGACCCTCATGCGCCCCCCCGCCCCAGCACTCCTTGCTCCTCTCTTATTTAGACCACCTCTCCTTACCTCGACCTCTCTTCCCCTCCCGGGGACAAAAAGTTTTTTTTTTTTTTTTTTTTTTTTTTTTTTATGTGGGGAAGGGAAAAATAAAAGAAGCCAATGGTAACTTCTGACCATCTCGGAGAGCAGTGCAGGGTTTCTGCAGGCTCTGAGAAGTCACACTAAGAGGAATTTGGCAAGATAGTACCTTCAAGGAAAGGTCCTTCTTCTAGTTCAGACTTCACACCTGTACTGGATTGTAGGAGGGGGCAGGAAGAAGGGCACCCGTGTAAACTCTATTCCAGCAACTTATGGCACATGTGTCTGCTGTAAAATACAAATGCATCAGAATTGAAGGAACTGATGTATGTATGGATCACGAACCTCAACTATTTAAGTATAAATAAAGCCCTCCCCGCCCCGAAGCAAGTGAAGCTTTCTTCTTTTCCTGGAACTTTCTGGTTGGTGAGCCTAGGCAGTCTGTTCAGCCCTTCCTCCATGAAAGATCCGAGGGACGAAATACACCCCCCCACACACAGACACACCAAATAAGGCACCCCAAAACTCGGCAGCAGCAAAATCTAATGCACTGACTCTGTTACATCGACTTCACTCCAGGTTGTGAAATTGTAATTACTAATAAAAAGAACAGATGGTGTCTTCCCGACTCCATCTTAGGCCAATAGAACCTGAACAGGGAGCTAGCCAGGGTGCTGAACCTAACCAGCGTCCTTCAGATGCATAAAACAAAAAAACAAAAAAACAACCTAATAAATAGTCTAAACCTTAGACTATTTTACAGACTTGTCAACGACCTCCACCTTAGCTTGCATATTTTCTAATTCCTTTATCTGAGTTTGTAAATGTGTAGCATGACTTTAAATTTTATACCACAACTGTTGTTCTGTGTTTTCCAGTTTACTATAAGCTTTCTGGCAAACCTGATTAAATACATGAATGAACTCAAAACAAAATGTAGCTGTATATCACTTCAAAATTCTTCTTCTTTTTTGAATTAATGTATTTTGCTTTACCTCCCCTCAAGGATACAATTTTAGGGTCTTTACATATTCTTTATCCATTGAAAATTTTAAAAATTGAATAGAGTGAGAACTGCTACAATTTACTAATACTCTTAAACCCTTCTGAGGAAATAAAGTATGTTCAAACAATGGTCTACTAGTTTCCCTGGAGTGGAAAAATATCAGTGAATCAACAACTTTTAGTCAGCATTTTTGTTAATGAACTGTTCTAAGTGCTTATGGAGATGGAACATTTAGAAGATTCCCTGTAGTGTATTCTCCTTCGGGAGATATAGTGTAAACATACGAAGAAGTGTAGCTTCATTTATTTCAAACAACACATCAACAAGCCCAGGTTTTTGAACTGTAAAAGGTTCTTGTAAATAAATCAACTTGTGATACAGGGGAACATGGTTCTCAAACACCAGAGTGAAACTTTAAAGAGGAAAGAGTGGGGGAGATACTGCAGGTTGAAATGATGGTTTAGGAATATTTAATGGCAGGACACAGAGGGAGCAAAATGCAGAGTCTTGGAGAGCTCCCCTATTGGTGAGTGGAGAGGAAAGAGAAATCTGAATTATCATCTATTTGACCAAACAGAGAGGCTGAGCATATAGAGAGGTTAGTTAGGGAGGAAGAAGTGATTTGGGGAGGGTGTGCTGGAAGGCAGACATAGACCATTTATTTTTCAAATATCTCTTCCCTACACAAGTTCAGACATTAAATTATCAGGCAGTGAATACAGAGTGGTGTGAATCCAGTCTACATATCTATTTGGAGTTCATAAAATGACATAATAAGGTTTTGCTTAGTTTTATATTTTTTTTGCAGATTCTTTTGGGGTTATATTTTTTCAAATAATACTTAATGAGGAAACTGAATAACCACATTTTATTAAAGATATGAATGTACAATTTGGATATTATATGAAACATTTCTTAGAGAAACTTGACAATATTTTCAAATGAATCCCTAAGGATATCAGAGGCTTAAGATTAAACACACACACACACACACACACACACACACACAATTCTTGGAAGTATTCTAACTCTAAGAGAGCTTAAACAGATATACCAGCCAGAACTCCTTAGGTAGTTGACCTAAGGATCATGACTTTTCTTAAATGAACATTCTGATGAACAAGGAAGGAAAAAATCTTAGAACTCAGCAAATGAACTTAAATTTTATCTATGTCTTAATATCTATGTACATTTAATAATATGATTCTACTGAAGATTCCCACGCACTCATGCAATTACATGCTCAAACAAGCCATTTGAGGAACATATATACATGTTTGTCTCATCAACTGTTTGGTTCTGTAGGAAACTTGATTAACCTTAAAGTCACAGAATAACTTTCAGTAAGCAGTGTAGAGAGATGTATCAGGAAAGTAGAAGGAGCTGATGTGAGTTAGTATGAATGAAAGCAATTCATGGGTCAAAACTAACAAAATCGGGCCACACAAAGCATCACCTTTCACTTAATGAAACCAAATATGCTTGGGATCATGAATAACACCTCCTGTGAGAACTTGTCTTGGAAATGTACTCTTTACTTTTAAGAAGATGAAAGAGAAAAACATGTTCTACAGTAAATATTTAGCACAAATTCTGCAAACTCTTCACAAAAGTGATCATGTTTCTTGAGTTTGCAGTTTCCTTTTGTAAAAGTGGAAGCTAGGTCTGGTTTTAATGGGAATGCAGTTTATGCTGGTATTTACTTGAAAATTTGGAGAGTTTTGTCATTGTGTATTGGGATAGTGACATGGCACCAGAGAGTGGGAGACAATGTTCAAATAGGCATTTCTTGTTAAGGAATTAGATAATATATTGGTTTACCCAATTCTCCAATAAGGGTTGTCTTTGTCTTCTCAAAATATTTTTTTTGAACTGATTCAATTAATATTTAACCATTTTCACAAATTCCAATGGCTTCAGTCTGGAGACAGTTATCCAGGTTATAATAGAAATAACTAAATTAAGACTATTTTCATATTAACAAGTTTCAGCTTTAAATAAGGAAAATGAAAGGCACCTTAGCATAGATGTCCATAAATTATAATGGTCTTACTGAGTCTTGAGGAGGAATAAAGTGGATAGGTGAGGGATGCTGGAAGATGTTTAAGGGCAATAGGAGAATGAATAAAAAGGTATAAGGGGAGATCCAGTTCACAGAGAAGGTGGGATCATCTGGTTAGGGATTCACTAGATAAACACAATGAGGGAAATG
Organism: Cricetulus griseus; assembly: GCF_003668045.3. Lineage (NCBI taxonomy): Eukaryota > Metazoa > Chordata > Mammalia > Rodentia > Cricetidae > Cricetulus > Cricetulus griseus. The sequence goes on from NW_023276807.1 coordinate 170,854,705, forward strand.
ATCTCAGCCAACACTATTTAGCTATGTACAATGCCAAACCAGGAGAAGAAATTCTGTGTACCAATACTTTCCTTCTGCTCAGGGAAGTCTTCTTCTCTTCTGAGGGTGACATTGGCTCTTTTCCATCTAAGAGTCTACTATTTCAGCCTGCTGTTCATAAGAGTTTGAGTTTGCCTGATCAGTAATAGCTTTCAGCCAACTTTGGTTTCAAAAGACTCTGTAAGGAGATGGTGACATTTCTCATTATGCACTAATAAGTTATACATAATGATTTAACATTAGAACCAAGGGCTTCTATAAGAATTAGGGGTTACATTGTAATGGAGTGTGGTATAATTCTTTGTGTGTGTGTGTGTGTGTGTGTGTGTGTGTGTGTGTGTGTGTGTGTGTGTTTACTTATGAGATTGTAGAAGCTAGAGGTCAATATTGAGTGTCTTCCTTTATAGTTCTCTACCCTATTCTTTTACACACCTAGCTTTTACATTGACGCTTGGGATCAAAACTCAGAAAACACTTAATACAGCTTAGCTATCTCCCAGAATTGGACTTGGTTAGGTTTCAGTTAGATACTTATAGGTATATAAATCGTATTCTTTCATTGTCCTTAATCTTAATGTAAATATTGGGAAGATACACAAAGAGAATTGTATAGAAACATCACAATGTTATTATGATGAAACTGAGACAAGGTTTCATGTTCTCCAGCATAGAACTCTGATAATATTAGAATAAACTGTGTAATTTAGGCCTTGTACCTGAGCAGAATCTCTACCTCCAAAGGCCAGAATTTATAATTTGATATATAGTCATCCTTTAATCAGCAGCAAGGTATAAAAAACTGAAATAACTATAGGCACAATTATGTGTACCTGCAAAAATGAGGTAGAAAGGCTTGTTCAAAGACTGCAGGCCTGAAATCAACTTAGCCCAGTGATACTGGAGAAAAGAAGAAATGAGTCCTAGAGAAATATGTGTGATGTCTTAGATACATTTTTACCACTGTGGTTAAATGCCCTGACAAAAGCAACTGTGATAAAATAGGGATACAGTCCATCCTGATGGGTGAGCCATGGAAGCTGGCAGGGATGGCATGGCATCAGGAGCAAGAGGCTGGCTTGAACATTTATTACATCCACAGTCAGGAAGCCAAGAGTGAACAGGAAGTGGGGCTGAGCTACACAGGCAGCCTTAAGCCAGTTCCCGTTGTTGCAGTCTCACTCCCTCAGCTTTATTGAAGGTTTCACAACCGTACACAAACAGCATCACTGGCTTTGGAACAAGTGTTCAAACATGCGAACCTATGGGGAACAGTTTCATTCCAACTCCAAGAGACAGCAAAGCTTTTCAACAAGGAGAGCCTTCTGCTCACAAACACCTCATCTGTCAGCTTCACCCGAGAGACTTGGTTGCTTTCTCTTCCTCTTGAGGAGGAGACGTAAGAGGAAAATAGTCGATTTCTCCTCACCTGTTACTAGGTTCTTCACTACACATAATACAAATGATAACAAGAGGAGAAACATGCCAATTTATTCAACATAAACTTTACATGACACAGGATTCTTCACAAGTGTGTGGAGATCCAAAGAAACAAGAAAACAGCATTTTTATGCTCAGGTTTGACAGAGCTCCTACTTCATATAGAAGAATCATTGGACAATGGAGATTACCTGTTGTTGGTAAGCTGGAGGGAACTTGATAAGGTTGGTTGGCCTACACTTCTCTGTGTTCCTATAATGGCATATGAAAGGACATTTCTGTAGAATCATCTCACCTGAAGGTGGTGTGGCATGCATCAGAATAGGTTGAGAGAATTCTGACTAGATTTATAGATTGCTCTAGAGAAGTATGGTGAAGCCTAGGAGATGCCTTCTTGCCTCTATTTCTTCAAATGCCAGAGAACAGGAAGACTTTCACTTTCCTCCCATTGACATCAAAACAACACCAGTTACATCATACCACCAGTGACATCATGCCACCAATGATTTCATACTGCAAGCTACCATATTCCTCCAAGAGACTCGGCTTCTTCACCCCCTGATTGCTCTGCAGCCAGAGATCTGAAAGATGTTCTTCCTTTGTCTCACAGGAGCAGAGTTCTCCCCATCTCTGTGGTATTTGTTTACAATTCTGGTACCATTCTTGGCAATATCCTTGAAGGGGATGGCAAAGACATGGCTTAGAGCACAGGCTAGCCTTCAGTAAGCCCATGATAAAGCCAGCAGACATGGGGATGCTGTTTATAATCATACTTTATTTCAAGAGACACTGCCATGCCCCAGTTATTTGTAAGGGGAAGGAAATGTTGATTACTAAGAGCAATTGGGAAACATTTTCCTTTGAAAAACACCACTGGGGATTTGTAGCCTATTCTAGGCTCTGAAAGATGAATCCAGTACAAGTCATTCATACCTGTTCCTTTTGTATTCAGTCTCACATGTTACTCTGTTTTCACACTTTTGGGAGTTACCAGAATAAGGAAGAGACTGAAGCAAACTGGGACAGTGACAAACAATTAGGCTGTGGTTGTTGAACAGTACTCTAAGTAGAACCCTTACAGTGCATCTTACTTTTTATTGATGTGATGAACACCATAGCCAAAATGGAGGAAAGGGTTTATTTCAGCTTACAACTTTCAGGTCACATTCCGTCATTGGGGAAGTGAAGGCAGGAGCCTAAAGGCAGGAACTGAAGCAGAAATCACAGTGAGACATTGCTTAGTGATTTGCTTCCCTGGCTTCCTTAGACTGATTTCATACACCATCTAGGACACAGTGTCCTGGAGTGGCACTGCACAAAATGGGTGGGGCCCTTGCACTCTCCCACATCAATCATTAATCAAGAAAATTCCTCAAAGTCTTGCCCGAAGGCCAGTCTGATGGTGGCGTTTTTTTTTTTTTTTTTTTTTTTTTTTTTTTTTTTTTGTCAGTTGAGATTCCTCGTCCCAGATAACTTTAGCTTGTGTCAAGCTTGATGACAACCCAACCAGGAAAGGGTATGTTTGGGCGGGCATGCCACCTGTCACAGAGTTTGTCCACATTTTCCTCATATGGTTTACTTGATGGCATAAAGGACTCATGCTTGACTGGTGACTATCAGTCTGCATCCCAGTGATTTCATCATAGCAAAAGCAATATGTGTCAGATGATATCCTGGGCTCAAAGTCAACTCACAGCTAAGATCTTCAAAAAGTTAGATGGAACTCATAAGACTGTACATTCCCTTGCAACACAAGGGACCTGTGAGTCACTAAGTCATTTGTATGACCAGAATTTTAAGCAGCACATCTTCCATACAGCGTCCAATATGATTTGGTTACTGAAGAAAAAGTGTGGAAGGGGGAAAATCAATTACGTGTGTCAGGATATTTTCAGGCAATTGGTTGAATAACTAATTAGAGTTATCATTTTCCCCACCCATCTACATGCATGGCCTCTGGTAATATCACAGGTGATATGGGAATGCCTTTATCAAGAATGAACTTCATCCTTGGGTTGTCTTATGTATTCAGGGTTGTTTAGGGCAAATGGATCTCAGCACCTGGCTGACATTTTATAATACAGGCGATTAAAAAAATGATGAATGTTCAAACTGTACCCAAAACTTATGATAAAATATGTGTGACTTTAAAATTGATTCCCCACCACTGGAGAGATGGTTCAGAGGTTAAGAACATGTAATGCTCTATCACAGGACTAGCGTTCAGTTCCCAGCTCTTCAGACAATACACAAATGCCTGTAACTCCCGCTCCCAGGGATCTAGTGGTCCCTTCTGGGCTGCTTGGGCACCTGCACACACATGTACATACATACATATGCACACACAAATGATGATGTTGATAACATTAATTTTCCACAGAAATAACTAATTGTAAAATTAAAGAGAGATTCAAATCTATTAAAATTTGGATTTTCCCTTAAATTTGCTCAGGTAGCCTGGAGTCTTAGTGATAAAGGCAAAGTTTTGATATCTTTATAGCTGTCCTTATATTCCACATTTACCAATATAGTCCCAATGTTAAATACTTGATTTCTCTCCACAGTTTTTTGTTTGAAAATTTAATTAGTTTCTTTAAAAAAATTAATGCATATAGGTGTTTCAACTCCATATGTTTGTGTGCCATGTATATACTGCTACCCATGGACATCAGAAAACAATGTCAAATCCCCTGCAACTGGAATTACAGACAGTTGTAAGCTACCATGTGGGTCCTGGGATCAAACCCTGGTCCTCTGGAGGAGCAGTCAGTGCTTTTAACCACTGAGCCATCTTTCCAGCTCCTATTTCCTTACTTTATCTATTGAGCTTTAAGTTTTACAGACACAGCTCAGATAGTAAATTTTGTTCAGGCACCTTCATAAAAAACAATAATTTAGTTGTTCTCGGAAAGAAATATTCCATTGAAACAATGATCATAAAATACTGAATGTGGGGCTGTAAAGATGACTTCCCATTGCTGCTCACTTTGGTTCTCAGCACCCACTATGGGACTCTCACTACTGCCCGTAAGTAACTCCAGCCCTAGGAATATTACAACTCTTCTGGCTTCTGCAGGAACCCACAATCACATGCAAGTGCGTGTGTGCATGCATGTGCTCACACACACACACACACACACACACAATTTAAAAATAAAATAAAAAACTTTACAAAGAATTTAAAACACTCAGTATTACATAAAAGGTACAAGTATGTTCTTAGAATCAGACATGTTTGACTTTAAATTCTGTCTTACTAGCTGTATAACTTTCATGTCTTCAACCTGGAATCAGAAATGAAACTACAACAGTGGGTAGGTTTCTGGCGAAGATATTCTTCACTAGTGAATCAGCCAATAAGTGTTTTATTCACTAACTAATAAGAGAAACATACACACAGAAGGACTTCCCCCACCATCACTTCTCTAATAAGATCTGACTCCTCTGCAGAAGGCAAATCTTGGATAGATCTCTTTTTGTTGCTCTGTTACTCAGTGGGACACAAATTCAGGCATAGCCTCCATTTCCTGATTACATACAGATATTATGCTAAGTCTTTTAGATCCAAGGTTATTGGGAGTCTTATGTCCTTGTGGTATGATTGTGCATTCTTTGGTATATGCCAGAGTGGTATTGAGGTAGATTGATTTCTAATTTTCTGAGAAACCGACATATTGATTTCCAAAGTGGCTTTACAAGTTACACTCCCACCAGCAATGGAGGAGTGTTCCCCTTACTCCACATCATTTTTAGCATAAGCTGTCATCAGTGTTTTTGATCTTAGCCATTCTGATAGCTGTAAGATGTCAGGCTATAATCCATAACCCCACAGAAGCTAAGTAAAAGGGGGGCTAAGAGGGACACAAGGAAGGGAAAATAATTAAGATCTCCTGGGTAAACTGGGAGTAGGGTAGAAGGGAGGGGATGGGGGATGTGAACATGAGGGATCAAGAATAAGAAGTTTGGGGAGGATGGAGGGTGAGAACAATGGAAGAAATATCTTGATAGAGGGAGCCATTATGGGGTTAGTGAGAAATCTGGTACTAGAGAAATTCTCAGGAATCCACAAGGATGACCCTAGCTAAGACTCCTAGCAATAGTGGAAAGAGTGTCTAAAGAGGGCTCCCCTTTAATCAGATGACTGACTACTCTAATTGTCATCATAGAATCCACATCAAATGCCTGATGATGGAAGCAGATGCAGTGACCCACAGCCAAGCGCTGGGTTGATCTCCAGGAGTTCAGTTGAAGAGAGGAGAGGGGACCATATGAAAAGGTTAATCAGGAGCATGACAGAGAAAAAACACAGAGATAGCTGACCTGAACTAGTGGGAGCTCAGGAACTATGGATTGACAGCTGGGGAACCTGTATGAGACAGAACTAGGACTTCTGAATGTGGGTGACAGTTATATGGCTAGATCTGTTGGAGGGCTTGCTCCAAGTGGCACCAGAGCCTATCGAAATGGCTTTTTGGAGCCCATTCCCTAAGGTGGGATACTTTACTCAGCCTTGCTACAGTGGGGGAGGGGCTTGATCCTGCCTCAACTTGGTATGCCAGACTTTGTTGACTCCCCAAGAAAGGCCTTACCCCCCTCTGAGCAGTGGATGAGAGATGGGGAGGAAGGGAGAAGGAGAAGAGGAGGGAGAGGGAACTGGGGCTGG